>NC_043006.1:15265336-15300336 GCF_006345805.1 Octopus sinensis | reverse complement strand
GTGTGTATATGCACGCACATACACTCTATAAACATAAAGCTATAAACCTGTAGAGATGGATGGATGTAGAGTGACCACTCATCACAAAGCTATCAAATTTCAACTTCCTCTGGCCGAAGCTAGAAAGTGATTTACGACGCTTACTCCCAAAACTATACCCTAAAATCTATTATCAGATCTTTATCTCTATATCACAGAACTATTGTTTTACTATTGTGCGTATGTATGTATGTATGTGCGTATGTATGTATGTATGTATGTATGTATGTATGTATGTATGTATGTATGTATGTATGTATGTATGTGTGTATGTATGTGTGTATGTACATACGTACGCATGTGCGTATGTATGTATACGCGCTCGTATGCATGTGCCCATGTATGTGTGTGCGTACATGTACGTGCGTATGTACGTGTGTATGCCCATACGTAGGTATGTATGTATGTTTGTATCCATGTGCTACATATGTATGTGAGTGTCTAGGAGAATGGGCATACGTGTCTGTGAGAGTGTGTACATGTGTATGTGTATGTGAACGTATGTCCGTGTACTGGCATGTGTCCGTCCAAGTTGTGTACATGACTGTTACTTCGTTGAAGGTTGTATACATATTCACATACATGTTTGTATAGACGCACACACATATATATATATGTGTGGGTGTGTGTTTGTTCCTCTCATCATCGTCTAACCGTGAATGGATACAACGCCTAAGTGCAACTGTACGTATCAAACAACGTACGCTCATACCGTTGTATATATGTATGAGCGTACGTTGTTTGATACGTACAGTTGCACTTAGGCAGATAGGATTATTCGAATCCTGTTTAAGTCAAGTTTTGTTCAAGTAGTGAGTTCTTGTTGGGTGAGTTGTATCCAGTTTTGTTCAAGTAGTGAGTTCTTGTTGGGTGAGTTGTATCGAATTATGGGTGGCTTATCTGGTATTCTTTGAAGGAATCTATCCAGACTCTGTTTAAAGTTGATGGGATCCTTTTCCTCTTTGATCTCCCTCGGGACAATGTTAAATAGGGCAGGGCCTGTTGAGGAAAAGAAATTATGTTGCAGTGTACATGTATGTTGTGATCTTGAATTGGGCAGGGGATGTATAGCCTGTGGTCCAAGTCTTGGATGAACTTTGAAGCTAATGTTTAGGTCGTTTGGGCAAAGTTGGCGGTATATTTTCCACATCGTACAAATGATGTACCGCTCACGGCGACGCTGGAGGGAGTAAAGTTTCAAGGCTTTAAGGCGATCCAATAATCGAGAGCAGCCATGCCTTCAATTTGTTTAGTGAGAGCCCTCTGGGGTGACTCAATTCTGGAGATGTTTTGTCTTGTGTGAGGAGACCACAGTGGGCAGCAGTATTCAAGGTGTGGCCGTACAAAGGAGGAAAAAAGTGGTATGATGACACCTTGTTCTCTGGACCGGAAAGTTCTTAAGATCCAGGAACTCATCCTACGAGCTATATCGACCTTCTTGTTGATGTGTGCACTCCAACTGAGATCGTCATCAACAATTACACCCAGGTCTCTGATATTGTTAGAGGCTGTGAGCGGTTCCCCTGAAAGAAGAGAGTATGGTTGTTTTAGTGAGGAATTTCTTTCAAAATGCATTAGCTCAAATTTTCCCTCATTCAGTTGCATTTTGTTTCTGTCTGCCCATTGACTCACAGCATATAGATCAGACTGGAGTTGATATATATATATATATATGTGTGTGTGTGTGTGTGTGGTGTGTGTGTGTGTGTGTGTGTGTGTGTGTGTGTGTGTGTGTGTGTGTGTGTATATGTATATATATAGCCGGATTCTAAGCTAGATCCCAAGGCTCCTTCATTGGAATTTCAACATCAACAGGGTATTTTTGTATGTATGAATGCATGAATGTATGTACATGTGCCGATTTTTATGTTTTGTTTTATGTATGTATTCTCATGCATATAGTTGCATATCTAGACATGGTCGTGTACACCTAATAAACGTCTGGAAAGTTTGACGGATTTTTACAGTTCCAGCGAGGACTGGTTCTGCAGTCTTCGAATCAGCATTCTCCTTTCTGGCTTTGGGGAGCCTTATTTGCCAAGATTGGTATTAGGTACTGTGTTACATATGCCAGTACGCCAAAAATTACAGGTATAAACATGAACTTGTAAATTGGATAGAGTAACTGCAAATTTCTCGTAGGTATTTTCTTTTTCACTGATCTGTAGCTTTATGTTAACAACTACTGAGCAGTTGATTTCCACAACTGTACACAATTTCTCTTCTCTATTCCAAATCATTATGTCAGGTCTGTTATGTTTACATTTTATTGATGGGACATTTCACTAATACTTCTTTTTATTGAGTGGCTATGGCTTCCACCATACTGTGGGTTCTTATTTCTTTGTCGTCGGAGTTATCCTTCCGACAGATCTCGATACACAGTGTCCTAGCTACATGTTAGTTTAGTTAGTTAATTTGGCTCAAAAGCAAATAGCAAGGCCATGTAGGGGGACATGGAGTTAAGTACAGGGTGGTGTTCATGTAAAGAGTTCAGGCCACTTGAGGTCCAGGGAGACTTTGAACAAAGCGGTCGTCGGCATCTTTACCATCTCGTCTGGCAGCTTGTTCCACGGATCCGCAACCCGGACGGAGAAAGCTCCTCTCCTTCGATTGAGATGAAATCGTCGCAGGTAGAGCTTTTCGGAATGACCCCGCAGCCGACGCTCTGGAGCAGGAGTGAAGAACAGCTCTTTCGGGAGGTTACACTTTCCGCTTATGATGTAACGTAATTAGTTGCGTACAACAAATAAGATAACCAGAGAACCGTAGCAACAATATAACGAACTAACACATCTCTTTACGAACCAACAATCAATATTACTTGTGAAATAACCAACCAATGTCTGCCGACTTCACTGCAAACTAACACAAACTCCACTCGACTACGAACTCGTTCCGATCGTTATTATTCATACTTTACACGGACCAAGGGACGTCGTAACTCATATCACAACATCTCCCCTTTTGAGATTTCGACAACTGTGAGAAAGTGGAAGTTCTTTTATTTTTTTCTTTCCAGCACCTCCTCCACTTTTTTTAGCTCTTGTATCGTAAGTGTTGCCCGAATTTTATGGTAGTATTGTTCGTTGCACACAGAACTTTTCCTTCTTGTACTAAGCACTCTTCTTTTTTTTTCTCTCTTTTTTTATTTTTGTGAGGGTGGAATTTAATATCTTTTTCGTTTAGGTAATTACTTCCAGATATTCTGAAGCTAGTTCTACGGGGTTCGATATCTCTCGCTGCTGGCACTTCAAACATATCATACAAGATTTTCATTGGCATTACCCTTCGTTTTTCAGTATGTCTCATCTTTAACTGGTTAAAGTGTCTCTTATGTTTCGAACGATGGCCTTTAATTAAATACATCACGTTACCTGATCTTTTGATTATACTGCCATCCTCCCAACTTTCTTGACCATTTTTGTAATTTTTTAAATGAACTTTATCTCTTACTTCGAAATGTTTTGCAATATTTCTTGTATTTCTTTTACTTGTGAGAACTTGGACTTTTTCAATAACGTCACTTGCTTTTTATCTGCCATCAGTTATGATGCTAACATGGACTTTTACTACGGGTGGTACTTGGTGATACCCAGACTCAACATTTGATTGATTAGAAGGGATCTTGTTGAGTATTATCCACAATTAAGTAGGATGTGGTCTTATGGTGTTCTCTTATATGGGTAGTGTTTATGGAGAAGACGAACATCATGTGTGTGGTTAAGGGGGAAATTTTTTCTCTATGTAGCGATATATGTATTATATTACACTATATTATATTATTTATATTATATCATATACTTTTATATTATATTATATTAGATGATATATTACATTATATTAGATTATATAGTGTAATCTTACATTTCATTATATCGTATTATATTATACCATATAAACGTAGCACATAGTTGTTTTTGGTATGTTACATAAATTTCTGTTTTCGTTGGATTAAAAATTCACATGAGATATCTTACTCTGTTGTCTTTAACAAACACACAAAAAACATTTTACAGATCAACATTCGATCGATAGAATGTATTACAATTCTCATATGATTTTTGTTTTATTATTATAGAATCAAATATGTTGCCCTTAACGAAAACTTGCATTATGTTTTGTGCCATGATTTCGTCGCTGCAGTCATTTAGAACAGGTAACTATACTTTAACTTCATTATTATCTCTTTTTACACCAGGTTCATGTCATTAACATTGCATGGTCAATTTGTATCCGGAAAGCTTGACTACGAGGGGGTACTCAAAAGAAGCCGAAATTTTGCAATAATATTTTATTCACTTAGTTTTACATATTTACACTTTTTATCGCCTTCAAATAATTCTCCATTTGAAGCAATGCATCGGTCCAGACGCGTTTTCCACTGTTCGAAGCAGTGTTGGAACCCTTGCCAAATGACGCCTTTTAACCTCAGTCGCTTTTATTTCTTCCCCTCCTCCACATCTGCAAATTCCGTAGCACCAGCTTTTGTCAACAGTGATGAGCTTCCAAATAAAGGTCCGGATTAATTTCCAACTGTTCTTTCAGTTTGCGACACGCATTCGGTCGTGACTTCTTTTGATCTTCCGTGAGCAAGCAAGGCACAAATTTTCCTGCAACTCTTTTCATTCGCAATTCCTCGCTCAAAAGTCGTTGGTAAGAGCTCCAGAACACACCAGTCATATTAATAAGTTCGTCAATTGTTCGGAGACAGTCCTCTCAAATCAGTTCATGAATTTTCGTGATGTCTTCATTCGTCCAAAAGCTCTACGGATGCACTGAGCGAGGTTGGTCTTCAAGCAACAAGTGACCATTCTTAAAGCTTAAAAAGCACTCGTAAACTTGTATTTTGCTCATGACTGCGTCATTGTAAACTGTTAGGAGCATGACAACTATTTCGGCCGCCGTTTTCTCCAGCGGAAAACAGGATTTTACGGAAGCACGCTGTTCCTTCGTTTCAGCCGTCGCAAAAATCGACGAACGGGGGAGAAGCACTGCAAAGCAAAGACGCACTACGTGGCAGTAGGTCTACACTCGACAACGCCGATCAGCATACTGATGCCTGAGAGATGCATCAAGTAACTTCCAGTGGCGAAAGTTTGACTGATGGGAAGAAGAATTTCATACACTAACCGCTTGCTGAGCGGGAGAAAGTCATCCCCTACCCCTTTATATTAAACAAGGACTAAGGAAGCAATTATATTAGGCACTTTTTAATTGGGTAGATTACTGAAATTTAAGTTGGAATTTTCTAGGAAGGTTCAAAAAATATTTTTTTAATATTGTTTAACTAAACATGTTTATTTTTAAAATACTTTATTTCATATTTTAACATACTCAGTATATACATATTTGTAGCTGACAATGAGTGTCAAATGGAAATTTATATATAATATTTTTGTCCGCAAACTTAACGTAACATTTCAGTGAAATATCATATCCCAAACATCCTCATTCGTAAACAATTCATTTTGCTTTGAATGTTGTGTGTGAAGAACGGACGGAGAAACACGTCTCATATCATAATATATCTTAATGAAATTATTTTTATCATTTCTAATGCCGTACACATTGTCACGCTTCACTGTTCTTTGAATTAGCTGAAGAAGTTAAGTGATTGACCCTGATCTAAGAACAGTATTTCATACAACTTTCTATTTGTCACTTGCTGAAACTACATTGCTATGTTTAGAGATGAAATATATTTTGACACTCCAGAAAAAGCCTAGTACTCTTTAGGCAATGCTCAGATATATCAAACGTGCGTGATAAGCTACAGTAAACATACACAAAGAATGTAAGTTTTAGGCGCTGTTTTTTTATTTGGTTTTCTTTCGTTTTGGTCTGGTTTGGGTTTTTTTTATATATATATGACACATCTTCCTTAATGACATTTGCTTTTTTCATAACTTGAAATTGTAGCAGATAGTCAAATTTTATTTAAACATTCGTGTGCTTAACTTTTGGAGACTTCGGTTTTGTGGTTGCTTTTAGTTAATTTTGAGATGCTGATTTCAAATATGGTGACCATTTTTTTCTAACACATCAGGTTTTCATTCCATAGCATAACCCTATTTTATGATGCACTGTATAAATAATTTACTTGGTGAGGATAGTTTACTAAACCTATAGCTTCAAACCATAAGTCATGATGTCAATAAAATATGAAATTATAAATGAAATCTAAGGTAGCATCACCTTTTCATAAATACATATTGTTGATTCTCTAATATGATGGATCAAACACGAACCATCATACACATACCTTCATACTCACGGAAGAAATTTCCGCTTGCGAGAACATGTGGAGTATTTCATGTCTACGCAGTCTCTTTGAATACACCAACAGTAATCTGCCATCACGAGTGTGATATTTCTCCTCCATAATCTTGATTGCTTGACGAAAACGCTCACCATGCTCATCGCTTTACGTCTCTGACATAAGCAGGAAATTCATCAAGATGACTATTAAAGAAATGAAGCCTAAAACATGAAATCTATCAAGTAATCTCTCTACCAAATCCTTGTAGTTTGCAGCCTTTTCAATACCCCAAAATCCTTTCACAACAGCCACAAATTAATCCAATGCTCTTTTTTCTAAGTCAGTTATCGAGCTTGAGAAATTCTGGCATTTCCTCAACATTCTAATTTGTAGCCCATCAAAAACACCAGCCGTTATTTTATATCTCAGGTCAGGAAATGTTGTACATATGAATTAATTTGAAATAGTTACCTTCCACATTAGCAGCTTTGAAGATTGCTTCATTAGTCCTTGTTTTATATAAAGGGGTAGGGACATGACTTTCTCCCGCTCAACAAGCGGTTGGTGTATGATATTCTTCTCCCCAACAGTCAAAATTTTCCTAACTAGACAGAGTTTCTGTTCCTTATGTTTGTTTCTTGCTCAGCTATCAAATAAACACAGGAAACACGGATATTTTGTATGCCCTCCTTGTTGACCAAGTAAAACGTCGACCATTTTTAGAATCACACATATTACCCATTTGTTTTCATCATAGTTGAGTAAATCTATTACAACTTTTATTTGATCATAATGACTCCCCATTCACTAGATAGATAGATAGATAGATAGATAGATAGATAGATAGATAGATAGATAGATAGATAGATAGATAGATAGATACGACGAGCTTCTTTCAGTTTCCGTCTATCAAATTCCCACACAAGGCTTTGGTCAAACGCAGGGTTATAACAGAAGGCATTTGCCTAAAATGCCATGCAGTGGAACTGAACACAGAACCTTGTGGTTTAGACGCAAACTTCTTACCACAACGCTGGGTAATATTTCTAACAAACGGCCACCACAAAGTGATCCCCTTACTAGCTCGTAAATATGGTATGTTGATGTATTTTCAGCATGAAATAGTATATACTGTGCACTGTTAACTGTAGACATAATGGTGAATTTAAATGGAAAAGTAAGCGAGTAATATGTTGCTCTTCTGCGGGAGACTAGAGAAGTTCTGAAGCCGAGGAAAACATGTTTACAAATGTTTACACTACTTCAAAGATACTAAAGTTAAAAGACGTTAAGAATGCTAATGGCAAAATTTGGTAGCACGAAGGAGAAAAGTCGATTATATTGACCCCCAGTACTCAAATGTTTATTATTTTATCGACCCCGAAATGATGAAAGGCAAAGTCGATCTTGGCGTAATTTGAACAAGAATATAAAGCCGGGCGAAATGCCGCTAAGCATTGTGCCCAGAGTGTTAACGATTCTGCCAGCTCGCCGCCTTTCGACAAGATATCATATCAAGGAGAAGATTATGTTAAATTTATGCGCATACCTTTACGTACAATCTACATAAAACAGGTTTGCTGAGAAATTTACTCACCAATACATTGTCAAGACTTTACTAAAACCTGTTTAATTGTAATTTTGTAATACCTTGAGATATTGCGTAAGAAATCTACCAGAAAATAGTCATTAGTATTTTCTCTCTTAAGAAAGGGAGAAATATAACGTGAAAGTTTGTAAATCTAGAGTTGTTTTTCATGATAACTATTTTAGTCCATATATGAACTAAGTTTGTTAGTTACTTCTAGATAGATGTAGGAGGAATGCCTAGAAATATATCATAGGATTAAGAGACTGAATGTAATAACCGATTTCTCATTTAAATCAATAAATCTGATAGAGCACAGCGAATGAAGAATTTGATCATATTAATGGATGAGGAAATAAAATGTGGATTAATGTAGATACTGACAAATAAAGAGTGGATTAAATTTAGATTAAAGCAGATACTGGCAAATAGAGAATTTGAAGAGTTTTCGTTATGAGTGCAATAATCGTAGCTGAAATATTGATTTTAAATTTGGGCCGAATGCCAGCAAATTTAAGGGAGGAGGAATAGTCGATTTCAAGGACTCAGGTACTAAACTGGTACTTATTGGTTGCTTAAATATTAGCAAATCTGTTAGCTTTAGAAGCTTAAATTTACCTCATAATTTGGCGAGAGTAAAAGGAAACCAGTGAGAGGATCTTGAGCATTTGATTGGGCTTTTATAATTGCAGTGTTTTGATAATGTTGTTTAATATAGAAATTTTCTTTTATTTCTATGAGTAGTTTAATGAGTTCCTTTTATTTCTGTTTAGGCATGGCAAACGCATCAGAAAATTCTAATCAATCCTATTTCGAGAAAAGAAAAACTGCACTGAAAAACATGAAAGTTACTTTCATAAAAAGACCGAAAAATTCAAAGATTCCCAAAGACTATTATGAAAATCCACAACCATACGAACATAACTTTAAAAAAATTATTAACGAACCAGATATTTGTTCTAAAGAAGAAAAAATACTTCTCCTATATGCTGTTCGATCTGTCTACTACAATTTTGCTCGACGTCAAATACATAGGGACAATATTCGCTATATTCCAAATGACATACGCTCCACACATACAATTGTTAAACAGGTTTTCCTAATGGGTACAACAAACAATTCTACAATACAATCCCTTGTTCAGAAGGAAAGTGAAAAATACCGGGACATCATCCAAGAAGATTTTTTAGAGTCGTATGCAAATCTTTCACTAAAAGGAATAATGGCGTGGAAATGGAGCGTGGAATTCTGTAGCAACGCCGAATATGTCATTGTTATGAATGATGAGCTTTTCGTAGATCAATACAAATTGATGCATTATCTCCATTATCATATGACTCTTGATGGACATGACAACCGTTTTACAATATGTTTTCGTAAAAGTGGTGCAACAAACAGACGCTTATTCTTACGTAGAAACATAAACATGTCAATGTTTTATAAAGGTAATCATTATCCGTATTTTTGTGACGGAGTTGGTTACGTGGCACATATTAATTTCATTAATAAACTGTACATTGCCTCTTTAAGCAATCATGTTTTTATGCCCGATGGTGTTTGGAACGGACTACTTGCAGAAAAACTAAATACATCATTACAAACAGAAAGTTATTTGTATGCATATTACAATGTAATAGAACGATTTTCTCACCCATTATATCAATTTTCTCTACTTATGTTTGGTGTTACAGATCATAAACTAACTAACTATTATGCACTGCAAATCTTAAAAAATATATCTCATACTGTGAAAATTCGAAGAACACAATACCGTTATAAAATGTCTGAAACTTTCTTGATGGAAGATGTTCCAATTAAAATAAATTACCCGAGTTATATTAGAAAAAGGGATACAGAAAATTTGGAATTATGCAAAAATAACTTGAACAGTCTGTTTAAAAATACATATGAATATGGAATTTGGAAAAGCTTGATTTTCTTTTGTGTTTTTTTCATTTTATTCACAAGATATAAAACCTAGAGCGCAGCTTTTATTTAAAAATACAATAATATGTGTTGTTGTTGGTATGTATTTAATTATATATGTGGTCTTCTTCGCTATATGACTCAAGACCACCGATACACTGGAGTACGTTACTGGTCATCAAAGCATAATTGTCGAGATTTAAAAGTCCACCTACAACGCACAGCAAGTTCGTATGGCTTTACCATGTTCTTGATAGGAATTCACAAAAAAATAATAATGGTCTTCAGGAAATTGTCAAGAAAAATCTACTTATAACGAGAAAAATTGATTCCCACGGTATTTTGAGAAGATTCGAAAGTTCTGAATTCGAGACTTTATAAATTCAGTCAGTTTGAGTGTGATTATACTGGTAGATGCAAATCAATTAAACAAATTCTATGACATTATATAATCAAATAAAATGTGGAAAAGAAATTCATTTCCAAACACTTTATTATAAATACGCGGATTAAAATCTTGAGATTTTGAGTTCAGGTTCACATATGATTGAAAACAATGCTGTTTGTTCTTGAAATTATTCGTAATTCATATAAGCACTTTGTCCTGATTTAAGCATTATTTGACTCATCAAAAGCAACATTTTCCATATAACAAAAGGATGCTATCATCGTAACATGATATGATTGGTCTGGTATAATGTTTCCATACATACACATACACAAATATACGTACATATTCCAAGATATATGATCTTTCTGTTTTTGCCAATGGAGTGCAGAATGCGGAACACTCACTGATTCTAAAACATCTCTTATACAAAATCCGTTCTGTCTGTCTGTGTGTGTCTTCTAGTATCGCGGGCATCCTCCATCCAATTGCGCTCAAATTTGATATGTAGATACCGACGATATCAGGGCGTGTATAAGTCTTGACAAAATTTCAAAAATCGATTCCAGGTAAGAATGCGATCGATAAAGCCGTGGGATCGTGCAATTGTAAAATCGTTTTTCTTGGAATAGAAAGAAAGTCTAACTTTATTTCTTCTTTTGCTGGTGTCTCAAATTTAGGTTAAACCAGTGTTTCTCAAAGGGGAGGCTTATGGGACGGTCTGACAAGTTGTTTTGAGAAAATTTGGTTTAAATGTTTCATAAGTCAGCACCGTCCATTGTACGGGGGTCGTTTTACTCGTATTGTATAAAAAGCGTTGTAGCTTGTTTGAAGCATTGTGATAAAGAATCTGAATGAGTAAAAATTGGCGAGTTTCTTATGGAAAGAGCAATAAATGCAATAACCGTATTTCAGACACAAAATATAATCATCGCAAGTAAACAATCAAAAAACAATCGGCCCATTCAGATACCGGTCATATTGGTTGTAGTGCGGGTAGCGGAAATAGAAAGGGTAGTAGTAGTAGTAGCAGGGGAAATAGAATCGGTGGCATCAATACTCGGCGGCAGCGACCACGTATATTGTATAGTGCATAAAATGGATGAAAATACACGCATAAACTTGATTTTATATTTAAACATATACATCATCCATATTAAAAGGAAGTGAAATTCGTGAAGTTCATTTCCGTTCCAAGTATTTTATTGTTGAATAACTGCATTCACAAATCACAATCTAAGAGGTAAAGGTAAAGACCCCCTTCGGTCAGGCACTGACCATGGGTTTGCACCTAGAGAGATACCCTCTGAGGCACAAGTCTGGGCAAGGTTGTTTTTATGGAAGACCAGCAGTCGCCCATGCATACCGGCCTCCCCTCTCCACGTCACCGATGTTGTCCAAGGGAAAGGCAAGGGCCGATACAGCTTGGCACCTGTGACGTCGCAACTCATTTCTACAGCTGAGTGAACTGGAGCAACGTGAAATAAAGTGCCTTGCTCAAGAACACAACACGCAGCCCCGTCCGGGATTCGAGCTTACAACCTCACGATCGTAAGCTCGACGCTCTAACCACTGAGCCATGCACAAGACTAAATAAGGCGTCGTTGACGTTATTAAAGCGTTCTTTCAATACGACATTCTAGGTGCCGAAATATCATTCAACCAATTTCTTCTATATATTTGTGTATAACTTCTGGATGAGTTACCTCGGTCCTATATAGTCTTAATAATAATAATAATAATAATTTCAAATTTTTGCACAAGGGCAGCAATTTGGGGAGGGGACTAGTCAATTACATCTAGCCCAGTGTTTCACTGGTACTTATATATATATATATATATATATCCCCGTGATCACCGAGGCCGACCACTATCAGATGTTGCTACACATCGCTGGTCACAATGCGCTTCTCATTCTTTTAGCCTTCAAATGACGCCACCCCGCTGGCTAAGCGAGCAGGCCAACAGAAGAAAGAGAGAGAGAAAGTGGAGCTTTAGGTGTTTTCGCTCAATAAACACTCACAACGTCCGGGCTGGGAATCGAAACCACGATCCTACGACCGCGAGTCCGCTGCCCTAACCAATGGGCCATTGCGTCTCCCTATATATATATATATATATATATATTATATATATATATTATATATATATATATATATATATATATATATATATATATATATATAATATATATATATATATATAATATATATATATATATATATATATATATATATATATAACACACACACATATATATATATATATATATACATATATATATATATAAATACATATATATATATATATAATAGAAATTTTAAAATTACTAAGTCTCTCTCTATATATATATATACATATATATATATACATATATATATATATATATATATATATATATATATATATATATATATATATATATATACATACATATATATATATATATAATATATATATATATATATATATATATATATATATATATATATATATATATATATATATATATACATATATGCATACATGATGCAGAATAAGAATCACACTTGTACGACGAACCTTATGACTTAGAGATTCAATTTAACTCTCATTCCACTGTCTGTTATCTTCAACAAGAGAACATCAAGTAGTTGTGAAGTGAACCTGTACATCATTTGGGCATGTTAGGGTTATGCACACACACACAGACACAGGCACACATATACATACATACATACATACATACACACACACGCATACATAGATACATACATACATACATACATACATACATACATAAACTGGAAATCGAGATCGAGCATGCTTTCGCCCTTTTGCTCGATGTGTGGCTTCCATTCACGCTGACCTCACCTTGGGGCACCTGCGCTACCGTCTGACAGACGTACCGCCCCAAACATGAAACAGAAACAACGCTAGTGTAATAAATATCAACCACATATACTTAACGTACACTGTAAGTGTATTTGCCGGTAAGCTGCGTCTGCGCCTTGTAAAGAATACTCTCCCACCGGGGATTTGAGAGAGTATTCTCCACCACGCTATAGCACAGCCTACCGGCAAATGCACAAATCATTTTCATGAAGAATATGTAGTTGATAATGGCTATTCATGTAAGTGTGTGTATGTATGTATTATGCATGTATGTATGCATATATGGGTATATATATATATATATATAAATGTATATACCGTATTTTAACGTGTATAAGGAACCCCCTAATTGGTGGGGGCTAAAATTTGGAAAATGGTTTTGTAAGGGATTATAATACTATCCATGTATAAGAAACTCACATATTTTTAACCTAATTTTTGACAAAAATGGGTTACTTATACGCGTTAAAATACGGTCTATATAAATATGTATGAATGTATGTATATATATATATATATATATATATATATATATATATATATACAAGGGAAAATCAAGAATTATCCGCACTTTCGCCATAACACATCTTTATTATTGTTACACTGCCTTCTGCGCATGCGTGCTTATATTTGGTACTATTGTGGTCACGTGATTGCGCCATTTTTCTTTCTGGCTTTACAGTGTAAGCATTGCCGCTCCACAATGTGCACCGAAGAAAAACAAAGAGTACTGATCCGATTTTTCAGTTCGGAAGGTGTGTCAGGTGCTCAATACGAGGCTCAATACGAGAAGAGTGCACCATCGCGTAGAAGTGTGTGTGAGTGGATTGAGAAGTTTAAAAGCGGCCGGACAAGCGTAACGTACGAAGAGAGCGCAGTACGCCCGTCAACATTCACCACTGACGAGAAGATTCAGCAAGCAAGATGGTAATGGTGAACCGGCGAGTTATTATCGTTAAGGTAGCTCTTACTCTGCAGATTAGTCATGATTCAGCCTATCAAAATATCCACGAGGATCTCGGCTTCCATAAAGTCTGTGAAAGATGTGTGCCAAGAGAGCTTACTGCAGAGCACAAGCGCAAACGTCTTGACGTCTGCCAACATTTACTCAATCGATACAACAATGAGGGCGAGGAATTTGGGGGCAGAATAGTCACAGAACATGAAACGTGGGTCCATCATTACGAAGCGGAATCCATAAGACAGAGTATAGAGGGAAAACATCCTGGCTCGCCAGCGATGAAGAAATTCAAGACTGTCTTCTGCGGGAAAGGTCATGCTAACCCTTTTTATTTTATACTGAAAAAGGTCTATACTGGAATACTACCTGGAAAACAGGTGTACGATCAACAGTGCAAGATATAGTGCTTTGATGGCTAAGAGACTGAAGCCAGCAATTCGCACCAAGCGCCGAAGCCTATTGCCGAAGAAATTTTTGTTGTTGCCTGACAATGCACGCCCACACACGGCCGTCCAGACTGTTGAAACCACTAACCAAGTGCGTTCCGAGATGCTGGAACACTCTTCCTACAGTCCAGATCTCGTCCCTTCCGACTATCATATTTTTGGACCACTCAAAAATATGATAGTTTATGAAGTCGTCGATTTCGTACGGAAGAAGATGTGAAGAAAGCAGTATATAAATGCTTGCAGGACCAACCGAAAACCTTCTTCTTGGAGGGAATGCGCAAGCTTGTGGACCACTGGACCAAGTGCATCGAAAAGGAAAGAGACTATATAGAAAAATGACGTACTTGTATGTCCCCTGCTTTTGTTTAAATGCTTTGAAAAAACAAGACTGCGTATAATTTTTGACACTCCTTCATTAATTACAGTGAAAAGGACATTGTCAATTAAATCTAACACAAGACAGATGCGTCGAAACGGTTGTCGTGATTAATAAAAATTCTCGTATCTTCCATCTTCCGTCTTTCATTTACCATATGTGTGTGTGTGTGTGTGTGTGTGTGTGTTTGTGTGTGTGTGTGTGTGTGTGTGTAGAGGCGCCTGGCTTAGTGGTTAGGGTGTCAGCATCATGGTCCTAAGATTGTGGTTTCGATTCCTGGACCGGGCGACGCGTTGTGCTCTTGAGCAAAACACTTCATTTCACGTTGCTCCAGTCCACTCAGCTGGCAAAAATGAGAAACGCTGCGATGGACTGGCGCCCCGTCCAGCTGGGGAACACATACGCCATTGAAACCGGGAAACCGGGCCCATCATATATATGTATATATATATATATGTATGTGTATATATATATATATATATATATATATATTATATATATATATATGTATGTATGTATGTATGTATGTATGTATGTATGTATAATCTCTTCGATATCAAAAGATGTAAATATATATACAATATATGGTGGGATTAGAAGGGCATTGTGTATTACGAGTTCCCAGTTAGACCTATCAAAGGAGGCAATCGATGGAATTCTCTTTTAGATCCAGTGATCCGGGGTTAGTTTTGACTGGAGAAAAACAATGATGTTTCAAAGTGCATCCTACGTCACTGAATCAAGTGTGTTGTCAACACATCGTCACATGGGAGAAGTTGGTGTCCAGAAAGGAAATACAACGGCGATTAGCCTATCCACATTCATGTTTCAGGAATATATATATATATATATATATTCTTCATTGCATAACAAATATTCGTTAATTATTTTAGCTTCCTCTTTGTGAAGAATCTTTAACATAGCATGGAGTTTAGTATTTATAAGTAAATTCTCTTCGTTAGTATTCAATAAGATGTCTGTTTAGTATACATTAAAGCGACTCGCTAATTCATTACGATACCAACCTACCGGTTCTTATGCCTCCAATCGCTACAACGTATACATGGCACCTAAGACAACCTGGTTCAAAGTCACCTTCTTATTTATTGATAGGTAGAATGCGCTAGTTGTAAGCTACTGACTAGTCGACTCATCGACCCGCGGCGGTGATACCCAATAGGTGTTAATCTGTTAATTATATCTATCACAATTATGGGAAAGAAATGTTATTCATTGAAAAATATTTATGCCTTTAAAATGAATAAGTCTTTATTGCCTTATTACAAAGGTCAACTGTCGACAGATCAAAATGCTATTCAGTTCTAAATCTCTGGATAGACTTACTTAACTAACATCGCTAAGACGTCATTCTGTGATTACTTAACATAACATATTTTCACCTTTATCTATGTGAGGTATGGCGTTTGTGAAGAAATTAATTTTGTAGTTCGCAGCTAACTGCATTCACAAGCAGTAATCTCATTTATGAAAATATCAGTTCGCTTAAATCACTTTGGTTCCTTAAGAAAGGAGTCAACATCGCAAATCTTTTCGCCTTCTCTGAGGATTTCTATTTCATATGATGGATTTCTGTATTGATATAATGATTGCTGTTGACATTTATATTAATAATAGTAGTTGTTAATGTAGCAGAGAAGTTGATTCAATCGCAGATAAAATATGTACCAATAATATACTGCATCCAGCTCAAACTTATTATTAATTATTTCTTTATTGCCCACAAAGGGCTAAACACAGAGGGGACAAACAAGGACAGACATAGGTATTAAGTCGATTACACCGACCCCACTGCGTAAATGGTACTTATTTAATCGACCCCGAAAGGATGAAAGGCAAAGTCGACCTCGGCGGAATTTGAACTCAGAACATAGCGGCAGACAAATTACCTATTTATTTATTACCCACAAGGGGCTAAACACAGAGGGGACAAACAAGGACAGTCAAAGGTATTAAGTCGATTACACCGACCCCACTGCGTAAATGGTACTTATTTAATCGACCCCGAAAGGATGAAAGGCAAAGTCGACCTCGGCGGAATTTGAACTCAGAACATAGCGGCAGACAAATTACCTATTTATTTATTACCCACAAGGGGCTAAACACAGAGGGGACAAACAAGGACAGTCAAAGGTATTAAGTCGATTACACCGACCCCACTGCGTAAATGGTACTTATTTAATCGACCCCGAAAGGATGAAAGGCAAAGTCGACCTCGGCAGAATTTGAACTCAGAACGTAGCGGCAGACGAATTACCACTAAGTATTTCGCCCGGCATGCTAACGATTCTGCCAGCTCGAATGGAGGTGGATTGGCTCAACGAATCGCATCGACGTGTGACTTGGGTGCATGCAGCATTTCTGTGTTTCGGTGGTTTTCTAGCAACGCTATGTTCGGTATTCTCTGTGTATGTGTATGTCTTGCGCTTTGGCTCTGCATAAATCTGTTTTTAGAGTCCAAGATAACAATTATTGAGAAAAAAAAGCATCGGAGAAAATGCCATGTAGTATATGTTCCAACTCCTTATGTTCTGAGTCCAAATTCAGCCGAGGTCACCTTTACCTTTCATCCCTCTTGTACCCATAAAAGTGTGTACCAGGCGAGCACTGGTAGTTGGTGTAATCGCCTAACTCCCTCTCCAAAAGTTTTAGGCCTTGTGCCTACATTAACAACAATAGTGGATGGTGTATTAGCGGAACCATTTGAATTCCTGAGAAAATGTCTAACGGTATTTCCAGCTCTTTACTCACCGAAATCTAATCCTGCCGAGATCGACTTGTTCTTTTATCTCTCCATGTTCAATCAAATAAAATAGCCACACTACTAGGGGTGATTTAATCGACTAAAATTCCCTCCGCCTCCGAGATTTCTGGCCTTTTATTAGAGGGCAGTGTACTGATAGAAGCAGTAGAGCAGTGGACAAAATGCTGTATAGTATTTACTTATTTGAAAGTGGTGAACAAGCAGAACCGTTAGCACGAAGGGAAAAATGCTTTACTACATTTCGTCCGTCTTTACATTCTGAGTTCAAACTGTACCGAGGCCGGCTTTGCCTTTCATTCTTTTCCACTACCCCAAAATTGCTAGCCTTGCGCCAAAATTTGAAACTAATATAATCACAAAGTCAGTAATTTTGAAGGGTTGCGGTTAGTGAAGCCAACGACTAAATCCTCTCCTCGTTCACTTCTATGATACTCTATGAAATAAGTACCAGCTGAGCATTGGGGTCTATGTAATCGTCTTCTACTCCCCAAAAATTTCTGGTCTTCTGCCAAAAATTGAAAGCAATATTTAGTTTTGTCTCTTGTAGATTTAAGCTCAAATCCTGCTTGGGCGGATTTCAGTCATCAGATCCTTGTAAAATAACTATTTAGCTTGGCTTGGTTTAATTGAGACATATTTGTCATTATCCTGAAACCTAATGCAGTGAGAGACTTTGTTCTTTTCATTTGTCATCTTTGCTGATCGCCCTTTAACCTCCCATTGAGATTATTTTTGTTTTGCTTTTTGTTTGTTTGTTTTTTATTCGATGTGGTAGCCAGCCGGGATCCTACACGTACGCCCTTGTCACAACCTATATTCTATAACCACTTTCCTTCCTACGAAATTAGTGGTTTTATCATATTTATTGTTTTAACGTTACCGATTATAATTGAATGATCCCTATTAGTATCAGTTACCCTTCTCGATCACATTGGGCAGCAATATGACACCGATGGTTTCTATTGGTTTGCACTTTTCCCTAAATCCGGCCACATGATGTTAGTCTCTATCGGGTCGGTTATAAATGTTCTGTGCCATGTAGTTTCCGGTCTTCCACTATTTCTTTTTTTTTTCTTCCGGTGATATCCATTTGAAAGATGTTTTAGAATTGTGTTCTTCTGGTAACCGAAATATGTGACCGAGTAGTTTTGATCTTCGTTCTGTGATGATTTCGCTAAGTGACCTTGAGTTGGTTCACTTTAGAATCTATTCATTAGTTACGTGGTTTTACCAGTACGTTCCCATAATCCTTTACAAGCACCTTTGGTGCAACACATCTAATTGTCTATTGATTTTCATGATGCTCTTCCATATTTTACTAGTATAGAGAATTGTTGGTAAAACTATGCTATCACAGAGCCGGATCTTTTTATGTAAGCTGGCGGTATTGGAGAACCATAAAGTGTGCATTCTCTGGAATACAGCCGCAGCTTTGACTGATAGACTCAATTTATTTTTCAAGCTGGGAGACTTTTAAAATGTCACTATCTGGACCAAATCCATGATTACACCGTCAATAAGTATTTTTGTTTTATTTGGGGCATTTTTCTTATTGTGCTGTAGAATAATTAAGATAAATAGAAAAGGTATTAGGGCCTGAGAGAACATTTAATCTTATCAAATAATTATATAACATTAGCTTAATTAAAGCCCACAATATTTTAAGTTTTGGTTCATATCTTGATTTATACTGATCGTTAAATCGCTAGAATACAGTCATCTTGAGAGATTATGTGATAATGGAAATGTTGGCTGCGTCTAAGAAGCATCGGAAATTATTAGCCAATCTGACTGGTTTGATCAACATCATATCAGTCACTGAATACTGAATTTCAACTAAATTATATGCACACACACAAGCGTACACAAACACGCACTCACACAAATACACGCGCACAGAATTATGATGGCTATAGTTATTTATATCAGTAAGGCGGCGAGCTGGCGGAAACGTTAGCACGCCGGGCGAAATGAGTAGCCGTAATTCGTCTACCGTTACGTTCTGAGTTCAAATTCCACCGAGGTCGACTTTGCCTTTCATCCTTTCGGGGTCGATTAAATAAGTACCAGTTACGCACTGGGGTCGATATAATCGACTTAATCCGCTTGCCTGTCCTTGTTTGTCCTCTCTGTGTTTAGCCCCTTGTGGGTAGTAAAGAAATAGGTATTTCGTCTGCCGCTACGTTCTGAGTTCAAATTCCGCCGAGGTCGACTTTGCCTTTCATCCTTTCGGGGTCGATTAAATAAGTACCAGTTACGCACTGGGGTCGATATAATCGACTTAATCCGCTTGCCTGTCCTTGTTTGTCCTCTCTGTGTTTAGCCCCTAGTGGGTAGTAAAGAAATAGGTATTTCGTCTGCCGCTACGTTCTGAGTTCAAATTCCGCCGAGGTCAACTTTGCCTTTCATCCTTTCGGGGTCGATAAATTAAGTACCAGCTGCTCCCTGGGGTCGATATAATCGACTTAATCCGTTTGTCTGTCCTTGTTCGTCCCCTCTGTTTGTAGCCCCTTGTGGGCAGTAAAGAAATAGGTATTTATATCAGATATTTGTATGTTCGTTACTAAATACTATTGCCTATAACCAGAAGTGAATTTGTGTGCAAGATATATGAATAGCCGATACTTAATTCTTAACTTCTTGATTAGAGAGTAAGAGTAATGTTGATTCGAGCTCTGTAATGCTTATTTGTTTTAAGAAACAACTACTTTTATTGACAAACGAAGTGATGAGCTGGCTGAACTGTTAGAGTGTCGGAGACAAGGGCTTGCTACATTTCTTTCCACACTATGATCTGAGTTCAAATTCTGTCAAGGTCAACTTTGCCTTTCTTTCCCGTCGAAATAGAGTACTAATCAAGTACTAGAGTTGATGGTATCGACAAACAATTTTCCTTCAAAATTCAACCTTGTACCTAAATCAGAAGCCATTATCAATAAGATCTGTTTGTCTTCAGACAAATAGTATATGCTTTCTCTTCCCTTCGTTTTAGAAAACTGGTTGCGAGAATTCCGAGCCATGCCACACCCACCACCACCCCCAAAAGAAATTTGACAATGAACAAAGCAATATGCTACCAAAGAAAACAAAACTAAAAGAATAGTAATTAAACTCCTCAGCTAGATTTTAGACTTGAAGATAGACAGAAGAAAACAATGAACGTTTACAATACGCAATAGTGTTCTACAGAATTTCCTCGCAAACAGTCTGCCGGTTCTTATGCCTCCAGTCGCTACAACGTATACATGGCACCTAGCACACCCTGGCTCAAAGCCTCGGAGAGTTTGGAAGCCAACTCATACAAGTGTTAGAAAGTTTGTTCTTTTTATGAAGGTTATTTGTTAAATAAACTACAAAGGTATGAAACTGAAAACATGCCAAGACTGTCAGAAACGTTGAAGCACAAGTCTGGTCATATTTTTGTTTCGTAGTATTTGGAGGCTGTTAAATACAAGAGCGACATAAACATGAGCAAAGATGTTAACCACTGGCTTAATGTCAGTTTTGCATAAGGAGTCGAAACGGACTATAGTGCAGTATAAAAGACCTAGTTCCTACACATGTGAAAGCAATGGTCATGTAAGTGTATTTTGCCCTGAGAAACTGTAGAAACTGGAAAAGAAAGGACGGAGAAGGGGAACAACAGAGTCAGTAACAACAACAGCAATTCCTACTCTATCGCGTACCGTTACCCACATTTCCACAGATGTCGATGCAGGTCACTTCGTGTCTTTCATCTTTTCACTGTCGACAGACTAACACAGCAGTCAAGTACTGGGACTGATGTAATTACCTTGCACCCCTTCCTTTCAAAACTAACTGGTTTTATGCCAAGTCAGAAAGAATTACTGTTATTGTTTTGCTGCTCATATCATTCAAAAGTTCTGAAATTTTCTTCTGTGAATTATTGTTTTATCTCAAATTAGAATGAAAAAAATTAATTCGGATATTATTTCACTCAGAGACCTCTATAAGATACTTTAGAATTTCTACCCTTTAATGAAGTTTTTTTCTTTTTTTTTTTTTTTTTTCATCTTTTAACTCAAAGGTAAAACAAAAGGCATCTTTCTCGGGATGCACGGCTAAAAGAAATTACATTGAACGAAGCAAAAGAACAATTAAACGAAAGAATATGAAAAAATTATTAATGAACGGAAATGACAAAAGATGAAAAGAAGAAATGGCATTTCCACAGACGAAATAGTATAACTGGCACGTTTGTCAACAACAAATACTATGATGATGACGACCACCTCCACCACTCCGTCTCTCCACAATCATCACCACCGAAACCACCACCACCACCACCACCACCGTCGCCGCCTCGCCACTGCCATCACCGCGGACATGTGCGTATTTCAAATATAACAAACAATGACAAAATATAACAAATCACAATCTTTGACAAACTTTGTTTCCGAAAAGAAAACTTTAAATATGGAGCATTGTACTGAATGAAGTATAAAGCTTGGAAGTATTTTGCCCTCAGGGCAGGTATCAGCTTACCAAAATCTGTCACAGAAGGACTTCCAAAGAGAAATGTAACCTATTTGTGTTTTGCGGAGGCCACAAGGGTTTTTCCATCTAAGAAAGAGTGAAAGGTGGCCGCCAGATATGTTCAGTAATATCTTCTTTATCTACAAAGGAACACTATTTCTGTCATTTTCAAAACTAATGACAAAGCTACAGTAAAGTGAAAGCCCAACTTGTATGAGACACAGCTGCCTCTAAACCAGCCCCATAATTTTCGGTAAGTAGAAACACAGCAATCACTGTCGGGGGCATCGATGACGAATCACCCCTGGTTGTTAGTCATCTAACAGTATGGACAAGTAGTCTGTGCCGACATAGCTTTCGGTGACATGCGGTCGAGTGCAGTCACTATGAACATGCAAATCTTCATGATGCCGCAGTCCCGAAATAACACCAGAATTGTGTCCTAAGAGGGTACTGAGAAGAACTTAAAATTCAGTGTTCAAAGCAGAAATCCTAGTTGCTAAATATGTGGGGGTAAAAGAAAAAATTGTGGAGAGTGATGGTCCTAAAGTGGTACCAGTGCAGTCAGTCGTCAAAGGAAATTAACCCGTCTTTATTGCTAGTAGCTAAGAGCTACATACCTCTTCTCCCAAACTCAACCTGCAGAAACGAGATTCATCCATACCTATTTCTTTATTATCCACAAGGGGCTAAACATAGGGGGGACGAACAAAGACAGACGTAGGTATTAAGTCGATTACATCGACCCCAGTGCGTAACTGGTACTTAATTTACCGACCCCGAAAGGATGAAAGGCAAAGTCGACCTCGGCGGAATTTGAACTCACAACGTAACGACAGACGAAATACCGCTCAGCATTTCGCCCGGCGTGCTAATGTTTCTGCCAGCTCGCCCAACAGCAACTACATCTGAATCATCGAGAAACTCCCCTTCACAGCAGCATTTTCCACACCCACTTATAAGGATGGGAATGAATGGAGGCTACAGGAGACTGGTAGGCGCGTTTAAAATATACATTAAAAAGATCCAAAGAAAGAAATCGAAAAACACAATAAAAAGCGTGATGAGGGCCACACTTTACATGAAGAGTAAACGATCTCCGGAGGGAAATCAATCTCGTGTAAAAGAACCAAACTATCGTGAGGTGAAGCACCTCTCTGCTGAAGGGTTTGTCTCCTGTGAAGAGAAAGAGACTCCTTCCTAGCATCTTTAGTGAAGTGGGTGTAATCAAGTAGGGGTCAGTCGCCATGATAGATCTTTAGCTACTATACACATTTTTCTCTCCTTTTTTTCTCTCCTTGTTTCTCTCCTTGTTTTTTTTCTGTGTCCCTTTCTGTAGAATAGCGTAGAATCGAAACGTAAAAGCCTTTTTTCTATTCCTGGGCGTTATACTAATACATCTGTTTGTTTTGTACACCACCTGTCTTCGTCTTTTGTTTTTTTCGTAAACTCCCCCTAATCAATCTCTTACTCGAGTGAAATGGTCTTCGCAGTCATTCAAGAGCAAAAACTGGTAGTTGAATATGTATATGAACAACAACAGAAAAAGGACACTCGAAATGAGGTACTGGTCTGGCATGAGTACTGAGCGAAGGAAGTAGTGATGGAAAAGCAACAAAAACTATAAATTATCAATAAAATTTACAATATATAATACGCATTAAAACGTAAGCTAATCCACATGATGTAAGCCCTTTCTGGCAAAGTAACTCCTCACAGAGAATTCTGGAATAGCCAGTATTAAGTAATATATGAAATACATAGAGAGGATACGTAGGGAGATATTATCTTGGTAGTAGAGTATTCTGACCGACGCAATTGAACATTTAAAGTTTTTACATAAAAATATATGGTTTTAATGTATGTGTGTTTTATTATGGAATATCATGTATTTATGGTACATCTATTATGCATTTATTATGCACAAAAAGAAACAAACTATTGGTAGAACCTTCGTCACCTTACTGGCACTTGTGCCCGTGCTAGTAGGGTGCCAAGAGCACCATCCGAGCGTGATCGTTGCCAGAGCAGCCAACTGGCTTCCGTGCCAGTGACACGTAAAAGGGTACCATTCGAGCGAGATCGTTACCAAAGTCGCCTGACTGGCCCCCGTGCCGGTGGCACGTAAAAAGCACCCACTACACTCTCGGAGTGGTTGGCATTAGGAAGGGCATCCAGCTGTAGAAACTCTGCCGAATCAAGATTGGAGCCTGGTGCAGCCATCTGGTTCGCCAGCCCTCAGTCAAAATCGTCCAACCCATGCTAGCATGGAAAGCGGACGTTAAACGATGATGATGATGATGATGATGATGATGATGATGATGATAATGATTACTGCCTTGTACATGTAAACTATCCAAAGATTTTGAGCCCTTCGAGACACAGTAGATCTCTATGGAGGATTCTGGAATCACCTACATTAAATTATATGCAGAGAAGATGTAATCAGGGTAGGAGTGTACCCTGATCAACAGAAGTGGACGTTTAAAATCTCTCTATATATAAACGGCAGTTTGTCTGTGCGTGTTTCTGTGTGTCTGTTTGCTTGTACCCTCACCCTGACCACGGCTTTCAACCGATTCTGATGAAACTTGACACACACATAGCCCAATGTCATAATTCAAAACTAACGCAGCGGAAATTTTGAAAAGTTCCCCCAGTTCTGAAAAAAATCGATAAATTCGACATGGGGTCGAGAATTAGAAACACAAACCATAACTGTCTAGGGGACGCAACTCCACCTTTTTTAAATCTCAAAAAAATTTACCATAATTTTTTCAATTTTTTTGCTATTTTTGGCTATAACTCTCTAAAAATGCTTTATAGTTATTTCCCTTACAAACCTGAGCAACGCCGGGCGATACTGCTAGTTTTACATAAACGTAAGTGTATCTTGTTTTAAGAAATGTGTTAATAATACATCTTTTTAATTTATTTTATATAATTATATTTCTGTTTTTGTAATTTTCAGATCGTCCCATTATACTTACTGTATACCATCTCTCTTCTTTCCCTTTGTCTTTTTATTACATATCTCTCTCATCCACACATCATTTCGGTTAACGCTCTTCGTATTTCTTTGAATCCTTTGTGGCCAATAAAGAAACGATATTATTATTACATTTATTTCTGTTATTATTCTTGTTATTACAGCAGGATGATAAGTCACAATTTCGTAACATTCCCTTCAAATGATATATTTGTTGTCGACATTACCCACTTAAAACATCCTTTTTTTTTTTTTTTTTTTGCGTTTGTGTTCTGTCTTGTTTCAGAACTGACTAATTGCACATTGTCTGATTCTTTCAGTCCCCAGCGGGACCACAATTCCATTTTATAGCCTTCGAAAAAAACCTCCAGCAGAAAAAAAAAATTTAATTTGAAAATGGCGTCGTGTTTTTACAAATGAGATGTGGTGGGGAAAAAGCAACAAGAAAGTGAAGCACCGCCATTCACAAAAAGAAAAAAATTCAGAACCGTAAAAGCATCTGTTTTTCACCTTCTCGTTATTTAATCTATCGTGGAGGCGCAATGGCCCAGTGACCCAGTGGTTAGGGTAGCGGACTCGCTGTCATAGGATCGCGGTTTCGATTCCCAGACCGGGCGTTGTGAGTGTTTATTGAGCGAAAACACCTAAAAGCTCCCGAGGCTCCGGCAGGGGATGGTGGTGATCCCTGCTGCTCTTTCACCACAACTTTCTCTCACTCTTACTTCCTGTTTCTGTTGTACCTGTATTTCAAGGGGCCGGCTTGTCACTCTCTGTGTCACGCTGAATATCCCGAGAACTACGTTAAGGGTACACGTGTCTGTGGAGTGCTCAGCCACTTCCACGTTAATTTCACGAGCAGGCTGTTCCGTTGATTCGGAACAACCGGCACCCTCATCGTCGTAACCGACGGAGTGCTTCCATCATTTAATCTATCACAGCGACGGCGATGGATACGACGGAAAACCTCGTCACCACCAACACCAGTAACACGCTTTGTTAAACACAGTGCTGACGTTGGCATAGAAAATAGTACGGAAGTTTCACGTCTTTAGCAGACAACACCTCCAAAATTTCATCTGTAAGCACCACCACTAACAACACCTACACCTGGCGATCAAGAATTTGGACCTGGAGATTTTCATTTACATCGACTTCGAGGGCCACTTCCCAGTGGTGTCGGACGTCAACGAAAAGCACTCAACTACAACAAGACGACCAAACTTTTTTTTAAAGGTCTGGGGTCTCCCGCCCCTAAGACCTAGACCATCACCTAATCACCGTTGCTCGTCTTGTTGCTTAACAACAACAACAACACCTGCACCAGCACCAATACCAGCATCAGCAAAACTGGCAGCATAACCAATACTATCAACAGACCATTCATCATACCAGTACACCATCACAACAGTGGTGCTTCTATATTAAAGAGGAAGACGTCGAGCTGGCAGAAACGTTAGCACACCGGGCGAATGCTTAGCGGTATTTCGTCTGCCGCTACGTTCTGAGTTCAAATTCCGCCGAGGTCGTCTTTGCCTTTCATCATTTCGGGGTCGATTAAATAAGTACCAGTTACGCACTGGGGTCGATATAATCAACTTAATCCGTTTGTCTGTCTTTGTGTGTCCTCTCTGTGTTTAGCCCCTTGTGGGCAGTAAAGAAATAGGTATTTCGTCTGCCGTCACATACTGAGTTCAAATTCCGCCGAGGTTGACTTTGCCTTTCATCCTTTCGGGGTCGATTAAATAAGTACCAGTTACGCACTGGAGTCGATGTAATCGACTTAATCTCTTTGTCTGTCCTTGTTTGTTCCCTCTGTGTCTAGCCCCTTGTGGGCAATAAAGAAATAAGAATCGTTAACACACAGCACAAAATGCTTACCGGCATTTTGCCAGTCTTTACAATTTGAGTTCAAATTCCACCGAGGTAGACTTTGCCTTTCATTCTTCGGGGTTGGTGAAATAAGCACTAGTCAAGTACTGAGGTCAATATAATCGACTTCTCCTCCCCTCAAAAAAATGCTGGCCTAGTGCCAAAATGTGAAGCCATATTACAGTGAAGAGATAACAGGTGGGGGCAATTCATAATCACACTAAGCATTGGATAACTTCACCTGCTTCCCAGCTAACATGATTCAGCGAACATTTCTGACGTCGCAAAAGATGCCACTTTGATTGGGCCTGGAGCAGCTTGCAATGGCTTAGAAGGACCCCCTTCGGTCATGACTGATCATGGGGTTGCAACTTGGAAGTTACCCTCTCAGGCAAAAGTCCGGGCAAGGTTGTTTATGGAAAACCAGCAGTCGCCCATGCACATCGGCCTCCCTTCTCCACACCACCAGTGTTATCCAAGGGAAAGACAAAGGGGTCGATACAGCTTGGCACCAGTGACGTCGCAACTCATTTCTACAGCTGAGTGAACTGAGCAACGTCAAATAAAGTGTCTCGCTCAAGAGCACAACACACAGTCCGGTCCAGGATTCGAACTCACAACCTCGCGATCGTAAGCTCGACGCTCTAACCACTGAGCCATGCGCCTTCACACATGCAATGGCTATAGATTACTAATAATAATTCACCAACACCAGATCTGCCTTCGGGGTGAAGCGATCCGAAATAATTATTTAAAAGAATCTGAAAAGAAGTATTATGGAAAAAGAGAAGAAAATGAAGCATAGACGAAACAAAGATAGAGATAGAGTGGGGGGGGAAGAACTGACATAAAAAAATATATATAAAATAAATAATGAAAATGAGAAATATAGACAGAAAATGTGTTAAATATATTGTATTTAACTAAGAGATGAAAGAAGATGAATAAAAGTGAAAGAATGAGAGAAAGAGAGGGAATGGTAGAGAGGATAAAAGAGAAAGAATGAGTGAAAATGAAGAGAGAAAGAAAGAAAGAAAAGGGTGAAAGAGAGACTGAAAGACTGAAACAGAAGGTGAGAGAGAGGAGAACGAAGACAAGAGGACAACCACAGAGGGGGTAGAGAGATAGAGAGAGAAAGAGAGAAAAAGAGAGAAAAAGAATGATGACAAGAGAGGAAGAGAGAGAAAGGGTAAAAGAGAGCGAGAGAAGTTGGGAAGGGGTCGCTGCAGATAAAGAAACTTAAGAATGTATGGAAGCCCTAAAAATTGAATTCAGTCTTCAAGTAAACATCCGAAGTGGAAAGTGACACGAAATATATAAAAGTGTTTAAAATCAAGGTAAATAAAGTTTAATGTGAGTATGTGTCCCATGTGCATGTGTGTGTGAGTATGCGTGTGTGTATGCGTATATGATTGTGTATGTCTATATGTCTGTGTGTGTGTGTCTGTGTGTGTGTGTGTGTGTGTGTGTATGCGTATGTGGTTGTGTATGTGTATATGTTTATGTGTGCTAGTGTGTTTGTGCTTGTCTGCTTGTGTGTGTATGTCCATGTGTATGTGTGTATGTGTGTGCATGCGTGTGTATTATAGTGTGATTCTCTCTCTCTCTCTCTCTCTCTCTCTCTCTCTCTCTCTCTCTCTCTCTCTCTCTCTCTTTTTCTTTCTGTCTGTCTCTCTGTCATTCGGAAACAACAGTAACATCGACAACTATATCAACAACAACAACTATAACAACAACTACTACTACTACTACTTCAGTATCTGCAAGTATAGTACAGCTACAAAGACAACAAACGACCCCGAACAACGTTAAATGGTAGAAACTCACCAACTACAAAATCTTAAGTGCTACAAGACGACATTTTTACTGTATTAATTTTGAGAGCCTTTACCTTACGGGATATAACGTTACTTCATTCAAAGTCATTCACAGAAATAAAAGAAAACCAAGGTAGTAGTAGAAGTAGTAGTAATGGTGGTGGTGGTGGTGGTGGTGGTGGCGGCGGCGGCGGTGGCGGCGGTGGTGGTGGCGGTGGTGGTGGTGGTGGTGGTGGTGGTGGTGGTGGCGGCGGCGGCGGTGGCGGCGGTGGTGGTGGTGGTGGTGGTGGTGGTGGTGGTGGTGGGGTGGTGGTGGTGGTGGTGGCGGCGGCGGCGGTGGCGGCGGTGGTGGTGGTGGTGGCGGTGGTGGTGGTGGTGGTGGTGGTGGTAGGGGGAGGAGAAAGAGAGGAGGAGTTCTCAGAACTGTCATTCGTTTTCAACTGTGATAAAATAAAATGTTTGTCATTTTAAGAAACAAGTCCCAAAGTCAATATTTTACGATTTTTTCGAGATTTAAGTCAATTTAATTAAAATTTCTTGCATATATTATCATTATTTGTTTTGGGTTTTTTGTTACTTCTTTTTTTTTTTCTCTCTCTCTCTCTCTTAATTATATTCTTATATCGAATGTCAAATCAAACACATGTCAGAAAAAAAAAAGTATTTATCGATCTTAATACTTTAGATTAGTAAGTTATCACTGAAATCATTAAAACGTTTGTCGTTTCTGTAAATGGTTTGGCATTTTTATTTTTTTATAATCTGCTTCGTTTTGTTGATTGATTCTGATGGAACGTATTTAGATATTTCATCATATGCGAATAAGAGATTTTAAAGAGCTCTATGTTCGGTAATTGATTCTGTGTTTGAACTAAGGATGGTGAATAGCATACATCTTGAAGAATTGATAAAATAAATAATTCTAATTACTCGGTGAATGCAATTGAAATGGCATTAAATTAAAAACACCACCCTGTATCATAATCAAGATATGAAAATCGTCGAAAGGTGTGATGATGTGGCTTTTGTCGTCTGAGGGAAAGTCTCTTCGTAGACATGTTATTGCCAAAATACAATGTATATCGGAGAGAGACGAACATCATCGCTGCAGTGACTCACATGAATGTCAGATATGTTTTGCTCTATTTGGGGAGTTTTCAATGCTGTACATCTGTTTGTTGCTCGCTTAGAGGAAATTCGTGCTTTGATATATAGCAAACTGAATGATACATTCACTGATATTGCGGAGATCTTGCCAGACTGTAAAAAAAAATTCGGTGAAGACAATTACAACAGATTTGAATTAAAATCGCTATCTGTGTATTATACTCAATGTATATGTGTTTTTTTTTTTTTGCTTCAGATAAAAGCGCACATGTCTATGAAGAGATTTTCTCACAGACAAAAACCACAGCGAAGTGCCTTTCAACAGGGTATGTATACATTGAGTATAATGCACAGATTGTGATTCTAATTACTCTGTCGAAGCAAATGCAGTCGCTCATGGGATCAATGAAGGGCGGATTCACTTGTAACCTGTTATCCATAATAAGGGGATGAACTGGCAGCATTGTTAGCAAGTCGGAGAAAATGTTCAGCAGTGTAAATTTAACTCTTTACGTTCTGAATTCAAATTCTGTGGAGATTGACTTTGCTTTTCATTCCTTCGGGGTCGACCGAATAAGCATCAATCAAGCACTGGGCTTGATGTAATCGACTTACACTCTCCTCTAAAAGTGTTGCCCCTGTGCCAAAATTTTAAATCATTATTATCCATGCTTTTCATAGTAATTCTGTAACTCAGAAGCTATGAGTATCATTCTCTACTTATCTTGATTTTATTTGTGTCCAGTTTCCTGACACTCCCGAATTTACAGTCAACCATGCCCAATGTTTTCACCGTTTACCATTGACATTATAAATAAAATAGATAAATTTATCTATCGCTGTATGTTTTTGCTGCATTTCTTCTTGGAGATGATAGTTTATTTTGAATGGCCTCCTACTCGATAGGAAGGTTCTAAACAAAATTTTTTTTATTACAAAACAGCTATCCTATTCTTTGCATTATTCTTTTTCTCAGCCATTTACCGCTCAACTCTAAAGAAAACTTTATAGATGTTTCTGGAAGACCTTCTAAGAATTTGAAGGGTTCCAGAGATTATTTTCTCTTTAAGTTCAGGTTCAGTAATATGATCTAAGTGGATTGCTGTATATCCCGTTTCTAATGAGAATGGTTATAAAACTAGATGGGTATATGGATACGACTCTCTCCATACACTTTGCTAATAGGTCTATAAAGCATGTCCTTTCCTTCATATATATGATAATTTTAATAAACAACTTGTTTACACTCTATTATCAAACCGTTCATTTTTATGTCTTAGACATAATTTGATTTCGGTTTACCACTACAAATGCACAGCTGGACACTTCAAATTAAACTTCAAATCTTTGTAGGATATTACATTATGAGATTCCAGTTAAGTTTTAATTAAGATTAACAATTAAAACAAAAAACTTCAAATTGTTAACAAAGAAACGTTCGTGATATATTTAAATTTAGAATATTTATTTCTGTAACGCTTGTTTTGTTGGTATGTATAATAATGAGTTTAAGGAAAAACATTGAACAACTGGCAGTTTCTGACGAGGGGCCACTGAAAGGTTCCTGGCTTTAAGGTGTCGCGAAAGGCCTGGTTAGAGGCCCAACCTTCCGAGTTCTTTTACAGGGTTTAGAAAAACTGAAGGACCGCTGCAATAAGTGTATTTATCTGAGAGGGCAACATGTTGAAGGAAACCTAATTAACTGATCCTTTCTAGTATCCCCTCGTATATGTATTTATCTAACCATATAATTTTGAAGGAGAGGAAAGTAATGGGCTTGGGAAGAAAGTCTAAAATTATCAATTTCGCTGGTTTGTGATCGATGTAGGCAATAACTCCAGCAGCACGGTTCTCCAAAAAACAGACGCACCTATTAAGCAAACTAGAGAATCCCAACTACTCCCGTCTAATTTACACCATCCACGTTTATTATACATGAACTACGAAACTGTCGATATTTCCATTGTCACAGATGCGCAGAATATCCCCAACTGCCACAGCAAGACTATTTGATCTTTAGTTGGAGGCCTGGCAATGGTGTCCTATGCAATCTTACTCGCTAGACACAGATGCTACACAAGCGAACGTTCACACCCATCAGACCCACTCTCCAGTTCTCTCATAATACGCCAAGTGTCAAAATAAAGTCAAGACAACTGAGCTTGCGTGAGAATGTCATGAAATTGCCAAAATCATAAAAGACAGTCGCAGATATTATTTACCTTGCGTCGTGTTTTCTAGGCCAGCGGGATTGTAGGAAGCCATCTTCCCCCAGTTAATTCCGTTAGTCTGCTGTTGCCAGCTTCGAAGCTATGGAGATAAAGTTTCCTCGTTTCTTTCTTGTCTTATGAATGAATTGTGGATAGGAGTGGCTGTGTGGTAAGTAGCTTGCTAACCAACCACATGGTTCCGGGTTCAGTCCCACTGTGTGGCACCTTCGGCAAGTGTCTTCTGCTATAGCCCCGGGCCGACCAATGCCTTGTGAGTGGATTTGGTAGACGGAAACTGAAAGAAGCCCGTCGTATATATGTATATATGTATGTGCGTGCATGTTTGTGTGTCTGTGTTTGTCCCCCTAGCATTGTTTGATAACCGATGCTGGTGTGTTTACGTCCCCGTCACTTAGCGGTTCGGCAAAAGAGACCGATAGAATAAGTACTGGGCTTACAAAAGAATAAGTCCCGGGGTCGAGTTGTTCGATTAAAGGCGGTGCTCCAGCATGGCCGCAGTCAAATGACTGAAACAAGTAAAAGAGTAAAAGAGTAAAAAGAGTATGACAAAAACCACACACACACACACACACACTGAGACTCACACACGTGCACGAACGCACACAATCACACACACACACACGCGCATAATATATATAGAGAGAGAATTATAATTTAGGGTATCTATGAGATACCCTAAATTATAATTATAATAATAATTATTACCTTTGAAGGTTTTTATTTCCATGCTGGCCACTTGATAAGATCGTTATTTAATTTAAATTAACGATCTTATCCTTATTTATATATAATATATATAATATATATATATATATATATATATATATATATATATACGGTTTTGAATAATATTCCCTAATATTATTATTATTATATATACTCGAAGACCCCGTCCGTGTTTTTTGTATCGTCTTCTGGATGTTTTGCATTCTTGTCACATTTTGTATTTTATGTAATATATATATATATATATATATATATATATATATACACCTTAAAGCTCCACGACGCTCCGGCAGGGGGTGGCGATCCCTGCTGTACTCTTTCGCCACTCTTCTCTCACTCTTTCTTCTATTGGCCTGCTCGCTTAGCCAGCGGGGTGGCGTCATTCGAAGGCTAAAACAATGCGAACGCATTGTGACAAGCGATGTGTAACAACATCTGATGGTCTGGTCGGTCACGTGACGTGATATATATATATATATATATATATATATATATATATATACACACACACACGCACTCAGGCATGGCTGAATGATTAAGCATTCGCTTCGCAACAACTTAATCTAGTTTGATCTCATTGAACGGTATCTGCCGTGTCTTTTAAAACTTCTGCGTGTATATATATATATATATATATATATATATATATATATATATATATCACACCTTGTGGTGGTGAGGGAAACTGATAAAAGAAATCCTGTCATGAATATATGAGTGCGCTCACCTTTTTTGTATCTATACAAGTGTTTGTGTGTTTATGCGTGTGCGTGCTTGCTTGCTTGCGTGTTTCTATTCTTCGCACATTTGCGTTTCTTTATTAACACCATTTGAGAAAAATGTCCGTGTAACTTAGTGCTACAAAAAAAAAAACGATTTTGCTGAAATATGTGGCCACAGCATTGTTAAGAAAACAATTAAACGTGTGAGTGGGAAAGATAGGTACTCTTAAAGGGCGTATTATATAATATATAACGTGTTAGGAGCAGCAACAACAACAGTAGTAGTAGTAAGTAGTAGTAGTAGTAGTAGTAGTAGTAGTAGTAGTTGTAGTTGTAGTAGTAGTAGTAGTAGTAGTAAACGGTGGTGGCAGCAGTGATGGTAATGGTGGAATCTGTGGCAGTGCAGTGTTGGTGATGGATTATATACGTACATTTATGCAAAGATATACATATACACGTGTATTGTGTGTGTGTGTGTGTGTGTGTGTGTGTGTGTGGTGTGTGTGTGTGTGTGTGTGTCTGTCTGTCTGTCTGTCTGTCTGTGTGAGTATACAAACATAATTTACCGAAAAGTGTTCCATCCAGTGAGAGATAAATATCGTTTAATATATACTGGTTTTAAAGCGGCGTGCTGGCAGAAACGTTACCACGCCGGGCGAAATGCGTAGTCGTATTTCGTCTGCCGTTACGTTCTGAGTTCGAATTCCGCCGAGGTCGTCTTTGCCTTTCATCCTTTCGGGGTCGATAAATTAAGTACCAGTTACGCACTGGGGTCGGTGTAATCGAATTCAAATTCCGCCGAGGCCGGCTTTGCCCTTCATCTTTTCGGGATCGATAAATTAAGTACCAGTTACATACTGCGGTCGATGTAATCGACTTGACACCTTTGTCTGTCCTTGTTTGTCCCCCCTGGGTTTAGCCCCTTGTGGGTAGTAAAAAAATAGGTATTCCGTCTGCCGCTACGTTCTGAGTTCAAATTCCGCCGAGGTCGACTTTGCCTTTCATCCTTTAGGGGTCGATAAATTAAGTACCAGTTACGCACTGGAGTCGATGTAGTCGACTTAATTCGTTTGTCTGTCCTTGCTTGTCCTCTCTGTGTGTAGCCCCTTGTGGGCAGTAAAGAAATAGGTATTTCGTCGCTACTTTCTGAGTTCAAATTCCACCAAGGTCGACATTGCCTTTCGGGGTCGATAAATTAAGTATCAGTTGCTCTAATCGACTGGCCCCTCCTCTAAAATTTTGGGCCTTGTGCCTTGAGTAGAAAAGATTATATCGCGTGCCATGCGTTTCCAAGCAATATTTTAAACTCAAAGATGCATGCCCGGCTTTCTTTTAAACAACGAGTAATGACGAGATGAAAGGAAACGAAAACATGGAATGTGAAAAGAGATTCGCGT
>NC_043006.1:15245336-15252836 GCF_006345805.1 Octopus sinensis | reverse complement strand
CTTGGGAATGGTCCTCTTTTATGGCTGTCCTCAAGTATAACAATGTGAATACGTATGTGTGTGTGATGTAAAGCGTGACCTGAGCCTTCAACTAAGCAACGGCTGTTACCGCATGGAGATAATTAAACAAGTATTTTAACCCTTTCATTACCAACCCGGCTGAAACCGGCTCTTTAGTATAAATGTCTTGTTTTCATAAGTTTTGCATTAAAATTTTTCACCAAACCTTAGTTACAATTAATGTTCCTAACACTAGCTGAATGATAACTAAGTCATTTTACTAAATTCTTTGCTATATTTAAAGTAATTGGAAGAAACACAGAGCATTTCAGAATAAATACGATAATGAAAGGGTTAATGGAGGTGTCCACCAAAACATACTCAAATCTAAATGGTTAATTAAGAAGTTTAAGTTATCTAAATTGATAATATTTTTTTTAATTACTTCCTATTTAAGGTTATGAAATGATTAATTAATTAGATAATATTCAAACTAAATATTCAGTAATCTTTTCAAAATGCTCTTCGAGAATGTCGTGGGTAGGCGTGGGCGTATGATAAGAAGATTGCTTCCCAACTACTTAGTTCCAGGTACAGTCCAAGTGCGTGACACCTTGAGCAAGTGTCTCCTACTATAGCCGCGGGCCGACCAAAGCCTTGCGAGTGGATTTGGTAGATGGACACTGAAAGAAGTCCATTGAATATATATTATTTATTGTGTGTGTCTGTGTGTCTGTGTGTGTCTTTGTTCCTGTATTTACCCATCGCTTGACAACATATGCTGGTGTGTTTACGTCCCTGTAACTAAGCGGTTTGACATCAGTGACCGATGCAATATGCACCAGACTTTAAGATAAATACTGACGTATTTCTTTACTGCCCACAAGAGGCTAAACACAGAGAGGACAAACAAGGACAGACAAACGGATTAAGTCGATTATATTGACCCCAGTGCGTAACTGGTACTTAATTTATCGTCCCTGAAAGGATGAAAGGCAAAGTCAACCTCGGCGGAATTTGAACTCAGAACGTAACGGCAGACGAAATACCGCTAAGCATTTCGCCCGGCGTGCTAGCGTTTCTGCCGGCTTGCCGCCTTATACCTTTAAGATAAATACTGGGATCGATTCGTTCGACTAAAATTCTTCAAGGCAGTGCCCCAGCATGGCCACAATTTAATGACAGAAACCAGCAAAAGATAGAAGATAGCTAAATATGTCAACATAAACGTCAACACATTCCCACACACACATGTAGTTACTGTTGTATAGCTTAATGTCAGTATACTAAAATATTTACACCATGCTATTCTGCGTGTTTGCAGATTTTGTTTGAATTTAATAAATAAAGTGTGTTTAGTCCCTCCAGCTCAATTATTTCTTTTTTCTTTTTCTTTTCTTTTTCGTTATCCGTCTATATGAGTTTCAATATACATTCTCATCACACGGTTGTGTATTTCTATTTGTATGCATTACTCCTGTGTGCATTTTAGAATATTTACATCTGATATTTTATTTTTTCATAACTCTACGTACACAGTTTCATTTCGAGTAACTTTTAACTGTTTGCTGTTTGCAAAAACGAAATGATGGATGTTTCTTATAGGACAGATAAACGATTAGAAAAAACAACATTCCTGGGACGTAATTTCAACAACCAACTTGATTTATTTTCATTATATTTTAGAAATTAATCAACGATAAAAACATTGTGGTGAAGAAATTTCCCCTCTTTTTGTTTTTTTTCCTTTTTCTGACAAGCTAGGAGTCAGTTCTATGTGGACCAATTCTTTTACTATTCAGTTAAAGCCAGGACCTCAGCTTAGAATTTAGTCGTTCGTATAACAAGAGCTTTAGGCACCATATTATTATGATAGCGTATAAAGTTAGTGTTGCCCCTCTTTTACTCTTTTACTCTTTTACTTGTTTCAGTCATTTGACTGCGGCCATGCTGGAGCACCGCCTTTAGTCGAGCAAATCGACCCCGGGACTTATTCTTTGTAAGCCCAGTACTTATTCTATCGGTCTCTTTTGCCGAACCGCTAAGTTACGGGAACGTAAACACACCAGCATCGGTTGTCAAGCAATGCTAGAGGGACAAACACATACACACACACATTGTATACTCCGTATGTATTTAATATAGCAGAAGACACTTGCCCAAGATGCCACGCAGTGGGACTGAACCCGGAACTATGTGGTTGGTTAGCAAGCTACTTACCACACAGCCACTCCTGCCCCTGTATATAAAATCTATTCGCCATGTTTGTTGCATACCTTACGATACTGTCCTAGTGTTCTCCGTATATATTTAACCCTAATCTATAACTGTGATATAAGTTAATACACTTTCATTGTATACTCCGTATGTATTTAATTCTAATCTAGGATTATAGTATATTTTAGAACATTTTCATAAGAGTTTCCGTATATATTTAATCTTAATCCAAAGTTGTTGTATCCGATGCTTCACCTTATTAAATATCTCCATTTTTAATTCTAATCCAGCATTGTTGCATATATTACTACACTTTCATAGTATTCCCCGTGTATATAATCCTAATACAGGATTTTGTATACGTCAATACACTTTCATGGTTCGCATGTTATATACACTAATACACTTTCATAGATGTCTCCGTATATATTTAATGCTATAAATTCTCTGTATGTATTAAAACCTAGTCTAGGGTTATTGCGTATGTTACGTCTTCATAGATAACTTTGTATACCAGTTTAAGTCAAAAATGTTTTCTTATTTTCAGTAATAGTTCTTGGAAACATATATCTCTATGCTATACCTATTTCTTTACTACCCACAAGGGGCTAAACATAGAGGGGACAAACAAGGACAGACAAACGGATTAAGTCGATTACATCGACTCCAGTGCGTAACTGGTACTTATTTAATCGACCCCGAAAGGATGAAAGGCAAAGTCGATCTCGGCGGAATTTGAACTCGGAACGTAAAGACAGACGAAATACCTATTTCTTTATTACCCACAAGGGGATAAACATAGAGGGGACAAACAAGGACAGACAAACGGATTAAGTCGATTTCATCGACCCCAGTGCGTAACTGGTACTTAATTTATCGACCTCGAAAGGATGAAAGGCAAAGTCGACCTCGGCGGAATTTGGACTCAGAACGTAACGACAGACGAAATACGGCTACGCATTTCGCCCGGTGTGCTAACGTTTCTGCCAGCTCGCCGCCTTCATCTCTATGTTATACCATTGGTTTGATATAACTTATTGTCCAATCGTTGCTACATTGTTTATTCTTTATATTCATATATAATATATAAACATTGTTTATTCTCTATTTTACAGCTTTGATAATGAGGGGTGAAAAACATTTGGAGAGTGTGAACAGATGCTATTCATAAGTTCCTTATGAAATGACCAATGACCAGGCTCAACGACGTGCGAACTTTTGTAAAGAACAGCTGGAATACCCTCGAGTCGCCCATTTTTTACGTCGAAATCTAATTGGGGATTAAAAATGGATTTATTTTCGTAATCCTAATAAGAAAAATCAATGGCTTCGTTTCGGCCAGACTTGAGAATCTATAGTCAAACAAGAGATGTTTGAACGGAAGGTTATGCTGCATGTTTGGTGGAATTTAGAGGGTGTATTTCACTTTGAGCTTGTCCCAGATGGTGATGCTGTGAACGCTAACCTTTATGCTCAACAATAGCAGCGATTATATGGCGTTTTGATAGCCCGTTACCCGACACTGGTCAAGTGAAGACGTGCACTTCTACAGCATGATAATACGCCAGCAAGCTCTATCAATGTGATTAAATATAAACTTGAGGAACTTGAAGGGTTGGAAGTGCTGCCTCTCCCTGCCAACAGGATAGACTTTTCACCATTAGATTACCACCTTTTCAGAGTATTATATCACAATACTGCACAGTGGCTGTGTGAGCTTTTTAAAAGACTCCGCCGGTTACGACGACGTGGGTCCCAGCTGATACGATCAACGGAACAGTTTGCTCGTGAAATTAACGTGCAAATGGCTGAGCATTCCACAGACACGTGTACCCTTAACGTAGTTCTCGGGGATAATCAGCGTGACACAGAGAGTGACAAGGCTGACCCTTTGAAATACAAGTACAACTCATTTTTGCCAGCTGAGTGGACTGGAGCAACGTGAAATAAAGTGTCTTGCTCAAGGACACAACGCGTCGCCGGGAATCGAACTCACAACCTTACGATCATGAGCCGAATGCCCTAACCACTAAGCCACGCGCCCTCACGCTGTGTGAGCTACGAAATCCTCGTCGCATAGACTTCTCCCTGTATATCTACGTATTGGGCTAGCCTACTTCATCGTCTGGGGGCGTCGACACAACACAGAGCCATGCTCATTTCCTGCTTTGTGTGGATCAGGTTGAAAACGGGTGCAGGGAGATTTTTGCCTTTAAACCAGCCAAATGCTATAAGCGTGGAATTGAGCTTCACAACGATGGCAAAAGACAACAGAATATGATGGGATATATTTTGATGAATAAACGATTTACGTACATAATTTGTTTAAACTATTAATTAAAGCTTGAAATACGAAAAAACTTTTGACTCAACCAAGTATATTTAAGCTTAAGCTACAGTTTACGTATACATTACATCACTTTCTTAAATATAGCCATATATATTTAAAGGCGGCGAGCTGGCAGACACGTTAGCGCGCTGGGCGAAATGCTTAGCTATATTTCGTCTGTCGCTACGTTCCGAGTTCAAATTCCGCCGAGGTCGACTTTGCCTTTCATCCTTTCGGGGTCGATAAATAAAGTACCAGTTTCGCCCTGGGGTCGATGTAATCGACTTAATCCGTTCGTCTGACCTTGTTTGTCCCCTCTATGTTTAGCCCCTTGTGGGCAATAAAGAAATATATATCCATATATATTTAATCTCAATCTAGGATTTCGCGTGTTTCTACAGTTATAGTGTTCATATATATTTAATCCTCACCTACGAGCGTTGTGTACGTTACAACAATCTCGTAACAATCTCCGTATGTTTATTCCTCATCGTATATGTGCAACTATTTTGTTCACAATCTTAGCCAAAGGGGATTCAATGATAGCGAAAGTTATCATATTCAAATAATCATTAGCATTTTAAAAGTGACACATAATACATGACCTTTAGCGAAAAAAACTATTAAAATATTACATTATAATGAAATATACCGTGAGTAATGTTTTACCTATGAAGATTAATACGATAGTCTGGGGAAACCGAACAAAATTATATTTCTATTTGATAAAAATATTTATTGCAAATAATATGTACATAGTCGAAGCTTCGTTGAATTTATTTACATATATATATAATTTCAAATATGAATTTAATTGCTGATGGGTAGTAAGCTAAGCAAATAGCTGTTATTTTTACGAATACCACTTAAATTGCATAACAATATTTTAAGAAATTCGAATTTTTAAAAGTGTTTTAGTAAATATGGTTAAATATCAAAAGCAATAGACCTTTAGACTAAATTATCAACGCATAGCAATGTGTTACGTATGTATGTATGTATGTATGTATGTATGTATGTATGTATGTAACTTCCCCACCCGCCCCACCCTCACCCTACTCCACCACACACTGATACTATAGGTACAAACACACAGGAGCCCCAAATTTCCCAACACCCCTCCTGTAAAAATAGTTGTATTGTTTACTACGATTCGTCATTCGATGAGTTGTGTGAGGATATAAACAATCTGGACGAGGCGATAAAAGTCGTTAACGAAGGGTGTGAGGGAAAGCCCTCGCATGTTAACTCTTTTACTCTTCTACTTGTTTCAGTCATTTGACTGCGGCCATGCTGGAGCACCGCCTTTAGTCGAGCAAATCGACCCCGGAACTTATTCTTTGTAAGCCCAGTACTTATTCTATCGGTCTGTTTTGCCGAACCGCTAAGTGACGGGGACGTAAACACACCAGCATCGGTTGTCAAGCAATGCTAGGGGGACAAACACACACACACAAACGCACACACATACACACACACACACACACATATATATATATATATACATATATACGACAGGCTTCTTTCAGTTTCCGTCTACCAAATCCACTCACAAGGCATTGGTCGGTCCGGGGCTAAAGCAGAAGACACTTGCCCAAGATGCCACGCAGTGGGACTGAACCCGGAACCATGTGGTTGGTTAGCAAGCTACTTACCACACAGCCACTCCTGCGCCTATATAACTATGTATTAATGGACAGAAAGAACTCGCAAAGTTTAAGAAAGGATTACGAGACAAATGTCATTATCTCACAAATGGGAATTGACAGAAGGCGAATGCAGCCAACGGTAAGTTATCATGAACTTTTAAAAGAATTTAACGTGGACATATTAAGCGATCATTTAAATTATTGTTTTAAAAAATGTTTCAATGAGATCACTTGAATTGTGGGGTCCGAGTGGCCTCCATTTCATCCATTCATTTCATTTCTTATACCATCCCTCTCATTCGTTTTGTTTTTTTTCCCCCCACGTTTGTGTTTTTGTCCATCTTTGTACTGTCCCTTTATGTTTATTCCCCTGTGGGCAATAAAGAAATCGTTATTACAATCATCTGAAATGGAATTTGTCAAAGCGCGATATTTTACTTTCGACTTCAAAAAAAAGGACTAAAGCAGCTGAAACGGATCGCGATATCAACGAAACATTTGGTGAGGAAATGACCAATGAGTGATCAGCTCGAAAATGGCTCAAACGATTCCGCAATGGAGACCTGACCCTTGAAGATCGTGAGCGTAGTGGACGCCCATCTGTCATCGATGACGGTCAATTAAAGACCATCATTGAGAAGGATACACATTTTTATTTTATCATTCCATCATATGTAAACCCCAACACTTTGTGTCTGTCTTTGTATTGTCCCCTCATCCCTTGCTCTAGCGGCAAATAAAAGAAATCATCATCATCATTATTATTATTATTATTATTATTATTATTATTATTATTATTATTCAGTAGTTTTATTTTTATAGCGTGCTTTCACTTCACTACCGAGCGCAGCTCTGTGTGCCTTGGGTATGTGCTGTGATTTGTTGTGATGCTCTGATGGTTATTGTATGGAAAGTGTTCTGCGTAGGATGTGTGCAGTGCCTAGTAGTGCAATTTTCTGTATGTTATATGTGTTTGTAAGTCCTGGTGTTTTTGTTATGTATTTGTCTGAATATTTTTTTATCATGCCTAATGCAACTACTATGATAGGAATTGTTTCTGTTTTTAGATTCCACATTCTGGTTACCTCTATTTCCAGATCTTTGTATTTTGAAAGCTTTTCCATTTCTTTTAGAAACACGTTGTTATCTGCCGGTATTGATACATCAATTAGAAAGCATTTTTTTCTTCATGATCTCTGACAACTATATCTGGTCTGTTGGCCTTAATTTCTCTATCTGTGTGTATCGGCATATCCCAGAGTATGGTTGCTTTCTCGTTTTCTGTGACCTTTTCTGGTGTGTGCC
>NC_043006.1:15225336-15240336 GCF_006345805.1 Octopus sinensis | reverse complement strand
TTATGGTTTACAGCCCCTTTTTTCCTCCGGGTAAGAAACCTTCCTTAGTTATTTTTTAGCATTATCGATAGGAACTTCCCACCTGGTCATAAATGCCATTCCATATTTAATAGATGGTGTCTTAAATTATCCTATTCTACCTCATCCAATCTTGGATCTATCATCGCAGCAAATAACAGACTTAAACTTAAAAATAACGAAACCATTAGAGACAACCTAACTGAGCCTAACACGAAGAACAATAAGGACTTGGATATTAAAAATAGTAAAACTAAATCCAGAAACACGTAATTGTCGTAACAGGGTATTTTGTCCCCTTAAAGGCTTGTTTAAGGAGAAATACCGTATATAAGGTCAAAGTCTCAATCCTAAATGAACCTAGAAAAATTTAAAAGTAGATATAGGGCGCATATAAACTCGTTCAGTAACCACAAAACAAAAAACTCAACTACACTAGTAACCTACATCAATAGATTAAAAATGAACAAAGAATTCGGTATGAATTGGTCTATATTAAGGGAAGCCACACCATATAACACACAAGCGAAGAATTGCGATTTATGCACGAAAGAGGCAATCCACATAATCCAAGCCAACAAAAATAGTTTACTCAATAAAACATCTGACGTTATAATTACCTGTAGACACAAATATCTTTCAACGTTTACATTTTTCAAAAATAATTAAACTATAGGATTCTATTTTAGCCTTCATATTATGGACTCTTCTAAAACTTTATATTATATATAGCATCGTAATCTTATATTATACATTGTGTTTAAAAATTGAAGTCGAACGGCGTTCATTTTTGTGGCAGTGTGTTGTTTTGTTTTGTTTTGGTTGAAATCTTTACGATTCCGTTAAAGTGTGTTATATTGTTGCTAAAGGTCTCTCCTCGTAGGTGTACCACGTTTGTTCCTTGATTGAAATTGCTGTTTTCTCTAACAAGTTTTCTGTAGAATTGTGTTGTTTCTTCACATTTATGGTATAACCGACGGAAACAAACGCTATAGAACCAACAAAATGCCACAGTTATGCGGCTGCAACTGGCTATTTTGATCTACAATGAAAAGTATAGCAGGTTGAAAGAAAAATGTGATGTTGAACAACCAGGATTCGTGGTGGAGTTTGATGAACTATTTCATTATTATCCATAAGAAGGCTACACAGAAAATGTTCGTTCGACATGTACAACTGATAAAGACAATACAAAACGAGACATAACATAAACTCGGAGAACTAAAAATTAATAAAAAGATGACACGACACAAGTAGCAAAATAAAAAAAAAGAATGAAAATGAGGCGTATTACCCACTCGACCTCCGAAGTCGAGTTGTTACATTGTTACATTATTTTATCACAGTCTTTTCTCTTATTCAAAGTCCCCACATTATTTTCCTTTTTTTCCCAAAAAGTCCACAATATTGTATATTTTGCAATTTTTTCTCATTCAGCAGTTATGTCCTCATATTCCACCACTGACGGCGGGGCGTCACATAACCAAATTGATTTTATTTCTTTTATCGCTTCTCCAGTTTCTCCAAATGTATCTGTAACTCCCGTCTACCTGTCTTCATGTATCATAATCCCTATGTCATCCGTTTCATATTCTTATCTGGCCAGTTGAACCCTCACCGCTCTTTTCCATTTTGCAATAGTTTTTCCATTTCTATACTCTTCTTATAAACAACTAGTATTCCCTTATACTTGCATTCTTCTTCATTTGATGCTACTTCCACCGCTTGCACACTTTTAGATTTAAATTCCTCCTCACTTTTCTGTGCGTCCTTCTTAGTTTCCGAAGACATTTTTCTTGCTTTTGCCGTCTTTCTTTTGGGGCTGATAAACCCATCACTCCCCTCTTTCACCTCGTTCCTTTCCTTTATGTTGCTGACTCGCTCACCATCGCTTTTATCGTCTTTGTTTTCTTTCCCTTGTTCCATTATTACAATCCGGTGTGTAGCACCAGCTGTTGCTGTATGTGAGTTCAAAGCACATATTAAAATTGAGAATTATGGAAATATTATTTGCAGAGTTACTGTATAATAAAACAGGGAACTGGAAATTTTTTTGGTATTATCTATTCACCACTAAACGTACTTCATCAGCCAAAAGGAATTACAAAGTTTTACATGTTAGATAGACATGTAATGAATTCCCTCTTAGAAATTCTTCTGATTGAAAAAATTGAATAATATTAAATTTTTAATAGGAAGTTCCTTACATGTCTGTCTAACATGTAAAACTTCGTAATTCCTGTAGGCGACTGAGACAGGTGTAGCGGTGAATAAATAATACCAAACAATTTCCAGTGTCCTGTTTCATTATAGATACATATATACAAACACACACACACATATATATATATATATATATACATAAATATAGGAATGGTATAATTAAAATACCATCACAAGCGGTAAGCGAATTATTAGCCGTACAGGCAAATGAATAAAATATATACATACAATATTAGATATGTACATATATACACAAGGGTACTACATAAGCACCTATATCGCCAATGATAGAAGTCAAAAAATACTTCTGTACCACCGAAAAGTCACAAATCTATATATATATATATATATATATATATATATATATATATATAAATATTAGGGAACAAATCCAAACTTACAGGGAAAAATCAGATTTAGGATTGAATCCAATTTAATAGTAAAATATTATATAATATTAAATTAGAGACAAAACCACTATTAGGCAAATCATACAATGAAAAACTTAAGCCAATACATAATATTATTTAATTTATATTATTTAAATATATAACAAAATTATTAAAAATATATAATTAATATATCACTACGATCGTTTCATGGCTGTTAAATTCTTTAAATATTTATCTTGGCGAGATTTAAACAATGAGCTTATATATATAATGCGGAGGCGCAATGGATCGCGGTTTCGGTTCCCAGACCGGGTGTTGTGAGTGTTTATTGAGCGAAAACACCTAAAGCTCCAGCAGGGGGTGGTGACGATCCCTGCTGTAATCTTTCGCCACAACTTTCTCTCACTCTTTCTTCTGTTGGCCTGCTCGCTTAGCCAGCGGGGTGGCATCATTTGAGGCTAAAACAATGCGAAGCCCATTGTGACCAGCGATGTGTAGCAACATCTGATAGCCTGGTCGGTCACATGATCACTTGATATATATATATATATTATATATATATATATATGTATATGACAAAACAGTCATGTACTGGGGTTGGCTCAGTTATGAGAAGATGCCAATATTGTCATTCTTCAAAATAGCCTTAGCCCATATTTAGATGTTACTTCCCTCCATATTACTGTCATGTTCACTCTTTTCAAGGAAGTTTATCATTCCTCCTAGCATTGTGTGTAAACAATTGGATATTTTTCATTTTGTATTGTGAAGAGTGAGCTGTGAATATACTAGGCGTAGTTCGAAATCACTGTAGTGTATAGAGATCGTGATGGGAAAGTGTTGGAAACGTACCTGAGTTCTTGAGATACGCAAGAATTGATGTAATATAGACAAGAAAGCTCTTAGTCAATAAAAGCTACGGTAAAGAGAGCTGACAGTAAATTTCTGATCAAAGATATTAGTGACCTGTGAAGCCCTTAAATGCGTGACATATAAAGAATAGGCATTCAGTAGATCTGGATCTAGGTCAATGGTAACGCTCTTTTAACTCAAAGTGTAGAAAAGTTAATTGCTTTTCTAAACCCCATTATCATCGACTCCCTTTCGCGTATACAAGTATTTTAGATAAGCTTTTCCTATAACAAAAATTACAGAGATTTTTTTATAAGTTGTTCACGTATCACATGAAATATCCAAGGCAAGTCACATCTGACAAGCGCGTCATAGGTTCGTTATCTGTAACTTTAGGGAAACTATACTGGCGATATCTGAGGACGGATCATGCCTGAACGTGATAAAGATGATCGATTCCGATTGTTGCCATTCTCTGCGAAGTAGTAGTAGTAGTAGTAGTAGTAGCAGTAGCAGCAGCAGCAGCAGCAGCAGTAGTAGTAGTAGTAGTAGTAGTAGTAGTAGATGGAAGCACTCCGTCGGTTACGACGACGAGGATTCCGGTTGATCCGAATCAACGGAACAACCTGCTCGTGAAATTAACGTGTAAGTGGCTGAGCACTCCACAGACGCGTGTACCCTTAACGTAGTTCTCGGGGATATTCAGCGTGACACAGAGAGTGACAAGGCCGGCCCTTTGAAATACAGGTACAACAGAAACAGGAAGTAAGAGTGAGAGAAAGTTGTGGTGAAAGAGTACAGCAGGGATCACCACCATCCCCTGCCGGAGCCTCGTGGAGTTTTAGGTGTTTTCGCTCAATAAACACTCACAACGCCCGGTCTGGGAATCGAAACCGCGATCCTACGACCGCGAGTCCGCTGCCCTAACCACTACTACTACTACTAGTAGTAGTAGTAGTAGTATAATGCAATAGTTTGCAATGTAGTAGTATTGAAGTGTATTGTGGTGTATTGCTTCGAGTTATAACATTTTTAACTTTCAAAGGCGGTGAGCTGGCTGAAACGTTAGCACGCCGGGCGAAATGCTTAGCTGTATTTCGTCTGTCTTTACGTTATAAGTTCAAATTTCGCCGAGGTCGACTTTGCCTTTCTTCCTTTCGGGGTCGATAAATTAAGTACCAGTTGCGTACTGGGGCCGATCTAATCGACTTGCCCTCCTCCGTCAAAATTTCGGGCCTTGTGCCTAGTATAGAAAAGAATATTCTTAACTTTCAATTGAGAAGATACATTGTTTCACTATTTCCATATTAACTGCTTTGATTGGCCTCTTTATTATAAGATTAGCTTAAAAGCCACACTCCGTACGGATTTTTATGCTTGCTCTTCCGAAGGCTATTTGAGCATGCGGCCTAAAATTAAAGAGAGCAGTAATAATAAAGCATTTACTGGTGCCCTACACATATGGTATTACCCTACAAATATGGTGTTACTTTAATTTCACAAATTTTTGGAGTTCTTTTAAAATTTGAATTTTCAACAAATCCTCATCCAGATCTGATCCCAATGCTGGATGTTCAAGAACCAAATCATGGGCAGATTTTCAATCTCGGTATCATCCTGATTCCAAAACAGGTATGTCTCTATGTAGAGCAAATGTAGACTGTGATACAAAGGTCCCGGACGGACAGACAGAATTTCGCGTTTACTTCTTGTATAGATATTAGTATTTCCAACCAGTTGTTTCTGTCAGTGCAGTACCTGGACAAACTTTTCCTGTTGTGATTTCACCATTCCCAGAATCGAACAAATCGCTCTCAGCTTTTGTAATTCTGTCGTACTCTTTTGCCAAATCGCTAAGTTAGGAAACGTAAAAAAAGTCAATATTGTACATCAAGCAGTGTGGTGTAAAACACAAAGACACATGCACACATATACACCTTAGGTTTCCAATCAGTGTCCGTAAATTAAATTCTCTTGCAAGCATTGATCGGCCCCGGGTCTATTGTAGAAAGAGCTATAGGTAGGACTGAACCCGAAACCACATGATTACGAAGTGGACTTCTTAATCAGACATTGATGAATTATTGCGACAAAGTTTTACTAAAACGCCAAGAATTGCTCGAGTATATAAAATAATTACCTGTGAATTTAGAAGCACTCCGTCGGTTACGACGACAAGGGTTCCGGTTGATCCGAATCAACGGAACAGCCTGCTCGTAAAATTAACGTGTAAGTGGCTGAGCACTCCACAGACACGTGTACCCTTAACGTAGTTCTCGGGGATATTCAGCGTGACACAGAGAGTGACAAAGCCGGTCATTTGAAATACAGGTACAACAGAAACAGGAAGTAAGAGAAAGTTGTGGTGAAAGAGTACAGCAGGGATCACCACCATCCCCTGCCGGAGCCTCGTGGAGCTGTAGGTGTTTTCGCTCAATAAACACTCACAACGCCCGGTCTGGGAATCGAAACCGCGATCCTACGACTGCGAGTCCGCTGCCCTAACCACTGGGCCATTGCGCCTCCCACCTGTGAATAGGTGTGCATGTGTGCTTGTTTATGCTGGAGAGAGAGAGAGAAGGATGCGTATGTGTGTATTTGTACAAGACCGCAATTGTGGCTGTATGCAACCTTTTTATTGCTCTTTTCTGGTGAAATTTACATTCATTTCCATAATTTGAATGCGAGTCTAAAATTATCCTAATTTCTGTCTCCAAATTGCTGAACTTAACTCCCTTAATCCAAAATATTCCCTACTTCCAATCACAGAAACCTCTGGAGTTAATCCCCCTCTAATCTAAAATCCACTAAATAATAATTGTTTTTGGTTGTTTTTTTTTTATATTTTTAATTTTCAAGTAGAAAAAAATAATTTCAAAAATCCTTTTTTCTAATTGCTTGATACTAAACGCTTTACAATCTGAGATTTGGATTGTTATTGTGTTATTGTTATCATCATCATCATCATTATTATAATTATTACTTTTTTTTCTTCTTTCAAATTTGCTTCCATTTCTTGCCGAGTGTCTTCCCGACTCCTAGGGCAAAGAAACTCATAGTATACATTATTGTTATTATTATTATTATTATTATTATTATTATTATTATTATTATTATTAATGTTATTTTATATATTTTAAATTCATTCATTTAGTGTTAAGCCAAAGTTATGTTAAAACCAATTGTAACTTACCTCCGACTTACATTACACACACACGCGCACACACACACACATACACACACACATATATGCACATTCATAGATACATAATAGATATAAAATATAAACGCATATAATTATACACACCATATATATGTATGTGTATCATATATGTGCATGTATACGCACGTTTGTCTGTGTGTGTGTTTATAAATATACACATGTTTATGTATATAATGATACATACATATATATATCATACATGTGCACTCATATATATATATATATATATATATATATATATGTATGTATGTATGTATGTATATATATATATGTATGTATGTATGTATGTATGTATATATATGTATGTATGTATGTATGTATGTATGTATGTATGTATGTATGTATGTATGTATGTATGTATGTATGTATGTATGTATGTAGATACTTGTGTATGAAATAGACTCTACTGGCCATTAATTGTGGGCATTAAACCAAAACTATATATATATATAATATATATATATATATATATATATATATACAAAAAAAGGTACAAAAGAGCATAACAGAAGTGTCATTCTAATTTGGAGGACAATAATGATCAATAATGTCGTCTGTTAATCTCTTGTTTTATAATTTATTTCGAGCGAAATATTTTGCATAATGGTAATGGTCTTCGTGTTTGTTAACAACTATTGTTGCCAATAAATCTTTAGTATAGCTTTATAATTGTTACAATACATGTTGTTGAACTACTTTGCAATAATATGGCAGAAAACTCTCAACAGGACGAAATCTAGGTTTCGATTCTCTTATTCTTCCGGATGTTCTGACGAGGGCAGTTTTGGGTATTTTTATGAACTTATATCTCAAAAGAAAAATCAAGCTTCAAAAATATAAATTAGCTGTATTAGAGGGCCCGAGGGCCCGAGTGACCAGTGACCGGAGATATATCAGCACAGAAATGGACTGCTTTCTCAAAAATTATTTTGTCAAGATCCTGAAGACTATTCCGGGCGGTCTTAGTTCAATGCAAGAAATTTTCAGTCAAAATATAAATCTTTCCATTAAATTATGAGTCGAAATAAGTTTAAAATGTCCAAATTCAAGCAATACCTATTTCTTTACTACCCACAAGAGTCTCAACACAGAGGGGACAAACAAGGACAGACAAACAGATTTAGTCGATTACATCGACCCCAGTGCGTAACTGATACTTAATTTATCGACCCCGAAAGGGTGAATGGCAAAGTCGACCTCGGCGGAATTTGAACTCAGAACGTAACGGCAGACGAAATACCTATTTCTTTACTTAAATATATTTCTTTACTACCCACAAGAGGCTAAACACAGAGAGGACAAACAAGGACAGATAGGCGGATTAATTCGATTACATCGACCCCAGTGCGTAACTGGTACTTATTTAATCGACCCCGAAAGGATGAAAGGCAAAGTCGACCTCAGCGGAATTTGAACTCAGAATGTAACGGCAGGAGAAATACCTATTTCTTTATTACCCACAAGGCGGTAAACACAGAGGGGACAAACAAGGACAGACATAGGTATTAATTCGATTACATCGACCCAAGTGCGTAACTGGTACTTATTTAATCGACCCCGAAAGGATGAAAGGCAAAGTCGACATCAGCGGAATTTGAACTCAGAATGTAACGGCAGACGAAATACCGCTAAGCATTTCGCCCGGCGTGCTAACGTATCTGCCAGCTCGAGCTAGCAATAGCTTCTAAGATAGAGATATAGCATCAATGAACAAAAATCCTGCGATGCAGTCACTTGTGTATATTCTTAAAGCTTTATAGCTGCTGTAGCTCTATCATATTCTTTCTGTTGGTTGTAAATACCTTTTAAGCATCTTCAGATTCATTGAATATAAAAATATTCTGATATATTGTTTGAGTTATATGAATTTGACTGAGCATTCCGTTTGAAGCATATTTGCCAAACATTGCCATTTGTAGAATGCAGCATTCTACTTTTATATAAATACTAGCAGTATCGCCCGGCGTTGCTCGGGTTTGTTTCGACCCTTTAGAATTGGAATTTTTGAAAAGTAAAACTTTTGCATTATGTAACTTGTTATTCTCTTTAAGTGAACATTTTTCTGGTTGAAATGCACCGAAAAATGGCGACTCAGCAATAAAAAAAATCGTAAAACATAGGGATTTTTTTTATGTAAATAATTTTTTGTGTTAACATGGTCCGATTTGAATTTTATCTTCTACGAAATGAAGAGCAAGCCTTCTTCTATCATACTCTCAATTTTGGTCAACTTGCGCCACAGGGGCTCGGAGGAGATAGTGTTATTTGAAGGCTACCAAACCTGCCACACACAGACAACTTCAGCTTTATATATAGAGATTTGTGACTCTCTGCAACTCCTTTAATTTACCAAACTCTCCAGGTATAAACGCAACAGTTGCCCCTGTTCCTAAGGTTACTAAAGAATTGTTGATATTTTCCAAACGACGAAAAGGTTTCAAAATAAAATATCCCTATAGTTATGATAGAAGATAATGTTAAACCTTTGCGAAGAAACAACAGAAATATTCGGAATTTTAATTACAGTGCCATAATGTATTTCAAAATAAAACTACTCCCAAACCAATCGAAATTCCTCTCCATCATGCCTGTCTTTCGTTTCAAGGTATCATTAGTTAAATCACTTTGAAGTTTCCTTCCAGTACATTAGACATATGAACTTAAATTACAAGAGCGCATAATCCAGATTATGATGAAATGTCTTTCATAAACTATAAAAATCAATTTCACTGTCTTAAGAAAATTCACAATCCACCGAGACAATTACACGGAATATTGATTTCTTATAGTGGTAGAGAACTATACATTGGTAACGAAGGAATCACCAGTGTATATCTTGTTATATACTCAATGGCTCTTTGACGGACGAAAGGCCACATCGATTTCAAAGCAATTTGTAAATTAGGATACTGGAGTCTTTAAATATTAATTCTAACTTTTGCACCTGGTGAAGAATATTGAATAGAGTGTGGTCGCAGCACAAAAAGCAAATAGAGTGAAGTATTCTAATCAATGCTCTAACAAACCTACCAATTCGGCAAAGATAGTTCTCGTTGTATATAAAGAAAAAGACGTGTTCAGAAAAAAAGAGATTGTTCTGTGGTATAACGTTGAGTCTTAAATCCGAAAAAACTATTGTGAGATTGTATCAACATCAATCAATTCAGTTACAGTGGAGTGTGGAAAGTCTAAGGCTTAGTCACTGCTTACCTTTCTGCAGAGACAATACAAAATTGGTGAGCGCTTAATGACTGGGCCATTTAACTTTTATGTGTGTGTGTGTATGTGTGTGTACATATGTATATATACACATATGAGTGTATAAATGCACACGCACATGCACACACACACTCATATATATATATATATATATATATATATATATAATTGCAGCGTGGAAGGTGTTTATAAGCCATTTAAGAAACACACAAAAACCATTAGATTCACTTCAACATTTAAATTTAGTTTGCCAAAATATTTTCGTCGCTTTGAGACCTCGACCTGTTCACTGACTAAATTCCGTGCTGCATCTGAATCTAACGGTTTTCGTTTGTTTCTTAAATGATTTATATACACCATCCACGCTGCAATTGTTTTCGTTCCAGCACACGATCTCAGATCAGGTGACTTGCTATGCAAGTACATCTCCGTAATATACGTATATATATATACACTTTTATTAAAGCTGCAAAAGCTTCACAAAACTGTTACTCGGAGATTCACGTTCCCGTTATTCGGACAGTTTTAATGTGTATGCATATATATATATATATATATATATATATATATATATATACATCTAACTATTGATCCTTTTTCCGCATTCTCAAAGATTTCCCTTTGAAACTTTGAAGAAAGAAAAAATACTTCTATCTTTGGAAACTGCACATCTTCCAATGTAGTCATGTTCAACATACTTCCAGTCCCATAATTCCCTATGTATCGCCTCATTTTTTGTTTTGTTACTTTTTTTGTCTCATCTATTAGCACTCATTCGGACACATTGTCCCAAAACATATTTCTTAATCTCGATTAATTTCCAAGTGTTTCTTTCCTACTTACAAACAAACCTACAACAATAATCACACTCATTTTACCAAGGTATCAGACTCCTTGTAATAAGTCTGCTTTCTCACCCCCACTTTATTCCTCGTATTCTTCATCCACTTCTCCGCCTCACACTATCAGATAATGTTGTTATCACTTTTCAAGAGGTCATATTCTTGCCATCAGTTGTAAATATAGTTCTAACGCCTTAACATTAGATGTAATAATCACGTCTGTATTTTTAAAAACAAGACTCTACTCCCGGATAAATGTCTGTTGTTATATAAAACATATGATAAAAATATATAGCAAATACGTGATTATTTTAAGATTTCTACAACTATTGCTCTCAAGAATCATCCATTCCATTCCATTTATTATAGAATATATATAAACATACTTACACACACTTACACACACTTACACACACACGCGCGCGCTCGTATGTATACAGAGGTTGGACAAAATAATGGAAACACCTTAAAATTTCAAACAAATTTATTTTAATATTGGGTAATTGCAGCTTGAATTCTATAAAGCATGGACTCGTACAAAGTTTGAATTGTTTCCAAAGGAATTTTTGTCCATTCTTCAGCTAAAACAGTCTACAGTTCTTGTAGTGATTATGGTGGGGGATATCGACTCCTTATTTGTTTTTCTAAAATGCACCATAAATGTTCAGTAATATTGAGATCTGGGGACTGTGGTGGCCAGATAAGATGTTCAGCTTCACTAGAATGTACCTCGTGCCATTCAGCAATAATTTAGCAGTGTGAATTGGTGTATTATCATCCTGAAACATTCGCTCCGGAAACAATTCCGCAACAATAGGATGAATTTGATCAGATGAAATGTTTAAAAAGTCTTGACTATTAATTCCTGCCATGAAGAGAAACCATTGATCCGGCGGATTTCCAAGATATAGCCACTCGCCATATTATCACAGATCCTCCTCCATGTTTGACAGTTGCAAGAAGGTAGTCTGGGTCAAATGCTTCTTATGATTGTCTCCACAAGTATACTCGGCCGTTGGTTGGAGATAAGGTAAAGGATGACTCGTCCGAGAAAATAACATTCTTTCACTACTCTAGGGGCGAATTCTGTAGGTTTTTACTCCACTCTTACAGCTTTGCGACGTTTGTTTTTGAAAGCAGTGGTTTTCTGATTTCAGCCTCAAAATCACCAAGGACAGACTTTTAAGTAAAACATCATCAGGCGTTTATAAAACTATGACAAAAATTCCCATGTCGTGTGGGGATTTTTAAAAGATCAATTGATAAAAGGCTGTTGGAAGGCCCTTTAAAATATTTTCGTCAGTAGAGAGGCCCAGAACTTGCGAGTTTCTCGAAAATCAAGGTAAGTAAACTCCTCTTTTTTTTTTCTCCGACTAGCTTGACTGTGCTGAGAATGGGATGCGTGATGTGCATGACCTGGGATCAGCTTGGAAGCAAGGTCTCTTGCTCAATGATCTCAGGTCGCTTGTTTTAGATGTGCCTGCCATTAATGAAACAAGGATCTCCGGAAAACACGTTCTAGCATCCATCTTCGAGGACTACGAGGTATTCTCATCCTGTGGTCTATCGGAAGCAGGTGGCGGTGTAGCAGTGTTATTCCGGAAATGCTTAGACCTCCAACTACGGGCTATCTTCCTGGATCCGGATGGTAGGATGGTGGTCCTGGACGTGAATGGCAAAGAAGGTGGTGCCTTTAGACTGGTGGCGGTTTATGCCCCAACAGGTGTCTAGAAACATTCGTGGGAACGTCTCGCACTTTAGTACTAGTGAGGTACTGGAATAATATTTTGGAAGTACGGAAGGAATGTATGGGTTTAGTACATAGCAGAAGTGGGTGTAAAAGCCTCGAAAACCTGCTCAGGACTTTCCAGATTTCTAACAGATACCGAATGGATTTCCCTGATGTGCCAGTGTGGGCATGGAGCAACCACAGCGGGTCATTCAGATCTTATTTAGATAGAGAATTTGTTAGATCAGAGGATAGGGATAGCATAGGTTGCCCACAATTTAAATTGGTCGGCTACACAGATCAAAAATTTGTGATATGCTCAGTCGATTTAGATAGGACCTGTAGACAGCGACCCGGTTACCAGAAGTTGAATGCATCCTTACTGGCTTGCAAAGACTACAGAGACCGGATTAGGGAACAAGTGAAGCGCTATTGTCAACAACCAGTGGTGGATCGCTCTGAAGAGAGCGATCAGGGTAGAATCGAAAGCGTTTAACAAAGATTTCGCAATAGAAAGAAGTAGATTAGAGGGAGAACTAGTTAGCAAACTAGGAGAGGCTATATTAGTAAAAGCATCGCGACCGACATATTAGCGGCGAGAATGGTCCTTGACCATTATTTTTTGAGGCGAAACACGGAGGGTGTGTTGTCTAAGCTAAGCTCCGTGCGCTGAAAGGCGAAGGAATTAAAGCCATCCGATGGTACCGAATGTTAGAGACGCGACGTGGAAACAAAATTACAATCAAGTTATTGACGGATCAGGACGGGAGCATGCTACCCCGTTGTGCGCAGATGTGTGCGGTTTTTCAGAAGCACATTGCGCGGCTGTCTGGGGAGGGTGATGGGTCGACGACTGTAGCGGACTTTATTCCGTACCAGAACGGCTAACAATGGCTTTCGTTAACAGACGCGAGATTCTGCGGAAAGTCAATTACAGCCACTGAAATACGCAAGGCGATGAGTGACTGCACAAGTCGCAAATCGCCCGGTTTGAATGGTCTTCCCTACGAATTCTATGTATTCATAACAGATTTGTTTGGCAGACGTCAACAGTAACTGGCAGCAGAACGGGAGAATTCCTAGTGCTGTTAGCCGGGGTGTGGTAACACTGCTGAGAAAGGACGCCGACAATGGGGACGTACAAGGGAATTTTCGTTCCATAACTCTGCTAAACACAGTTTAAGATTTTGGCCAAGGTGTTAGCGAAAAGTTTGACGCTTGTCGTCTGAAGACTGGTAGGGGAGGCACAAGCATGCGCAATCCCAACCACGACAACTTCCACCTTATGTGATACATCGTAGAAGGAGCTGGGGCCATAGGTTCTCAAAGAAGTAAATGAAATAAACTTGTCAACAAATTCCCTAAGGAGATTAAAGAAAAACAAAAGAAACCAAATGAAACGAAAATAAGAAACGTCAGCTATCACAACAATGACATGAATAAATAGAACAGCCACGACAAGAAGAAGACGCAATGGTGATGAAAGGTGTGTGTGTACACGTATACATATATACATACACATGTTATGTTATGGCTGCTCCCTCGTTATCGAGTATGGCCATTGCACGAAGCTTAGCTGTTACTGGTGCTGTGATCGAATGTGACTTTTTAGCCCAACTAAAGATCTACAATGTCTTGTACAGAATTGGCAACTAAAACCTTTACCGGTAATAGCCGGCTGTAGTTGTAACTGGGCTTCATGTACCTTTGCATGTCGTTTAAGTCCTCCTGCCGAATTACACTCTCTTCCACATGCCCGACAGATATGATTAGTATGGTGTTTAGCACCACCACCAGTGGCCAGGTTGTCACTCATCTGTCTCGTTTTATGACTACGAAGATGATTCATGAGTCCAGCTTTACTGAGGCAGGGTCTTGCACAGACATTGCATGTCAGAATCAAAGGAAGACCCTCCCTTCTGGAAGTGTAACAGCGATGCCCTTCCTGACATCCCTCCTTACTTTCTCATGTGCAACTCGAGATTTCTCAAACGTGGCTGTCCCCTCGTGCACAATCCTTCTCCACCTTCTACGATCAATATATACACATACATGCATAAGTACATACATACATTTACATAGTCAGTTTGCTTGGCCGTTTTATATAAAATTGAAAGTGATGTTGTAGAAAGAGAGAGAGGGGGAGGAGGTGAAAGACAGAAAAAAATTAGAAAGGAAGGTGCAGGGATGGGAGAGGATGAGAGAGTGGAAGATAGTGAAGATCGAGAAGAGAAAAGAAAATAGGAGTCTTTTGGTGTTTTGGAGAGGAAGGGAAAAGACAGAAGAAAAAGTTTGAGAGCGAGCGGTGGGAGGTGTGGCTTTTGTATCAATGTGGTCAAACTAGCTTGATTCAGTAAATTCCTCAAGTTGCTTTCAAGAATTTTGGCTTCAAAAGACTATGCGTGACCGCTATCCGGCGCTTTGGAAGAGAGTCAAATTGTTTTTCATTGCCTTTCCAGCATCTTATTTGGTTGAGAGAGGATTCAGTGCAGTCACTCGCCT
>NC_043006.1:15210336-15222836 GCF_006345805.1 Octopus sinensis | reverse complement strand
ACACTGGGGTAAAATATACGAAGCCCAATATACCCATCATGACTACCCATCTGATAAAGGTACACCAGGCACATGAATTTCAACCATATGTGCGCGACATGGTGATCTCATATCGAGATAAACAGCACATGACCTTGCAGGTGGGGCCCAGTTAGAATTTCCTTCTGGTCGAGTAGCCCATCCCGCTCAAAAGGTCCCTGAATAAGGATTATTTAAGGATGTTGAACAAAACACCATGTTTCCAGAAGTGAATTATTCAACCCCCAAAGAATCCCTTTCAACACATGGCTATGATGCTCCCCAACTACTTCTGCTCGTGATCAGAGATGCACATATCGTCAGCCACTAAGGGACATGCTCAACTGGTTAAGGTCAAACAACTGACAAGCAAATCTGTGGTATTGAGCAGAATATTTCCTGTATCCCATCTTTACAGCATCTTTATTATTGAGTGAGAGAGCAGTGCATGCCATCAAAGTGACACTGGGGTAAAATATACGATGCCCAGTATACCATCATGACTACCCGTCTGATAAGGGTACACTAGACACATGCATCACAACCATATGTGCGCGACATGATGATCTCATATCGAGATAAACAGTGCATGACCTTGCAGGTGGGGCCCAGTTAGAATTTTCTTCTGGTCGAGTTATTATTATTATATTATTATTATATTATTATTATTATTATTATTATTATTATTATTATTATTATTATTATTATTCAGTAGTTTTATTTTTATAGCGTGCTTTCACTTCACTACCGAGCGCAGCTCTGTGTGCCTTGGGTATGTGCTGTGATTTGTTGTGATGCTCTGATGGTTATTGTATGGAAAGTGTTCTGCGTAGGATGTGTGCAGTGCCTAGTAGTGCAATTTTCTGTATGTTATATGTGTTTGTAAGTCCTGGTGTTTTTGTTATGTATTTGTCTGAATATTTTTTTATTATTATTATTATTATTACTATTACTATTATATTATTATTATTATTATTATTATTATTATTATTATTATTATTATTATGGCGGTGAGCTGGCAGAATCGTTAGCACACCAGGTAAAATGCTTGGAACGAACGCCTCAGTGCAAACATGAATATTTAACAAGAAAAACTCTCTCCAACAAACGGCTTTCTCAAACCTTCACAATTTTTGTCTCTTCGCGACATACGAGCTTAACGAAATTTACGAATTTTACCCAATCAAAACTCAACCAATTATCCACTCTGTGTTGAAGCGGCCGTCCTTAACATATCTGGTTTTTCTCCGAATTAAACTTATTTACAGTCGTGTAGCATGTAATTGAAAGCTATTCCTAAAACGTGGATGAAAATCACTGAATGAAATCACAAAACAAGCCATGCAGCAGTCTACTGACTGCATTGCTGGAGCCATTGCGACTCCGATGGGAAAGATTGAATTATCAGTAAGCTGTGCATTCCATTGAAATAAGTGCTCAAGTGTACGTGTGTGCGTATGAACGTGTGTATGTCTGTATCTGAAACACGCAGGAAAGAAGGCGGGAGGAGGAGGAGGAGGAGGAGAGATAGCTTAGTCTTTAGTGTTTCAATGACTATTAGTTTATATATTTTGATGTGTTGGATTTAATTAATGTCTTCAAGGTTAATACGTGATGCATCTATGTCAGCATTGTGATGTGTGAGCATTTGTACAGAGACAAAGAACGAGATATTCAATACTCATGCACATGTGTGTGTGAGAGAGAGTATGTGTGTGTGTATGTGTGTGTGTGTGTGTGTGTTTGTGTGTGTGTGTGTGTGTGTGTGTGTGTGTGTGTGCATTAAGAGCAGAATATGTGATATACAGGCACGTATGTGTACGTATGCATAGAAGTATAGAGCAATATATATATATATATATATATATATAATACACACATATATATATATGTGTATGTATAAAGACCAGGGTATATAACATACACATATATAGGTGTGTGTGTGTGTGTGTGTGTGTGTGTGTGTGTGCATTAAGAGCAGAATATGTAATATACAGGCACGTATATGTACGTATGCATAGAAGTATAGAGCAATATATATATATAATACACACACATATTTGTATGTATAAAGACTAGGGTATATAACATACACATATATAGGTGTGTGTGTGAGTGTATGAGTGTGTGTGAGTGTATGAGTGTGTGTATGTGTGTGTGTGTGTGTGTGTGTGTGTGTGTGTGTGGCAATAAAGAGCAAGATGTATAACACAAACATATGTGTGCTTGTTTATGTATAGAGATGACGAGCAGAATACATAATCTGCGCACACATACGCACAATTTTATGTGTATTTATGTATGTATAGAGTCTGTAATGTTTGTGTTACTGTCTACAAAATGATTATAAGTATAAAGTAGATACAAAGTAGAAATAATGCTATGACAACATAATGAATATTTAGTATCTTGACGTCATTATAATATTATAATTCCATTATTATACACTCTACAATGATGTCATAATACCATCAACCACCCAAATTTTATTCAAAATTTATTTGCTGTGTTAGTAATATCTTTCCCTACCAAAATGTTTTGCTTGTTTTCTTTTTTTTTTCTTTTCCCGATTAATTGACGAATGATAAAATATTGGAATAACCGGAACAAAATTACATTCTTGAAGTAGCAATAAAATATTTTGGCGTTCAAATAGCGTAATAAAAATACATAATTGAAAAGCTGTACCGAAAGGCGCGACACGTTAGCAAAATGTGCGGTTGCAGTACATTGGTTCCACACTCAACTCCTATTGGACAATCCTAGTGTGTGGAGTCCACACGCCGTATATAAATATAGGAACACAGAAACTTAATTGTTATTTACGCTTTGTGTAATGTGCACGGGAACAAATTCAACGCCGATGAGATGTGCCGGCAGAATTTGTTAACGTAACTGAGTTTTATGCTCATGTAACTAATGTTTGTCGGTCTTACGAAACACTGGTAAGCATTAATACCGATTACGTTTTCTGTGTTCCTTTCTTTATAAATCAAGTAATGAGCATGTTCTAAATCATTAACTTTCTATAAATGATTGAGGCTTTATTGAAACTCTTTAGAGATGTTTGTATAGGGTAAGCCAGTGTATAAAATGATATCTTCTCTAATCTCTAACCGCGGGAACTAAATTAAAATCTTATAATCTGATAAACACTCGTCGGCTTCCAGTTCTCCTTCTGATTATATCAGTTACAACTTATATCAGAGCCGAAGATATGAACTTTCATCCACCTATTTCGACTATTAAGCCGGAGTTCTAGAAACTATGTCAGTTTTTACGTAATATTCACACAAAACTTTACGTATTTTTCGATAAAAAGGATATGACTTTATCTATTTTGTTTGGTTCGCTTTTGTTTTAATTTTATTATTAGGATCACATTATTCAGTTTCTAAAACAATTTCACTCTTTTACTTGTTTCAGTCATGCTGGAACATCGTCTTTAGTCGAACAAGTCGACCCCAGGACTTATTCTTTGTAAGCTTAGTACTTATTCTATCGGTCTCTTTTGCTGAACCGCCAAGTTACGGACACGTAAACACACCAGCATCGGTTGTCAAGACACACAAACTTATACACACACATACATATATACGACGGGCTTCTTTTCAGTTTCCGTCAACCAAATCCACTCACAAGGCTTTGGTCGGCCCGAGGCTATAGTAGAAGACACTTACCCGAGGTGCCACGCAGTGGGACTGAACCCGGAACCATGTGGCTGGTAAGCAAGCCACTTACCACACAGCCAGTCCTACGTCTACACTTACCACACAGCCACTCCTACGCCTACAGATCATAAAAATAAATATATGGTTATACAAATAAATAAGAAGCAGATTCTTATTTATTCCCCACTCAATAATTGGGGTGAAGGATATAAATTATTAGCAACAAGCTTTTGTAATATTGTTCTGCTTGTCATGAGGTGCGTTCAATTGTTACGCCTTCAACAAACTTAAAACCGGTTTGAAATCGAAGGCCTAACCTTAGACTTTGTTACTTGCTCCTACCATTGAACTTCAGTCATGCCGGAGAACCAGTTGTAGAAGGTTACTCGAACAAATCGGCCCAAGTAGTTAATTTAAGTCAGGTACTAATCTATCGAGTCCTTTTTGCCAAACCGCTAAGTTATATGGCGTAAACAAATTAACATCGGTTGTCAAGCGAAATGGAGGAGGAACACACACGTGTCTTACATACAGACACATATACACACACACACATACATACATAATATGGATATATATGTGCATATACATATATATATATATATATATATATATATATATATATATATATATATAGGCACAGGCGTGGCTGTGTGGTAAGAAGATGGCTTCCCAACAACATGGTTCCGGGTTCATTCCCACTGAGCAGATGTTTTCTACTATAGCCTCGACCGACCAAATCCTAGTGAGTGGATTTGTTAGACGGAAACTGAAAGAAGCCCGTTGTATATATGTACATGTATATGTGTGTGTGTGTGTGTGTGCGTGTGTGTGTGTCTGTGTGTCTGTGTGTCTGTGTGTCCCCTCCCCCACCATCGCCTGACAACCGATGCCGGTGTGTTTACGTCTCCGTTACTTAACGGTTCGGCAAAAGGCACCGATAGAATAAGTACCAGGCTTACAAAGAATAAGTCCTGGGGTAGATTTCTTCGACTAAAAATGGTACTCCAGCATGGCCGCAGTCAAACGACTGAAACAAATAAAAGAATAAAAGAATACGATGAGATTCATACAGTTCCCATCTACCAAATTCACTAACATGGCGTCGGTTGATTCGGGTCTGCAGTAGAAGACATTTGCCCAAGGTGCCACGGGCTGAAACTGAATGCAAAACGGCATGATTGCAAAACCACGAACTTCTTTACGAACCATCCAAGCTTAATCGAATCAGTTAACACAATGAAGTCATTTCTAGACTTATGCATTTTGAGCAAGCTTAAATAAGAATGAAGTCGATTACATAAATGTATATCTTGACCGGCGAAGTCGTGAAGCGTTCCATATATTTTAGGCGTAAGCGCCACTGTGTGGTAAGAAGTTTGCTTCCCAACCACATGGTTTCGGGTTCAGTCCTACTGCTGGGCTCCTCAGGCAGGTGTCAACCAAAATCTTGTAATAAACGCTCGGGAAGACCAAAATCTTGTGTGTGAATTTGGTAGAGAGAAACTAAAAGCTCATCATATATGCCTGTGTGTGTGTATATATATATATATATATATATGTATTATATATGTGTGTGCGCGTGTGTGCGTGTTGTGTATGTGTGTGTGTGTAGTGTATGTGTCTTTATACTTGTGTTTGTCGCCCACTGCCGCTTGATAATTGGTGCTGGTTTGTTTACGTCCCTGTAGCTTAGCCGTTCGGCAAAAGCGATCGATGGGATAAATACCAGACTTAACAAAAAATAAGCACTCGGGTCGATTTGACCGACTAAACGCCTCAAGGCTGTGCTTCAGCGTGACTGCAGTCCAATGACTGAAATAAGTAAAGTTTTTATAAATCAGTGAAACAAAGCTTTAAATTTACGCAACAAAATAAGAATAAGAATATTTATGAAACGATGGATTTACAAGGGTCCTGATAGAAACTGTAATTGAAACAACTACTATATATATATAACCTTTTAGCATATTTTAATTAAACATCAATTATATAGTCTTTTATCAACCCTTAATTAAAGCAGCTATTATGTATGTGATCCTTTACCAGGAGTGGCTGTGTGGTAAGTAGCTTGCTTACCAACCACATGGTTCCGGGTTCAGTCCCACTGCGTGGCACCTTAGGCAAGTGTCTTCTACTATAGCCACGGGCCGACCAAAGCCTTGGGAGTGGACTTGGTAGAAGGAAACTGAAAGAAGCCCGTCGCATATATGTATATATATATATATATATGTGTGTGTGTGTATATATGTCTGTATGTCTGTGTTTGTCACCCCAACATCGCATAACAACCGATGCTGGTGTGTTTACGTCCCCGAAACTTAGCGGTTCGGCAAAAGACACCGATAGAATAAGTACTAGGCTACCAAAGAATAAGTCCTAAAAGGCGGTGCTCCATCATGGCCGCAGTCAAATTACTGAAACAAGTAAAAAAAGTAAAAGAGCAATTCTAAATTAAACATCTATTATTTATGAAATACATTATCAATCCTTTGTGAAATCATTATTTATATGATTGATTTAACAACATTTTATAAGAACGACTGTTAATTATGCAACTATTTACATATAAACCCTTAATTAAAACAACTATTAAGCAACCATTTATTTACCCTTAATTAAACAACTACTATTTGTGCAATAAATATTAGCCCTTACTTAAAACAACTATTACACTGTGTAACACGATTTTTGTCCTTGTGTAGCAACTGTTATTCCCTATTTGCTTACCCCTAGAAAGCTAATATTTCCTTCAAACTTTGCTTTTGTAACATTTATTCAACCCCCCCCCCCAGAGAATCCCTCTCAACACATGGCTATGATGCATCCCCACTACTCCTGCTCATGATCAGAGATGCTCATATTGTCAACCACTAACGGACATGTTCAAGTGGTTAAGCAACTGACAGGCAAATCTGTGATATTGAACAAAATATTTGTTGTAAGGTATTTCTGCCTGAGTAACTCAGCGCTGAATTTGTTTGAAATATAACGGAAAATAGTTCAACTTCAAAACGTTGGCGTCCAGATCACAAAAGCAAAGTTTGAAGGGAATAATAGTCATTTTCTTTGATTTCTAAATAGAAGTAAATAGGTCACAGCACTTACTGACCAAATACAAAATTTTTGTTACACTGTAATTTATGCAATCTTTTATCAAACCTTAATTAAAACAGCTGCATAGATGTTTATCAGCTCTTAATTACAACAATTACAGCAACTATTATTTGTGTAGTTTCTTATTCAACCCTAAAGTAACACAAGTATTCTTTATCAGCCCTTTATCAGCTCTTTATCAGCCCTTAATTAAAACACCTATTAGTTATACAACCATTTAATTAAAGCTACAATTTTTTTTGTCATACTTAATGAACTCTTAATTTAAATCAATTATTAATTATGCGGCCCTCTATCAACACTTGATTCTAAAACTAATTAATTACGCAAAACTTTATGAAACCTTAATTAATCAACTTTTAATTATACAACCCTTTATCAACACTTAGTTAAGCATCTATTAATTGTATACACCTTTATCAACCCTTAATTAAAACAACTGCTAATTTTGCAACACTTTATCAGCCCTAAATAAATATTTCGTACAAGTCTTCGTTTATGATTCCTGTATTCTGTTTTATCCTACACTTTTACTTCATGATATCAGTGTATATTTACCGATTATTCCAGTTCTTAAAGCATTAAATGGTTCCAGAAATATTTCATTCCTTAATTGGGAGGGACACCATTTATCACAGACCTCATGGCAAAGAGAAACCTAAGAATCCAGCACCGCAAACAAATAACATACTCAACAATTCAACAACTTGATCGATTCATTGAATAAAGAATTTTTCTGTCTCATAATAGCAGTAAACAGCAAGGCTGACCACTATCGAATGTTAACCATCTTTGCGATGAACATGATTTAGTACCGATGACTCTTTAAGAACTCTTTACTGGTGCTATGCAGGCACCCTGGTGTTTTGGTTACAAATTACCCTCCTAATAAGAATTGGTCGGGTTATAATAAACTTTATATAATAAACTTTATCACTCAAACAACTCTCCTCGACATGGAGAAGGTGGTTAAATCTTAACATTGTAAACTTCTGAGAATTTCAAGATTTTCCGCTTCATTTCACTTCTTTGGCTAATGGGCAGAAAAGCAAAAGATGCGACACACACCTTTCCAAAAAAGACATTAGCAGCCTAAATGAGGGAAAATTATTCTAAATCGAAAATAAAATATTGAGTCGCAAACTCAGTCGAGCATTTATTTTTATGGTACCCAGCATAACTTCCCAATTTCCGGTTATTTTTACATTCTACCACCGAATCTCTCTCTCTCTCTCCTCTCTCTCTCTCTCTCTCTCTACCTACCTATCTATCTATCTATCTATCTATCTATCTATCTATCTATCTATCTATCTATCTATCTCTCCCTTTTTTATTCTCTCACTCTCTTTCATTCTCTCCCTCTCTAGCACCCACTCTCTCTTCTTCTCTTTCTTCCTGCATCTCTCCCTTTCCTCTCTCTCTCTCTCTCTCTCTACCTACCTATCTATCTATCTATATATCTATCTATCTATCTATCTATCTATCTCTCCCTTTTTATTCTCTCACTCTCTTTCATTCTCTCCCTCTCTAGCACCCACTCTCTCTTCTTCTCTTTCTTCCTGCATCTCTCCCTTTCCTCTCTCTCTCTCTCTCTTTCTATGTCTATTTCTCTAACTCTCTCCTTGCGTCTCATTGTTCTCTGTCTCTCGCGTCTCTGTGTCCCTCAATTTCTTTCTCGTTTTTTCTCTCTCATTTTCTCCCTCTGTATCTCTCTGCCTCTCTTTTAATCCCCTTCTCTCCCCCTCTCTCCCTCTCTCTCTCACACACACACACTTTATTAACCGACCTGTTTTACTTTTCCTACTACTCAGTCTATTGCTATGTACGTTAACCCATTTGTTACCGCATCACCATTAACATACACCCTATATTGCAATTAATTTCGAAAATTATAAATATAGTAAAATAACTTTCGTTATTAAGCTAATTTTTCGAACATAAATTAACAAGAGATTTTAATGGGAAATTTTATTGCAGATCACTTTAAAGAGACCGGTTTCATATCACTGAACGATCTCAAAATTTTGCAGTCAAGTGGCTGAAGTCTTTATCAACTTCACCGCTCATTTTCCAGCAAAAGGAACATTTCTCTCCTCTTTAAGCTTCATTTCTGTGAAAAACTGATTAAATCTGTTTCTTTGTATTAGCGAAGTTATTTCGCTCAAGGAGCTTCTAAGAAAATATATAGAGTTGTATGTTGGCATGACAAAAACACATTCATTACTTAGAACTTTTAATTTCATTATTAAGGCAATGATCAAAGACTGAGTGGGTTGTCTCAGGCTAAGTTTCTCTATTATCTTTGTCGTTTTAGCAAAACGAAGTAATCACAAACCCACTAATTAAGAACAATGTACTAATCAGCTTTATCATTATTTCTTAAATATCTCTAGGTCGTGTGGTGTAGCGAAAACGGCTAAGTTTCGGATTAAATGCTAGTACAATGCAGTATTTAGTTACCGCTTCTTATGTTCTGAGTTCAAATCACACAGTCTTCAATCAAGAATAGATGAATTTCTTCAGCTATAAAGCTGTTCTTTCATATTTTCATAATGGACCGCATCTAATTTGAGAAAGTGTTTCATCTTAAGAATTGATGGCGGAAAGAAGACAGGAACGATTGTGAACCTGGAGTTAAATTTTTCCTTTAGTATATAAATATATTCACTTACGTTCTGTGTTCGAATTTCACAGTTCTGACTTTGATTTTTGTTGCTCGAAATTGATAAGATGATGCAAATATTATTTTGATGTAAATTCGATGGACTATAAAATTTCTTTTGTAAAACGTTTGGCCCAGTAGAATTATTAGAAATTATTATTATTATTATTGTCGTTGTTGTTGTTTTAATTCTCAGAGCTCTCTGCCTTATCTGCTCTGGTCGATTCTGTGAGAACAGCAAGCAAAATATTGGCAGAGGTCTCACAGGACCTCTTTCCGCAAATTACAAGATTTGGAACTTGAATGACTTGGATGTTAATTATCGTGGAAGATACTCTGCACTTAATCACCAAACTCAAAATCATATCAGTGTTCGGTAGAGTAGTTTTCCGGTTTCTCCGACATATATCTCGAACTTGGTTGTTAGTGCTCCGAGCGCCCCTACAGCTACTATGATAACAGTTACTCTACTCGTGGTGCACATTCTTGCAAATTCGTAATTTGTATTTTTCCACCTTTGCCAGATCTTTCTCACCTACACGTGTATTCCCAGGTATGGCAATATCTATGATTTTAGTTTCCCTTTTTCTTTTGTCAACTACAATAATGTCTGGTCCCTGTGCTTCGACTAGGGTGTCACTCGATCATTGTTCATTGTTCTCCCTGACGCCCTTTGGTTCATGTTTGTGCCATTTTCCAGACCGTACTTTTCACTCAGACTCCAGTGAATAAACTTTGCCACCTAATCACGCATCCTCTTGTAATGCTTTTGGGTCAACTTACTACATTCACTCACAATATGTGAGATTGTATCGTTTTTGCTGCTACACGGCCTACAAAAGGGTGATTCACTGTTCTTATCTATTTGGAACTTGGTGTAATCAGTTCTCAGAACTTATTCCTGGGTGCTGCATATAAATTCCGCAGTGCATCCTTTCAGATCACTTTTTTAGCCACCTTCAGGTGTTGGTCTTGTTTTTCCATTCGATTTCTCTGAGGTATTGTACCTCATCTTGAGTCTTACATGTTTTTGAGTGTGCCATATTTTAGGTAGGTATTATTTCTAACAGCGGCAAGCAAGGGTTTACTTTGCTCTTTGATGTGCCATCCCAGAATCTTCTCCTCGTTGACAACACAGATCTTACATTCTATGTGGCCTCTTCCTTGTTCCTTGGGCACATACCGTCTATCAATATCGCTTTTGGGGTGCAGTTCCTTGTTAATTGTCAACACTTTCCTCGTTTTTCTATCCATTTCCTCAAGCTCGTTCTTTGTCCACCTAACAACACCTGAGACGTATTGCATTAAGGAAACAGCCCATGTATTCATTGCCTTGATCTTGTTCTTTCCATTGAGTCTACTTCCAATAATTAATTTGGTTCTTCTGGGCTATTCTCGCCTAAAGCTCTCTTTAATCTCACTCTCTTTGATTTTGTCATACTCTAAAATACCCAGATACTTATATTCATCAGTCTCAATATCCTTGATTTTCCTGCCGTTGGGTAGTTCTACACCACCAGACGACATTACTTTGCCTTTTTTTATTCTTCGGAATAAGCAGAACAAGAGGAGATACATGGGATAGAGGGTCGCTAAAGCGATCACAGGATGGGCGACGAAAGAGCTCTGACAAAGAAACTAAAATGATAATAATAATAATAAAGCTGAAGTGAAGACCAAATATATAGTGCGTGTGTTTAATTGGCAAAATATGACCACCCCAAGTATAACGATATCTATTTCAACTTATGATTTCACATCAAGGATCTGGCAAAACAAATACATAAATGTGTGGTGGTGGAGGGAGGGTCGTGAGTGCTTGCGTGCACGCGAGAGAGAGAGACAGAGACAGACAGACAGACAGACAGACAGTCAAGACAGATGTCCATGGGATCTAAAAAAGATTTCGCAAGCCTAACAAATTGTAACCCTAACAAATTGCAAGCCTAACAAATTATAATATTTCCCGGAAGACTCGTTAAGAAGATGAAGTAATGGTTTTATTTCTATGAGTAAAACATTCGATATTTTTACACTAAAAAAACAACGAATGGCTTTTGTTAGTTTTTCGTTTTACGCATTCCAGGTTTTATGTATTTCTTACAGTATTCTTTCTTCCTTTATATTCTACAAGTATTACATTGAATTATTACATTTTACACACATTTTTTTTTTATTGATGCAGCTGTTAGATTGTACTTGGGTGATTAAACTTTGAATAAATCAATTCTCTCAAGTAGGAGCACATTTATTATTTTAACGCAGATAAATATGGCGGCAGGCACCTACGAAATGCTGCTACAGTGAGATTGAAACGACCGTTACCTGAAAATTACGCAAAACACACACACATGCACGCGCGCACACACACACACACATATATATATATATATATATATATAATGTATGCATATGCATTATATATGTTATACACACATATATGTCTCTATCTATATAAAGCTGTAGTTGTCTGTGTATGGCAGGTTTGGTAGCCTTCAACTAACACTATCTTCTCCGAGACCCTGCGGCGCAAGTTGACCAAAATTGAGAGTATGATAGAAAAAGGCTTGCTCTTACTTCTGTAGAAGACAAATTCAAATCGGACCATGTTAACACAAAAAATTATTTACATCAAAAAGGTGCTTTTTTTTCTATGAAAATCCCTATTTTTTACGATTTTTTAACAACTGCGTCGCCATTTTTCGGTGTATTTCAACCAGAAATATATATTTTTTTTATTTTTCATTTGCCCTGCTCGTTTACGTTAAATGTTGTGTTGATTCTCCTTGGAAACAATTTTTGGGGGGCTAATACCATAGCGGATCTATTTTTAGCGCTAGAGTCGACCATATAGTGGTCACTCTATTATATTTGTGTATAAATTTTTATTGTATCCCTGGTTTTTATGCGCTAAGCCACTTGGTGTTGAATTGATGGTATTATTAAATTAATATCCAATTTTTCACCCTTATTATATATATATATATATATATATATATATATATATATATATATTGATATCCATACTGATA
>NC_043006.1:15200336-15205336 GCF_006345805.1 Octopus sinensis | reverse complement strand
TCAAAGGCCTTGCTGAAATCAAGGTAGATGACATCAGTGTTGGAACCTTCTCCCAAGGCTCTCAAAATGTCATCAAAATGATGCAGTAGCTGCGTCAGGCAATCTCTCCCATTACGGAATCCATGCTGGTTGGGGTTCAGCATATTATGACTCTCAAGGAAGTGAGTCATACGCGATCTCAGCACCCTCTCAAATACCTTGATGATATGAGAGGTGAGTGAGATTGGACGGTAATTCACGGCAAGCGATTGTTTCCTTTTTTGAAAACTGGGACAACAGACTGGGATAAAAGGTCTTCTGGTATATATCCAGCATCCAGTGAGTTCCGCCACAGATTGGCTAGAGGGGGTGCAAGTTGGTTTTGACACATCTTCAAGACACAAGCAGGGAACCTATCGGGACCTACTGCTGAATTATGCTTCATTTCCTTTATTGCTGCTAAGACATCAGGAGCGCCAAATGTTATGTCCGATAAAGTGTATTGGGGAGTAACATCACTGATACAGCCCAGATCAGTCATATCAGGATTGCTGAAAACAGAGCAATATTGTTTCTGCAATATCTCTCCCATGGTTTTGGCATTGTCTTGAAGAGTACCATTTTCATCAATCAGAGGGCCAACAGTAGAACCAGTGACACTGTGTTTTTTTTGCAAATGAAAAGAACACTTTGGGATTGAGTTTGATCTTCTCAATGGCCCAGGCCTCTTCAGCTCTTCGCTGACTATTGATGATAGACATCATGTTGTTTTGGAGTTTATGTTTTTTAATCTCTAGGGACGAGATGGCAGTCAAGTTGGTGTGTTGCTGGTGACAGTATTTCAGCATGTTGATCTTTTTGTTAATTCTTTTAATTTTCCTTATGAGAGATTTTCTATTTCTAGGGATTCGACACTTAGATTTGTTTGCAGATCTTAATGGGGTGTGTCTTGCACATATGTTCGTGATGGTGTCTACAAGTGACTGCCAGGACTTTTTGATGTTAGTGGGTGTGTATGTGTGCGTGAAGGACCAATCGACTTGTGCAAGATCATTATTGATCGCTTCCCAGTTTGCATTGTGGAAATCCATAGTGTCAAATGGATGAACAGGAGGGATGACATTTGTTTTGCCAGTGAAATTTGGGCCAGTGAAATTTGGGCCAGTGAAATCTCAGATCACAGAGAACCATGTCATGGTCGGAGAGTAGGGTTTTCTCCACTGCAATATTGTGGATAGTATCAGTGTGATTGCTGAAAATCAAGTCTAAGACGTTTTTGTGACATCTCGTTGGTTCGAGTACCAGTTGGGACAGGAAGAAATCATCCATGAAGTCAAGAAGCGATTCCACTGCCTCCCTGTCAGGAGTTGAGAGAGAAGAACCTGGCGGCAGACTGTTTGTAGACCAGTCAACCCCGGGAAGGTTGAAGTCTCCCATCATTAAAATGTTGTCAGGTTGACACTGCTGAATGAAACACTTTATGCTGTTGAGGCATTCCTTGAAGCATGGTAGGGGCGTTTGGGGTGGTCTGTATATACGAGTGAGTGGACACACGGAAGAAGAGAGCAATTAGTAGGGTTCACATGTATTATTTAAAACAGTTTGATTCGGTTCTGTGTTACTTAACGTTTCGTAGGACCCTAACGTGAACCCGAGGGCCTGCGAATCGTGAAGCAGCACGGAAACAAATCAATATATATATATATTATATATATATTATATATATATATATCTATATATATATATATATATATATATATATAATATATATATATATAATATATATACGAGTGAGTGGGCACACGGAAGAAGAGAACACTGAGTAGGTGGGGAACCTATGCGCCAAGGAAACCGGGAAACCGTCCTTATGAGCCAGGCATGGCTCGAGAAGGAACAAACAATATATATACACACATATGTACATATATATACAAATATACATACATCTCTGCTTCTTCCTTCTTTCTTACCTATTTAATTAAAGACATGCCAGCGTAAACCACGAGTTTCCTATTGTTACTGTATCCATTTTCTTCTCTTATATATACATATATATATATTATATATATATATATATATATATATATATATATATATATATAATATATATATATATATATATATTATATATATATATATACGTATATATAGATGCATACATCTATATATATACATATGTATATACATATATATATATACATACATATATATATATATATATATATATATATATATATATAATATATATATATATATATATATATATATATATATATACTAAGCAATAAAGGGTTTAGCAACGAATTGCCTTACCACATACCGAATTTAGAAATAGCAGTCAAAGAGTTATAGCTATTTCTTCTACTAAAAAGGGAGATCTCAGTAAAAACAGCAATTGGAAGGCAGACACAAACAGGTAAGAGATAATGAATTGACGGCAATCTATCATACAATTTTAAGTTATCTACGGACGTACGTTTCGAAATCAAGTTTTTAGGAAGCATAAGAATTAAATATTAAATAATTCTATCTATCTCACCAAAACTTCTTTTCTCTTCAGCGTAGAATACTATAATCATAAATGATTATATATTGAATTTTGAGATACTAGAAGGCACCAACTCAACTCAGTATCAGAGCGAGCTAGAATCCGCAACTAGTATCACCGAATTCAATTTGTGAATGAAACGATTGTGTCACCAGCCCCTTCCCACCCGCGTGTAGCCAAAAAAAGATGCTGGTCATCTACTGAGATAAAATATGGTTATCCGTAATAATGAAGGGTGAAATTAATTAATTTGGAATAATTATCAATTACACCAAGTAGTCTTCGGCATGTAAAAGCCTCATTCGAGGAAAATTTAAGTAATACTAAGCAATAAAGGGTTTAGCAACGAATTGCCTTAATATATAATCATTTATGATTATAGTATTCTACGCTGAAGAGAAAAGAAGTTTTGGTGAGATAGAATTATTTAATATTTAATTCTTATGCTTTCCTAAAAACTTGATTTCGAAACGTACGTCCGTAGATAACTTAAAATTGTATGATAGATTGCCGTCAATTCATTCTCTCTTACCTGTTTGTGTCTGCCTTCCAATTGCTGTTTTTACTGAGATCTCCCTTTTTAGTAGAAGAAATAGCTATAACTCTTTGACTGTATTTCTAAATTCGGTATGTGGTAAGGCAATTCGTTGCTAAACCCTTTATTGCTTAGTATTACTTAAATTTTCCTCGAATGAGGCTTTTACATGCCGAAGACTACTTGGTGTAATTGATAATTATTCCAAATTAATTAATTTCACCCTTCATTATTACGGATAACCATATTTTATCTCAGTAGATGACCACAGCATCTTGTTTTGGCTGCACGCGGGTGGGAAGGGGCTGGTGACACAATCTTTTCATTCACACATTGAATTTGGTGATACTAGTTGCGGATTCTAGCTCGCTCTGATACTGAGTTGAGTTGGTGCCTTCTAGTATCTCAAAATTCAATATATAATCATTTATGATTATAGTATCTACGCTGAAGAGAAAAGAAGTTTTGGTGAGATAGAATTATTTAATATTAATTCTTATGCTTTCCTAAAAACTTGATTTCGAAACGTACGTCCGTAGATAACTTAAAATTGTATGATAGATTGCCGTCAATTCATTCTCTCTTACCTGTTTGTGTCTGCCTTCCAATTGCTGTTTTTACTGAGATCTCCCTTTTTAGTAGAAGAAATAGCTATGACTATATATATATATATATATATATATATATATATATATATATATATATATATATATATATAATATATATATTACGGAGATGTACTCGCATAGCAAGTAATTTGATCTGAGATCGTGTGCTGAAACGAAAACAATTGCAGCGTGGAAGGTGTTTATAAGCCATTTAAGAACACACAAAAGCCGTTCGATTCACTCCAACATTTAAGTTTAATTTGTCAAAATATTTTCGTCGCTAAAATCCGCGACCTGTTCACTGACAAAGTCTGTGCAGCACGGACTTTGTCAGTGAACAGGTCGCGGATTTTAGCGACGAAAATATTTTGACAAATTAAACTTAAATGTTGGAGTGAATCGAACGGCTTTTGTGTGTTTCTTAAATGGCTTATAAACACCTTCCACGCTGCAATTGTTTATATATATATATATACTTACATATATATATACATATGTATATATATACGTATATGTATATACATATATATACAGGGGAAAGAGACAGACAGAAAATATTTGAGAATATATTAATTCAATTATTATGCAGAGTAACGTAATTAAATTGTTAATAACAGAATTAATAATATAAGCGATTGAAGCATTAAATAGTTAAAGGATTAAAATTTATATTAATCAAACTACATACTGAGCATGTTACCTGCTGGAAATAACAGTCAAAACAGTTGATTTCTGTAGTTATTATCAGTGTTATTTTTTCGGCAGTTTGAATAAGAGTTTTGACTGTTATTTCCAGGAAGCAGAAACACTCAGTATGTTCTTTGATTAATATATATATCTACATAAACATGTATGCCTGTGTATATACCAAACACAGGGGCGGTATGAGGCTAAGAAGTTTGTTTTCCTAGACCAGTACCTTGGGCAAGTATCTTCTACTATAGCACCGAACCAACCAAAAACTTGGATTTGGTAGCGAGCCTAAAAGAATCCCGCCGTGTATGTATATGCATATGTGTGTGTGAGTGTGTGTGCGCGTATGTTTGTATCTGTGTGTGTGTGTGTTGTGTGTGTGTGTGTGTGCGTTTAATTGGTAGGATGATGTCCAAAAATGTGTATGGATGGAAGCACTCCGTCGGTTACGACGACGAGGGTTCCGGTTGATCCGAATCAACGGAACAGCCTGCTCGTGAAATTAACGTGTAAGTGACTGAGTACTCCACAGACACGTGTACCCTTAACGTAGTTCTCGGGGATATTCAGCGTGACACAGAGAGTGACAAGGCCGGCCCTTTGAAATACAGGTACAACAGAAACAAGAAAGAGTGAG
>NC_043006.1:15186795-15195236 GCF_006345805.1 Octopus sinensis | reverse complement strand
ACATACAAAATACTTACAGGTATATGTACACGCTCGCATATACGCTCAAACAACGATCGTAGCTGTAAACAGCAGTAAAACTCATCATGGGGATGCGAGTACAAACACTACGGGATTGAGATTAGCAATGGTTGACATAGCAATGGGCTTGAATTAGCAATGGATTGATTAGCAATGGGATTGAGCTTGCAATGGATTTGGGATTAGCAATGGGATTGAGATTAGCAATGGGATTGAGATTAGCAATGGGATTGAGATTAGCAATGGGATTGAGATTAGCAATAGGATTGAATTAGCAATGGATTGAGATTAGCAATGGGATTGACATTAGCAATGGGATTGAGATTAGCAATGGGATTGGGATTAGCAATGGGATTGAGATTAGCAATGGGATTGAGATTAGCAATGGGATTGAGATTAGCAATGGGATTGAGATTAGCAATGGGATTGGGATTAGCAATGGGATTGAGATTAGCAATGGGATTGAGATTAGCAATGGGATTGAGATTAGCAATGGGATTGAGATTAGCAATGGGATTGGGATTAGCTGTCGCAAGGTATGCAACAGTCGGGTGATATTCAAGTGAACTTATGAATTGAATTAAAACCAGTGTCAACTGTAAAGAAGGGGAGCTTAGGATGGATTCATTAATTGGTTAACTTTAAAGGGACAAATTGCTGCAAGCATCTCAAATACCCCAACATACATACATAATAGACCAGGCATTGTAGTTTAGGACAGAGAAGACAAACTATATACAGTAGCAGAAATGAGTTGTCCAGCAGATGTCTACATAAAGATAAAGGTCAACGGAAAAACAAATGCCTAAGCTGAACTACCCAAAACTATATAACTATCCACTGGGACTACTAGTTTAGACTTTGTTTCTACCTATTAATTACTATTAGGGTACTTTAGGGCAGCGAGCTGGCAGAATCGTTAGCACGCCGTGCGAAATGCTTAGCGGTATTTCGTCTGCCGCTACGTTCTGAGTTCAAATTCCGCCGAGGTCGACTTTCCTTTCATCCTTTCTGGGTCGATAAATTAAGTACCAGTTACGCACTGGGGTCGATGTAATCGACTTAATACCTATGTCTGTCCTTGTTTGTCCCCTCTATATTTAGCCCCTTGTGGTTAATAAAGAAATAGGTATTTTGTCTGCCGCTACGTTCTGAGTTCAAATTCCGCTGAGGTCGACTTTCCCTTTCATCCTTTCTGGGTCGATTAAATAAGTACCAGTTACGCACTGGGGTTGATATAATCGACTTAATCCGTTTGTCTGTCCCTGTTCGTCCCCTCTATGTTTAGCCCCTTGTGGGCAATAAAGAAATAAGAATCGTTAACACACTGGACAAAATGCTTACCGGCATTTCTTCCGGATTTACATTCATTCTGAGTTCAAATTCCGCCGAGAGTGACTTTGAATTTCATCCTTTCTTGGTCGATGTAGTCGACTTTCCCGTCCCTCAATATTACTAGCCCTGGCCCTGAATAAGAAAGATATGTAATGAACTGCCTCACCACCAATCTTGAATAAATAGGATTCTCAAAATCAGAGAAAGTAGAAAGCAAATTAGGAAACTTCAGATATAATTTATCAATGAAACTATCAAAATGTGTACAAAAGGCGCAGGAGTGGCTGTGTGATAAGTAGCCTGCTTACCAACCACATAGTTCCGGGTTCAGTCCCACTGCGTGGCAACTTGGTCAAGTGTCTTCTACTACAGCCTCGGGCCGACCAAAGCCTTGTGAGTGGATTTGTAGACGGAAACTGAAATAAGCCCGTCGTATATATGTATAGTATATATATATATATATATATATATATATATATATATATATTATTTTATATATTATTTTATATATATATATTAATATATATATATATATATATATATATATATATATATATAATATTATTTTATATATTATTTTATATATATATATATATATGATATATATTATTTTATATATTATTTTATATATATAATATATATATTATATATATATATATATATATATTATTTTATGTAGAAAAATACAAACTGGGACAAGAACGTAAAACATTTAGAAGACGATACAAAAAACACGGACGGGACATTCGAAGCCTTCAATCTTCAGTCAAGAACTGGATCATTGTAGCAATTTCGGCTGATTAATCTTATATATATATATATATGTGTGTGTGTGTGTGTGTGTGTGTGTGTGTGTGTGTGTGTGTGTGTGTGTGTGTATGTGTATGTATGTGTATGTGTTTGTCCCCCCAACATCGCTTGACAACCGATTCTGGTGTGTTTACGTCCCCGTAACTTAGCGGTTCGGCAAAAGAGACCGATAGAATAAGTACTAGGCTTACAAAGAATAAGTCCTGGGGTCGAATTGCTCGACTAAAAGCCGTGCTCCAGCATGGCCACAGTGAAATGACTGAAACAAGTAAAAGTTTAGCATATAAGTACATAATCACATGTCTATACACGTCTATACGTTTTGCACATATTTTTATATACTTAGGTGCACTGCTACTCTATGGATATTGAAATTCTAATGAAGTAGCCTTGGATCTAGGTTAGAAACCGGCTCCTTCTCCTTTGGGGAGAAATCTAGCACTAAAAGTCAATAATAACAGATATTATGCGCTTGGTATTTTAGTACTATTTCATAGTGTACGGAATGAGATTTTACCTCAGATAGTTTGGCAGTGGATGCATGAATAATGGTTTGTATCTAAGGATGAGATAAAGAGGACGACCGGTGGACAGAAACAGAGAGATATACAGGGAGAAACTGAGAGACAGAGTGAGACGCAGAAGGAGAGAAAAAGAGAGAAAAAGATTCCTTCTGTTTATAATGTTCACAAAGGTTTACATGTAGATTATCAGCGTTCACAGTCGGCAGTTATCGGATATTTTTGCTTCTCTGCGCTTTGTGCTCTTATTGTACTTTTAATAATTTTGTTGCTGTTCTCGTCATTTTCGTAGTTGTTGTTGTTGTTGTTATTCTTGCTGTTATTGTTATTCTTCTTCTTCTTTTTGTTACAGCTGCTGCGTTTGTTATTGCAACAGATGATAATATAAAGTGATGGAAATCAATGAAATCATAACAGCTGTCTCTTTTAAAGCAAACGATGCGATGCTGAACACTATTGCAAAACCATTTGATTACAACCTTGATGGAACAGCTACGACAAAAGGACTTGTGAAGTCTTTTGCGAAATGTTATTATCTAATATTGATAAGCTCAAACCTGGATTTATTTCAGATTGCATATTACATAAACAAATAATTCTATCAACGTATGATCATATTGTTATACGGTTTAAGGTAGCATTGGATATCGGCAGATATGAAATAAATGTTTTTTAGATACAGATGGCTGACCATGATGTTAGGTAAGTCGACTGATAAATAAACAATCAGATTTTGGAACTAGCAAGCCAGCATGTCATCTGCATACATGTACTCAATGAGTAATATAGTTTCTCGATTCAATGAGTTTCAGAAATACAGGATGGTCATGGGTGGAATGTCAGTGACCGTCCGTCTGCTTGATGAGGTCTGACCTGAAACAGTATCATCTATGTTGATTTCGTCGGGCATTGAGGGACAAGAAGCATCATGGATACAACTCCTCATCCACCCGATGGTTAAATAAGAATTTCTGATTTAGGCGTGAGGCCAGAAAATTTGAGGATAGACCTGAATCGAATATATAGACCCCAGTACTTAATCGGCACTTATTTTGTTGACCCATAAAAGATAAAAGACAAATCTGAAGTCGGTGTGTTTTGAATTCACAACATGAAGGGCAGTGACAATATCGTTTCTAATTTCGACTGAAGGCTAGAAATATTGTTAAAGGAAGTAAGCCGATGCTATCGACCCCAGAGCTTCATGGCTATTTCATTTTATTGATCCCGGAGGGATAATATGTAGAGTTCACCTCAGTGGGATGGGAACCAAAGCCCTAGAGTAAAAATATTTACCAGTCAATCACTCTCTACTGGGTAAATATTTGTCTGTAAGACAAGCAGAGGGCCAGAAATTTGGTGGGGAGAGTAAGTCTTGAATTTCCCACAGTGTTTTACTGATACCGACTATGCATATGTGTGTGTGAATGCGTACACATTGAAATGAAATGAAATGGCCATGTGACATCTGACCCTTTTTTCCCCTTTCTCTTTCAGCCTCGCATTATTCATTCTCACTTTTTTTTTTCTCTGTCACTCTTTCTCTCCGGCTTAGGAAAATATGTTTTTTTATTACCCACAAGGGGCTAAACACAGAGGGGACAAACAAAGACAGACAAACGAATTAAGTCGATTACATCGACCCCAGTGCGTGACTGGTACTTTATTTATCGACCTCGAAAGGATGAAAGGCAAAGTCGACCTCGGCGGAATTTGAACTCAGAACGTAACGGCATACGAAATACCGCTAAGCATTTCGCCCGGCAAAGTCAGAGTAGAGGAGAGATACTCCTCAAGAGAGTGATGTAAATGGAGAAAGAAATAGTATGATGCCGGTGATGCTTGTGCCAGTTTGAAAACTTAGTTAAAAGAGTTAACAACAAAAATTTACTGCAACGTTCTTATGTATCAAGAGAATACAAATATTTCCCCTTTCCTTACATCGGACAGCGTTGAAAACAGATTACAGAACTATATTTAGAGCAGCACTAAATAGCATACTGACTTACATTAATGCAATATTGGTCTTTACATTCCTAACGATAAATATTTAAAGGGATTCCAAAGAACAGTTCACCATCCATCAATATACATCTAATGATATTATCAACTGAAAATAAAGAACAAACGCATTCCAAGACACACTTCATTGAAACCAACTTGTTAAGTGATCTTCAAAGAAACCTCTAAGTGACATTCAAAGAGTCCTTTGAGTGGTTTTTATCTCTGATCGGAGTGTAGCATGGCTTTCATTTCCAGAAACTTATCTCTATTACTCCTTAATTAATCCATCGTTGATTTTCGTTACGACTTAACATTGAGTTCATGCTAGTTCACAAAAGGATAATTTCTTAAGCAGCTCATTAGTGAAGTATCAAGCAATACTGCATAAATATCTGTCTAAAGGTAATCGTAGTAATACACTGAAGTAGTTTAGAATATTAGTTTCTATTTACCTCCTCGGGTGCATCAATCTGTATACGAATATATATGTGTGCTTGCGTGTGCACGTGTACGGGGGTGTGTGTAAAATTTTCACTTTAGAGAACAGTGTTACTTTCATATAACATATACTCTTTTCTTTTATACTGTTTTACTCTTTTACTTGTTTCAGTCATTTGACTGCGGCCAGGCTGGAGCACCGCCTTTAGTCGAGCAACTCGACTCCGGGACTTATTCTTTTGTAAGCCCAGTACTTATTCTATCGGTCTCTTTTTGCCGAACCGCTAAGTGACGGGGACGTAGACACACCAGCATCGGTTGTCAAGCAATGCTAGGGGAACAAACACAGACACACAAACACACACACATACATACATATATATATATATATATATACATATATACGACAGGCTTCTTTCAGTTTCCGTCTACCAAATCCACTCACAAGGCATTGGTCGGCCCGGGGCTATAGCAGAAGACACTTGCCCAAGGTGCCACGCAGTGGGACTGAACCCGGAACCATGTGGTTGGTTAGCAAGCTACTTACCACACAGTCACTCCTGTGCCTATTATCATATATCATATATTTCATGTATACATATATGTGTGTGTGTGTGTGTGTGTGTGTGTGTGTGTGTGGTGTGTGTGTGTGTGTGTGTGTGTGTATGTATAGTGTAATATATCGATAGGAATGGTGGTAAGACAACAAAAGAATGAAAGAGACCTCGATATTATGTAAATAGAGGCATTTATCAGTAAAATTAATATGTGAGAATTATTCGGTACCCATGATAAAACTCCGTGTTTCGGATGTCGGGGCGGAAACCCACGTCGCCATCTCTTCAGTTATCCGGCCATCGAAAAAATGCTATGAAAATGACCGCTAAACAAAGGAAAATTACTGTGATTGACTGTTATTAAGACAAAAGAGCTATTGGAATGTCTGCTAAGTAAGGGGAGGGAGTAAAGGTAAGGGGGTAAAATATTCATAGTAGTCACGTAAGCGTGCATGTCCATACCTACACATGCGCGCCCGCACATCCACGTACATCTGCCTATATGTATATACTCATCCACCCTCACTTGAAACACACACATGCTCACCCACACATTCGCCAAAAATATATACATTCCCGCATACATGCTCGAACACACACACGCACCAAAAAAAGGTTCATACACACGTCTATATACGCACATGCGCAAGAAAAAACTGGGCTAAAGGCAAAATACAGAAAAAATAGTAAAGAAGTATAAAAAAATAAGCAATAAGAGTAAAACACATCTATATACGCACATACCCGGATGCACGCACACACGTCTCTATACCCGCATACCCGCACACGTCAATATACGCACACACACACGCGCGCACACAAAAAAAACGTCATACTCACGTCTATATACGCGCACACACACGTGTGCACAAAAAAGATCATACGTCTATATACGCACATGCACAAGAAAAAACAGGGTTAAAGGCAAAATAGAGGAAAATATGTAATAAATGTGTAAAAATAAGCAATGAGTACAACACGTCTATATACACACATACTCGCATGCACGCACACACACACACACGTCTATATACGCACATACCTGCACACATCCACACGCGCGCACAAAAGATTCCATATACACGTCTACATACGCACAGGGAAAATGCAGGGTGGAAGGTAGAATACAGAAAAAATATGTGTATAAAATATATGAGCAATAAGCCTATAAAACAATATCTCTATAAATATGTAAAAAATATATATATGAAAAATATATAGATATATATAAAAATATATAAGAAATATAAGTAAAAAGTAGAGATAAAAAACTTGTACGTGGACACAATATAGAAAGCAAGTCCTAACTGTAATCTTGGTGGGGGGACCAAAAACGTAACAAATATTTAGCTACACATGGACATGATCCGAAAAGTTCAGTTCTTGAATTCAGACATGTAGCGGGGATCTAAGCTGCTTTTCCAGATGAGCCGTCTTTCCATATCACAAAGACCGCACTTTCCACTGCCGTTGGTGTAGGGCTTACACTTGGCTAAGATCTTCCAATGGATGTTGTAACTGACATTTTTATCTTTTAAGGATAATTTGGATAATTTGGTTGTTTTCCTTTTATCCCAGTGCCTGAAGCTCAAGGTGTGATTATTGAACCTGGCCTTGAAATTACTTTCTGTAAGGCCCACGTATTTCTTCGTCGAAACCGTGTCCTTAGTGGGTATAGAGTCCACGGTGGCTTCATAAATGATGGTCTCGGACATACAAGATCCATTTAGCGGGCACAAATTTTTATCTCTGCATGAACAGCTGGTTTCATATTATGGTTTTTGTGTGTTGTGTGCGATTATATTTTTAAAATTAGTAGAGCTGAAACTGATTTTTAAGTTGTGTCTATTGAAGATCTTTCTGTAACTATGGTTGACTGGAAAATGTCAACCTATCAGTGCTAAGAAATACTTGCCTATATTGAAGGTCACTTCGGGTGAGTAGGGGGTTGTGAACCAGATAGTTTTCCTATTCCTATGTTTCCTCTTCTCTATTATTGGTTGTTTTCCTTTTATCCCAGTGAATAGGTTATTTCCTCGCTAAATCCACTATCTTTTAGAGCTTTATTGTATACTGGGGCAACGCTGTTGAAAATGTCCCTATCGGAGGAAAGGCTAGAAATTCTTTTGCTAATGTTTTTAACTAAATTTTGAAACACTATGAGGAGGGATGGTAGGAACCCACTTTAATATAACTAAGTCTATCGTTGGGCTTCTTATAAGGCTTATAAATATTCTTATTTAGATCTAATGATACATCTAGGAAATTGTCAACCGTCAGGTTGGTGTCTGTAATCACAAAAACCCATACACACACACAGAGACACACTCAGACATGCACGGACGAGGATACAGAGGTACGCACACGCACACACACACATGCATACAAACACACAAACACATGAAAATGTAGAATACATACATACAAACGTACACACATACATACATATATACATACGAACACACACACACACACACATACAGACATCCATACACGCACAAGCATACATACATACATACATGCATGCATTCATGCGCACACACACTGAGCCCACACATGCGCACAAACAAAAAGAACGCAGCTCGGATAACGGACAGAGTCAACAACTATTGAAAAACGTTGCAAGATGCATCGAAAATTTTAGAATAATAAATGAGTGGAAATTTAACCAGTGAGTGTGTTAAATAATAAGGCACTAAAAGAGAATGACTCTACACAGACACAATAAAATATGCTTCAACACACGAACTCACAT
>NC_043006.1:15149295-15184295 GCF_006345805.1 Octopus sinensis | reverse complement strand
TTTTATGAATTATATTATAAAATGTCATCGACATATTCATGAGAAACGTGCTTAATTAAATTTATAGAAACCACATATGATACTGCTACCTGAGCAGAAAACCTAATAAGCATCTTTACTCTTTAATTAATATTTCTATATCAATATTATATCTACTAAGCATTCTTTAATCCTTATATTTACAGATGGTGGTGTAAAGGGTAAAGTATCGACAGAGTCAAAGTAATATATAATTAATATATAATTAATTAAGGCGGCGGGCAGACAGGAACGTTAGCACGCCGGGCGAAATGCTTAGCGGTATTTCGTCTGCCGCTACGTTCTGAGTTCAAATTCCGCCGAGGTCGACTTTGCCTTTCATCCTTTCGGGGTCGATAAATTAAGTACCAGTTACGCACTGGGGTTGATGTAATCGACTTAATCCGTTTGTCTGTCCTTGTTTGTCCTCTGTGTTTAGTTCCTTGTGGGTAGTAAAGAAATAGATATTTCGTCTGCCTCTACGTTCTGAGTTCTAATTCTGCCGAATTCGACTTTGCCTTTCATCCTTTCGGGGTAGATAAATTAAGTACCAGTTGCGTACTGGGTTCGATCTAATCGACTGGCCTTTCCCAAAAACTTTCGGGCCTTGTGCCTACAATAGAACATAATATGTAATTAATTATTTATAATAATAATAATAATAATAATAATGATAATAATAATAATAATAATAATAATAATAATAATAATAATAATAATAATAATATAATTGATATCAGTATTTGAAAACTCATAAACATGCAAAAAATACAGGAATAATCAGTCTCCTTGCCCGTATTTAAGATGAAACGTTAATGTTTAATACGAAATATTAATATCTAATATTTATATATCTACTAAGAATTTTTTATTCCTATAGTTATAGATGTTAGTGTATTAAACATGAAATACCGACCTATTCAAAATACTAGTAACTTTAACATAATTGATTTATTTGTGATGATAGTATATCTAATGGTAGTTTTTGAGAGCCCATTTATATGCGTGAACACATGAAAAATCAGAATCAATCCTTGTATTTAAGAAGCACCTCTTGGAATATTAGATTTGGTATAACTCCTCGAGGCAGAGAAACAAAAAGAATTTCTAAATTTATAAGCAGCAGCTTTGCTTACAATCTCCCACTCAACAGAAAAACTATTTTTCTTGTTTTTCAAGTCCCAAATAAATTTACTGGTACAAGAGGATCTGTTCCCATTATTAAAGGTGTAATTGTGATTAGAGATACGTTTCTTGATAAAATGCTGCGTTGCCCCTATGTAAAAGAAACTCACCTTCAGATTTACATCTGTAAACAACATTTTTGTGCTTACAACAACTTTTAAATAAACATTTACATCTAACTTTGCAATCACCAAATATATTTTCGTTACTACTCATATTAGTATGTTTTATATACCATTATTCTCATTTGGATATTTTTGCTTATTTCGTCTATCCTTATTCCTATTCCTGCCAGTTCGTTTAAAATTATAACTAACATGAGAAACATTCATGTTGTTGGAGATACTGATGTCCATATTTTTAGGATGATATTTCAATTTTTGTTTATACCCAGCTTTGCTGAGTGCTATGTTATAATAGCATTATTGTCAAAAATATCCTTAATAGACTATACATCAGAAATTCTTTCACAGATATTATAAACTAAAAAGTCTTTTACAGAACCGGAATGATTACTTCCAACATTTATATTATATTCTTAAGATTGGAGTTAGGCTTGTGATATGGTTCATAGTTGTCAGTAATGAGATTAAGATTAACATCCAAGAAGTTAACCGATTCATGGTTATTTTCTATCGTTATAGAGTCCAAAATTCTTTAAAAATTTGTAAAAAATTTTCTTATATAGTTTAAGTTACAGTTCTATATTTAAGAGATGAGGAATTATGTACATTATTTATATGGGATGGATATTTGACCGCATCTTGTTTGTTTTTAACACAACATTTCGGCTAATATACTCTTCAGCCTTCATCAGGTGTCTTGGAGAAATTTCGAACCTGGGTTCTCATTCCTAAGGTATTTTCCGAAAAATACCTTAGCCGAAACGTTGTGTTAACAACAAACAAGATGAGAACAAATATCCGTCAAATTTAAATAATGTATAGTTCAAGTTTCCTATTAGATAGGTTCCTAATGGTGGAAAAGGTATCATCCCTATAAAAACCTCCTGCATGTTCAGGAAAATCCCTTCCTAAGGCAAAAAGAATATAAATACCAACTAAATCTGTAACTTGAGCAGAATCCGCGTATCCTATGGTTATAGGTGGTTCCGATAAGGTAGTTATCCACCCCTGATTATAACTCTCTCGTATGACATGTGCACAAGTTCAGTGACTTGCTTTTACTTCCGCGGACTAACGACACACTGGCTGTATGACCGCTTAATATGTCTCCGAAGAAATCGTGCAAATACTGTTGTATATGCAGCAATTATAGAGGGAAGAATGTAGACAGCAAAGTTATTTCATTTCATAGATACCCTGCAAACGTCGCTATTCGTCGTACTTGGCTTCAGAGATCGCGACTTGTATATATATATATATATATATATATATATATATATATATATATATATATATATATATATTATATATATATATATATATATATATATATATATATGTGTGTGTGTGTGTGTATATAAATGGATGAATGAATTATCCTTTATTTACCGTTAACATGGAAAATTCAATAAACAGTTACCAGGGTAGCAAAATTCACGCAAGTAACAAGGATGTAGCGACCCTATTCAAAGGTAGAAGCTCCGGGTTAAGGTGCAGTATTTTGTGTAGTATAAGTAAATAAATGGAGTTGAACGCAGATGCTATTCAAATTCTTTTACTTTCGACATAGTTTTCGAAGACAACATTGGTTTTATTCCAAAGGAATAAACGGTGTAAAAAGTAACCAACGACGATTAGATACTTCGTATAGCTTGCGCAACGAACACATAGAAAAATACCCATAAAATTACATCTATATCATATCTATATCATAAAAGTATATCTATATCATAAGTACAAATATACATACAACTATACACACATATGGATACGCATACAGATATACAAAAATACAAAATATGTATGCAAATAGATGCTCACATATATAAAAATATACACACAAATGCATACACATTTATACATGTATGTATATATATACGTATATATACATGCATATATATATATATATATACATACACACACGCATATGTATACGCACACACACATACATGCATATACATACATATACATACCTACAATACATACACACACATAAATATATAGAGACATATCTACATCATAACGTATACATGCAAACAATTTGGTATATATATATATCCTACCTATGACCTGGCATATGAATAGGCGTCGTTTTGGGGTATCGCATATTTTTGTTTTTCTCCAGTCTCTTAATTATCTTTTCCATTCTGTTTCTTTTCTTTGATAAAGTGTAATCACCCGAACCGTCAGATTCTTTTCTGCTTCTTCCTTTGGCGTATGAAGCTTTACTCTACACTTGCGTCAGAAATTAATTAGCACTTCTCAAATTTCTACATTAAATAGGTTAAATCAATTAACCTATGAGCTGTTCAAAACGTCTTACGCGATGAGAAAACTTAGTATGGTGTGATTTCGGTCCTTGCGAGGCGCTACCTATATCTATTAAACAAAGGAAGATTTGTCTGCATCCGCACTCCAATTTGTTGCACTGCTATGTCAACATCATAAGGCTGTAGACTCTCAAACTGCTCTGCAAACAAAGTTACGTCATCGTTCTGCGCAACAGTGAACTCGCAACAAAGCAATAGTTCGAGATATGGCCACTAGGTGACAGCACATACCTTGAGTGAAGAGCAAATCAAGGGTGCTAATTAATTTCTGACGATAGTGTATACTTCTTCGTTAGTTGCTTTTTTTTTTTCGTTTCATATTTCTATTCTTTTTACTCACGTACTTTCGCTTGTCCGGTTTGTTTGTTCGTTTCCTCTTTGCTTCGAATTTTATTCAAGCTATTTACGTGATTTCACCTCCATGTGAGTGCGTGTATCAATGTGTAAGAGAGAGGGTAGAGAGAGAGAAAGAATGAGAGCAAGAGGGAAAGAAAGAAAGGAAGAGAGAGAGAAAGAGAGAGAGAAAGGCAGAATTTTGATTAATTAAGAATCTGAAATTGTTTAGCATTAAGTTTGCCTTTTTTTACTGTTCATTAATAACATTTGCAATAGAAACAAATCTAATCTCCACTTAGAAACTTTTTAAATAAGTTCAAGGTAACTCGTTTATAGTGAAAGGTATTTAATTATAAACATGATTAGAAATATACTAGTTAAAATTAATTTTGATAGTTATTTTTTGTAAATAAACAGTAAATAAATTAGGTAAGATATAAGCATTGACAGCAATTATCCTGATAGCGACATTTTTTCTTCTTTCCCTTTTTAACTCATTTTTTTTTTTGTACTTATATAAATATATCTTTTCAAATTGTCTGTGTACATTCAATAAATGGAATGTATTGTTTTTTTTTTTTATTTAAAGCCTAACTTATTTATTTTATACCAAAACAATGATAAGAAATATTCCCTGGTAGTTCCACAAAGTTAATCAATCGATTACGGCTTTGTTATATTCCATAGATAAATTCATTGATTGTTAGCTCTCTTACTCTTTCACAACCTTCCCGTTCTCTTTCTCTTTATTTGATAACTTATTAACAACACGTCCTCACCTGCTTGCAGACATTACGAGTCTGTAGATTCCTCGCCAAAAGAATCAGTTCTTTTGTCGTTGGTTTTGTTTTTCTTTCCGTACTGTGAAACTATCTTTCCTTTTCGTTTATATATATTTTTTTTCCAATATCGTTTTTGGCGATATACACAGTCATATCAGACCAATAGGTTCTTCTCTTTTTTTTTTTTTTCTTTGCAATTTCATGCAAAAGAAAACTGGTGCCAATCATCATCATCATCATCATTTCAATATTTAGACATTTAGACATTTCTGGTCGACGTTTTAGACACGTATACAATTCCAGTATCTCTCTCTCTCTCTCTCTCTCTCTCTCTCTCGCCTTCTCTCTTTCACTCAATATATAAATATATGGATATAGATACACACGCACACACACATATATTTATATATATATATATATATATATATATATATATATATATATATGTATACAGAGAGATATATATATATATACATACATACATATATACATACAAACACATATATATATACATTACATATGTATATTTATAAGTGTGTGTATGTGTGTGAGCGCGCGCGCGTGTGTGTAGTGTTTCTGTTATCTCTTTCAAAATGGTTGGAAGTTATCTCCATCCGCATAGAATATTTCCCAGAAAATAATATTGTCCCCTCCGGAACTATTCTTTTGAAGATTTTGTTTTTCAGTTTTATGCTTGATTTAATGGAATTTCGTCAATTATTTCAAAACTCTGTTCCAATATCTACCTATGACTATACATGGATCGGTAATAGAGATTCATTTGGCACTTCATGGAGCTAGTTCTTTAGCAGCTTATCTCAATATATCACAGATATTAATATTTTTCGCTCCTAAAGGCGGCGACGTGGCGGAATTGTTACCGCGCCGGGAAAAATGTTTAGCGGCATTTCGTCCGCTTTACTTTCTGAGTCCAAATTCTGCAGAAGTCGACTTGGTTTGTCATCCTTTCGTGATCGATAAAATAAATGCCAGTTGGACACTGGGTCTTGTACCAAAAGCTGGTTTTGTACCCGAATAGCGACGATGTTAGATAGATGCTGAATTAGATTCATGAAAATATGAATTTCGTCATTCATATTTGTAATGCCTTTTCAGCATTACAATCTTTGTCACTCGCACCGTCACTTGACTGTGCTACTAAAATACCATTGAATAAGAATCTGTCGTCACGCTTTTACCTTGAAAAATTGTTTAACTTTCAATTCACCACTTACATATTACAAAAGCTGTGCTTAACGTCATTTGATTTCCTAAAAATCAAATGACAAATACTTTCATTTTATACAGGTACAAATACTTTCATTTTATTTCATTTCGCCCACACCCTCAGACGAGAGAAAGGATTGTCACTTCATAGAAATGCTATAACATACTTCCATATTTGTTTCATGAAAATTTTATGACGAACGGTTTCATTTACTCAGCTTTTCCAGTGGAGTCCATACACAACAGTAATTTTGGTAGTGCACCCACCTCCAAACCCTGGCCTTGGAAAGGGGTTATTTTATTATGATTATAAGTGGCTTAAATAAGGCTAATGAGTTTTGCAGTGAAACAAGAATTTGAAAAGCATGGTTGAAAGCAAGATTATTAGAAGGTAAACTTTATAGCAAAGATAATTTTGTATCAAGAATTAAACTTTGACTTACTAACATCCCTCTAGCTTTCGCTCATTCGCAATTACAGCTTCCAGTCTGAGTGGCTTTGTCAACGACAGTTAATAAATCTATCATTGTTAGTTGTTGAACAACGTAAATACGTTGCAATTGATCGGTTTGATTTAATATGCAGCTCTTTTAGAATTAAACGCAGTGGTAGGGCTATGAAGATAATGTCGTAAAAGTCGCCTGTATTATGTACACGGGAGATTTCCAGATTTAAAACTTCTTAACTATTGTATTAACTGGATACTTAATTCAGATATATTTTTATGCATTGACACATTTGTTTTAGATTTTAGTTATATCTATCTTATCTGTTAATCATCACCATCAGTATCGTCATCACCGTCCTACACGACGATGATAAGCTCTGTCGAGCAAACGAGAACAGGTACACTTGTTAATTAATAATTTCTGAAATCGCTTCAGTGTTTAAGTATAAGTTTTGTAGATTAATATGGCAACCCCTCGATTTTATCACACATTCAACCTGAATTAAAAGCATGGGCTAACTCCTCCCCCACAGAACTCATGTTTTCTAGGAGACTGTGCAGGAAGTTGCCTTTTTATTTTGTAGTTATTGAACAGTTCTATTTTCATTCGTTATTTCAGCTAAGTCTATATTTTCGTTCACCATTTGTTGTAAAGCATGATACTTTTATTTTGGTCTATCCTTGTATTTTTTTTATTTCTATTCTTCATTTTTATTCTTATGCATACTTTTGCTACTTGTGTGGAGGCGCAATGGCCCGGTGGTTAGGGTAGCGGACTTGCGGTCGTAGGATCGCGGTTTCGATTCCCAGACCGGGCGTTGTGAGTGTTTATTGAGCGAAAACACCTAAAAACTCCACGAGGCTCCGGCAGGGGATGGTGGTGATCCCTGCTGTACTCTTTCACCACAACTTTCTCTCACCCTTACTTCCTGTTTCTGTTGTACCTGTATTTCAAAGGGCCGGCCTTGTCACTCTCTGTGTCACGCTGAATATCCCCGAGAACTACGTTAAGGGTGCACGTGTCTGTGGAGTGCTCAGCCACTTACACGTTAATTTCACGAGCAGGCTGTTCCGTTGATCGGATCAACCGGAACCCTCATCGTCGTAACCGACGGAGTGCTTCCATCCATTTGCTACTTGTCTTCTTTTCTGATTCTGAAATCAAAAATAAATATCTTTCGATCAACATTTGAACGTAGAGATATATTGAATTAAAATTTAATTCGGTATTTTAAATCTCTGCTAATCGCTCATTTTGTAGTTGTTTTAGACAATAATAAAACTCTATTTTCGAACTACATTTGAACTACACTCGCAGATTCATTCATTCGGTTGTTGTAATTCGAAAATATGCAAAAACAATGTTTCTTTTTTAATCTTGTTCCGAAAACCTGCCTCAGAGCAATATTTGCTTTCGCCATTTGTCTTCTTTTGTTACTCTGAAATCTGAAGTAAACCACTTTACTGATTCCTGCCACCAACGAATCTCTTTTTTTTTTTCTTCGCCGAGATTTACCATTCAAGTCTGTTCAATTTTAAACATGAAAACAACTCAAGTACTAAGACAAGTGTTTTCTTGTGCCATATTAGTTATGTATATAACATTTCTTTTTTTGTCTTGTTGGTTCAATGGAAATAAAAATAAATTTACTGTGGTGGATTGAGAGAATATTCAGCACGTAGGACAAAATGCCTTGCAGCAATTGTCTGGCTCTTTACTTTCTCAGTTCAAATCGCACTGAGTTCAACTTTGTGGTTCATCCTTCCGGACGTGCTACAATCAAGTGACGGTGAAGTACTGGAGTCGTTATGTAATCAACTGTAACCATCCTTCCAAATGGAGACCTTGTGCCTATGCAAGAGATCAATAATTCTATATAATAATTCAAATTACCGTGCGTTGACAAGAGGCAAACACCTCGAAACTGCAGTCCGTGCGTATCACTTAGGCTTACGAGAGAGGGATGACTCCCTTTGCAAATACCATAAGAGCACAAATAGTGTGCCTAAAGCCAGCTGAAGACGATGATCTCCTGAGGCTAAAAGCTACAGTAACACCCACCCTTAGTGGTTAGCCATATTGATGGCTAGTATACATTACGAATTCAAAAGGAATTATTGTGAAAGCTTTAATTAAGAAGAAATAACTTAAATACTTTTGGGTAAAGAATTTTGTAAAGTTTTGTAAAAGTAAAGTTCCATCGCGGGTCATATAGACTCATAAGGGCCGGTTTCCCGGTTTGTTTCCATGGCGTATATATTCCTCATCTGGACAGGACGCCGGTCCGTCGCAGGATTACTCACTTTCGCCGACTGAGTGGACTGGAGCAACGTGGAAGGAAGTGGTTTGCTCAACAACGCAACGCGTCGCCTTGTTCAGGAATCGAAACCACAATCTTACGATCATGATTCCAACAACCTAACTACTAAGCCACGCGCCTCCACCTGTGTTATAAAAATTACATAAATTATGGCTGATCGTTTTTTATGTTAGGAACAGTCCAGTTGAAATAATTATTTAAGCATTGATTTCTTTCTATCAGATATAAACTATCTGATCAACGTCGCATCATTTAATTAATTTAATTAAAATACAAATGCCAGGAGATAGTTTCATGTTTTAACACCATCTTTAAAATGTCTTTCCATCAATTCCCTAAGGTTTTGTTCAATAAGAAAAGATAAATATATAAATGGTGGATTAAGTCACTTTTAAAATAAGTTTTACAATCTGAGTTCAAATCCTAAGGTGAACTTTGCTTTTTACTTTCCCTCCGTTAATAAGCTACAGCACCGGCTAAGTACTGAGTTTGTTATAACAGGAATGCAGCATTCCGCCAAAATGGAGGCATTGTGCGTATGAAAGACATCAATACTTCTATACATTTCAAAGGCGGCGAGCTGGTCGAATCGTTAGCGCGCCGGGCGAAATGCCTAGCGGTATTTCGTCTGCCGTTACGTTCTGAGTTCAAAGTCCGCCGAGGTCAAATTTGCCTTTCATCCTTTCGGGGTCGATTAAATAAGTACCAGTTATGCACTGGAGTCGATGTAATCGACTTAATCTCTTTGCCTGTCCTTGTTTGTCTTCCCTTTGTTTAACCTCCAGTGGACAATAAAGAAATAAATACTTCTATACATTTCAAAAGGAAAAGGAGGATTTTATTTGAATAAAAGATTTGTACTTTAAAGGAAAATGTTGTCTTTTGTAAATTATATAAAATACGACAGTGCTGTCCAACATATGACAGGTAAATTTGGAAGTATATTTTTGACTGACTCCACGGGTAATATGAAGAAATATGGCATATATACAATAGTTATAGTTCAAACCTTTTGTCAAATTTCTTAATGCTTCCATAAAATGATTAAATGAACACTAATTTTCATATGAAAAGTATTTATTTGCCTATAATAAAATTAGATGTGACAAATTTCTCATTTGTATATCTCTTTTCATTAAATGTTTTGGGGTAAAGAATTTTGTGTTATAAGTAAAAGTAAACTTCCATCGCGGGTCATATAGATTCATAAGGGCCGGTTTCCCGGTTTGTTTCCGTGGCGGGACGCCGGTCCATCGCAAGATTACTCAGTTTCGCCGACTGAGTGGACTGGAGCAACGTGAAAGGAAATGGTTTGCTCAAGAACACAACGCTCAAGAACACAATCATTTACTCCATCTCCTCCACCTTCTCCGTCTCTATCAGTCTTTCTCTCCATTCATCCTACAACCGCCTGTGTTAACATTTTCAGTGTCGCTCTTTCAATCTCTCTCCTCCTCCTCTTTGTATGATATAAAAGGCGGCGAGCTGGCAGAATCGTTATCACGCCGGGCGAAATGCTTAGCAGTATTTCGTCTGCCGCTACGTTCTGAGTTCAAATTCCACCAAGGTCGACTTTGCCTTTCATCCTTTCGGAGTCGATTAAATAAGTACCAGTTGCACACTGGGGTCGATATAATCGACTTAATCCGTTTGTCTGTCCTTGTTTGTCCTCTCTGTGTGTAGCCCCTTGTGGGCGGTAAAGAAATAAGAAACGTTAGTACGCTGAGTGAAATGCTTAGCGGTATTTCGTCTGTCTTTACGTTCTGAGTTCAAATTCCGCTGAGTTACTTGATTTATCGATGTCGATAAATTAAGTACCAGTCGCATACTCGGATTAATCTAATCGACTGGCCCCCTTCCTCAAAATTTCGGGCCTTGTGCCTAGAGTAGGAAAGTATGATATAAAAGCGTGACCGGGGAAATCAACCATCCAACCAACATGATTTTTATTATACAGAGATGGTTTATGACCTGGAAGCACTCCGTCGCTTACGACGATGAGGGTTCCGGTTGATCCGAATCAACGGAACAGCCTGCTCGTGAAATTAACGTGCAAGTGGCTGAGCACTCCACAGACACGTGCACCCTTAACGTAGTTCTCGGGGATATTCAGCGTGACACAGAGAGCGACAAGGCCGGCCCTTTGAAATACAGGTACAACAGAAACAGGAAGTAAGAGTGAGAGAAAGTTGTGGTGAAAGAGTACAGCAGGGATCACCACCATCCCCTGCCGGAGCCTCGTGGAGCTTTTAGGTGTTTTCGCTCAATAAACACTCACAACACCCGGTCTGGGAATCGAAACCGCGATCCTATGACCGCGAGTCCGCTGCCCTAACCACTGGGCCATTGCGCCTCCACTAGAGATGGTTTAACTGTCTTAACGAGGGGAAAAACTCGGTTTGAATAATCTTTTAAATAATTTATTTCAATCTAATTTTAATTATTTTAACAGTTTCACTTCATTTTCTTAATAAAAATAATTGAAGTTCTCAAACTGCACGTTATTTATCCATTCACCTAATGACATAGCTATCTACCAAATGATGAAGGGGAACATTCTTTATGTTGCATGTTTCGTTTCTCATTGTGTTCAACGTTTTTTTGATGTCCTGTACTCATATATGCATTCATATATACATATATATATGTTGGTATGTACATATATGTATGTATATATGCATATATTTATATATTATATTTATATTATATATATATATATATATATATATATATATCTATATATATATTTATATATTATTTATATTATTATATATATATATATATATATATATATATATTATATATATATTTATATATTATTTATATTATTTATATATATATATATATTATATATATATATATATATTTATATATTATTTATATTATTATATTATATATATATATATATATATATACAGGGTGTCCCAAAAAAATGTATGCATACTTTAACTGTTTTTGCACTTCAACTGCATTTTCACACTTCCAGTATCATTTTAGAATGAATTTTCTTTGTTCAAAGCTTAATCTGACTGCCATCATTAAATCCTATAGGTTTCATCTGGAAAGAAAAAATATCAAATGAGTTATCAGCTGCTAAAGTGTGTATACATTTTTTGGGACACCCTGTATATATATATATATATATATATATATATATACAATACATATACCTGTCTATTAATATATCTATCTATCTATGCATTTATAGATTTTCTGGCTCCTTCAACATAAGGAAATCGCATTAACTGAATGAAGTATGCACGGGATTCATGCTCATTTCGAAATTTTACAGGCAAATGGATGACAAAGCGTAACAACCGGAATGGGAATTTTAAATGAATGCAGTTTAGAGAAATGTGTGAAACATAGTGTGAAGTACGTGGTCCTAAACACGAGCGGTAAAGGAAGAGACAAGAGGAAAATGAGTGAAAACCATGAGAAAGATTTTAAGATTACATAAGAAGCACGTAGAAAGGTAAATCAGTTATTATGATAGGTGTTTATTTGAGTTTGGAAGCACTCCGTCGGTTACGATGATGAGGGTTCCGGTTGATCCGAATCAACGGAACAGCCTGCTCGTGAAATTAACGTGTAAGTGGCTGAGCACTCCACAGACACGTGTACCCTTAACGTAGTTCTCAGGGATATTCACAGAGAGTGACAAGGCCGGCCCCTTGAAATACAGGTACAACAGAAACAGGAAGTAAGAGTGAGAGAAAGTTATGGTGAAAGAGGATCACCACCATCCCCTGCCGGAGCCTCGTGGAGCTTTTAGGTGTTTTCGCTCAATAAACACTCACAACGCCCGGTCTGGGAATCGAAACCGCGATTCTATGACCGCGAGTTCGCTGTCCTAACCACTGGGCCATTGCGCCTCCACATTTGAGTTTACAAGACAAATGGAAGACATGGATATTCAGCGAGCTTATGATTGAGTATTTACAGGAATGGGAGCTTGTCTAACAAGCATAATTCTATTGCATTATGTTGTGTAGAACCTACATGGCATATGGGTTGCCTATCGCATATTAGTAAGCAGTTTTATAAAAGCTATTAAAAATTGAAACATCACGGAGGCTTCAGTTAATAATCCAAAGTTTAGAGAATGATTTTACAATGTGTTGAATGTTTCCGCTATTCTTTCTTCTCTATCCCCGTCTTATAAACATTTGTTTTCCGCTTGTTCTTCTTCGACTTCTCTTCTTACACAACAACCTTTTTCTTCTTCCAAATTCATTTGTACCACAACTAATTTTCTTATTGACATTTCTCTTCCCACTCCCACGAAACGAATACTCTACCTTAAACACTACGTATAAGGCTTGAAATTCAACTACAGTCTGATGACCGCTATCGTAAGCCGAAATTTCACTCTTTATATTTTCCTTGTAAAACTCAACATACACGTACTTATATATATATATATATATATATATATACATATATGTAATGCATGTATGTATGTATGTATGTATGTATATATATATAGATGTTTATGTAAGTAAAATTACATATTAGGAGTGGCTGTGTGGTAAGTAGCTTGCTAACCAACCACATGGTTCCGGGTTCAGTCCCACTGCGTGGCATCTTGGGGAAGTGTCTTCTGCTATCGCCCCGGGCCGACCAATGCCTTGTGAGTGGATTTGGTAGACGGAAACTGAAAGAAGCCTGTCGTATATATGTATATATATGTGTGTGTGTTTCTGTGTCTGTGTTTGTCCCCCTAGCATTGCTTGACAACCGATGCTGGTGTGTTTATGTTCCCGTTACTTAGCGGTTCGGCAAAAAGAGACCGATAGAATGAGTACTGGGCTTACAAAAAGAATTAGTCCCGGGGTCGAGTTGCTCGATTAAAGGCGGTGCTCCAGCATGGCCGCAGTCAAATGACTGAAACAAGTAAAAGAGTAAAAGAGTAAAAGAGTAAAGAGTAATGAAACAATTTGTTCAGGGTCAATCTATTTATTCGTTATATTTCACTTTCCTTCCGTTAAATGTATGTTATTTCTAATTGGAAACATCTTTTTCTGTGGCTGTACTATCGGGGTTATTTTTAGCACTAGAGTTATCCACATAGTGGTTAACTCTCTAATAATTTATGTATAAATTTGTATTTTCTCCGTAGTTTTTTATGCTAAGCCACTCGGTGTTAAATTAATGGTATTATTAAATTAATATCAATCTTTCACCCTCATTTATAAATATATATATATATATATATATATATATATACATATATATATTAAATTAGAGATCAAACCACTATTAGGCAAGTTTGGATTTACTCCCTAATATACATATATATACATATATATATTTTAATTATAATAAAGGGTTAATTGCAACAAGTTGCTCAAAACCACATACCGAAAATATTAGAAATAGCAGCCAAATTGATCACTATTTCTCCTACTAATAAAAAAGTCTCCACAAACAAACAGAATTTGTAACCCGTATATGGTAAAAAGAAAGAAAATAACGAAATCCCAGCCTATGGATTAATTATAGACGAATCGTTTCTGGATTAGAACCGAAGGCTCATTTCCTTGTCAATATAATATTTCCTATAAATCTAGAAATGCTAGGTGAAAAAAAAAAACTCACCGGCTCGACCAGCGACATCGAACGATCTAACGGAACTGCTAGCATCCCTACATTTATATAGACAGGCGAATTCGCATCTCCCTCCAAATTTACCACGTGAGTTACAAAAACATTACCAACGAAACGAAGTTTCGTAGATTTCTTGTAAGGGAGCAATAGTATTCAATATACTATTTGTATATTTTTGTATATTGTATACATATATATTGTTTACCATATACGGGTTACAAATTCTGTTTGTTTATGGAGACTCTTTTATTAGTAGGAGAAATAGTGATCAATTTGGCTGCTATTTCTAATATTTTGTATTTTGTATACAATATATTGTATACATATATATATATATACATATATATATATATATATATATATATATATATATATATATATATATATATATATATATATAATATATATATATATATATATATAATATACATATATATATATATATATATTATATATATATATATATATATATATATATATATAAGTTGGGATGAGATATATATGTCTTGCAAACAACTTGCACATGCAAGTGCTACCAGTTAAAAGCTCCGTATACCGGAAGCTAGCAAGTGTATGGGGTCATCAGGAGAGAATGCGCGCCGTTTCGGGGCCTACCTCTCGACGGCACCAATTCGCACCGGCCCCCCCTCACTGATATGAGGCCTTGATCCTCCTGCTTATCCATATTATCATCATGAGGAACCGTTAGCTCGACTATATTTACAACTTTCTTTCTTTCACACCACATCAAAATATCTGGTTTTTTCGAAACTGGGATGGGAAAGAAAACCTGGCACCCAGGTAAATCTGCAGTTTCCTTCCAATAACCGTTCCACTTTTCATTTTTCTCAGAAAGTTTCTTGATCTTCTTCTTGAAACGGATCCGCTGACCTGGTCGCACGAAGGTAATGAAATCTCTTGATGGTACTTTTAACGATTTTTCCTCAGTGTTGTTGAGATGAATTTGGTTCTTTATAGCATTGAAGATAACCTTAAGGATCAAGTTGTGCCTCCATGTGTACCTGTTCAATGCTAATGAACAGTTGGAAAGAATATGTTTCAGTGTACCGACCTTTCCACATTTGCAGATGTCATTCTCTAAAACGTTCCATCTTACTAGATTCGTAGGTGATGGCAAAACATCATAAGATGAACGAATCAGGAAACTCAGCCGAGATGTCGTCCACTTCCACATCTCATCCCAACTTATCTTCCTCTCAACAACATGTTCTTCCCATCTCGTCATCTGACCTTGATGAACACATCGGATCAAATGAAGCTCTCTTCTCTCTGCTTCTCTTGTTTTGACGCTGTTGCTAACAACAGATCTGCGTTCACTCGGCATCATGCTTGCAAACGGTCTGAACTGATCTGCGCCAAAACCAAAGTTTTAATTCATTTTTTTTGTCTTCTACTAGCCTATTATGTAGTGTGTTTTTCTTGGAGAACTTATGGTGGTAATAGTGTCTTTTGGCGTCTATGTTTCAGTGCGTGGTGAGGCGCAAGCCAAGCCCTTGTTATAATTATGTATATAATTATAAAATATTTATAAAATTTACTTATGAGGTTTTATTTCCGCGCTGACCACTAGGTAAAAATCATTTATGATTTTACCCTTTATTATTATTATAATTAATATTTTTTTAAATCATATATATAAATATATATATATATATATATATATATATATGTATATATATATATATATATATATATATATATATATATATATGCATGTATGTATACCTACACACACACACACACACACACACATATATATATAGTGGTTCTCTACTTCTAATACAGACTCTGACCACCTCTAGTACTTACGCCTTAGATCCATCATGGCGTCTGATGTGGCTTCTTAACCAGAAAATGTATTTAAAAGACACCCATATAGATTGCATATCTGATGTGGACCACTAAGAGCTACGGTTAAGTTCTGATCTTTGTAGATCTGAAAATGTCTTTTTAGGCCTCTGTAAGATTTGCAGACCTTAGTTGGTGGTGATTCGTTTTACATGGGTTCGCAAATGAGATTTGAGCCCAGCAAAAGAAAGGCATGATCTGTCACAAACTGTGCACACAAAAGGGTCACTGAGATTCACCTTCATCATCACAACCTGCGTCTTTAAATTTTCTTTTAATCTTGCATGTGTCATCCTTGCCTCCTCAAAAGCTTTCACTCCACTCCACACTTTTGTTCGCCATCCAGCTCGATCCAAAGTAAGAGTTTCTATGGGCTTTGGATCCATTCCAAGTGACTTCATAGTAGTTCTTATGCTGTCCTTAAACATCTTTTTAGGTTTACACCGATTTCGTTTCCTCTCTGCAAGCTCACCCAAAAACAGTTGTTTGGGTATGCGTTCATCAACCATTCGAACGATATATCCAGACCATCTCATTTGATTTTTCAGTATCGTTGATTTAATTGAAGTGAAGCCTGCAGACGCAAAAACATCTGTGTCTGGAGTAAAGAAAAGACCCATTTAATGTTTAAAACGCGACGATATATATATATATATATATATATATATATATATATATATATATATATATATATATATGCGACGATTTGTAAATTTTAGGTCAGATATTACCTTGGCAGGGTCCGAAATGCCTCGTGAAAATATCTGTTCCGACTTGGCTATTTCTTGCTGAAGAATCTGAGGGCCTATGGAAGATTGGCTTGATTTAATTTAATCAGGTTAGTTTACCATTAAACAGCAGATGAAACGGTGCATCGTACAAGAAATTACAGGGTAAATGTTTTTTAAATTTTCTCCTGTTTACGGAATTAATCTTTATTTGCGGTTGAAGCTTTGGCTGTTATTTCTAGTGGGTGAATGGCCTATCATGGCCGTTCCTTGATTGTTGATGTTGAACTTAAAAATGGTCTATGACTATTTAAATTTTTTCCCACTAGGTCGCTGGTGGCAAAAAGAATTCTACAAAATTTTTTTTTGCCACCCTATATTGATTAATTATGAATTTTCTGGTTAATTCCGTAATGGAATCGACGGCTTATATTTATTTGCTGCCGATAAATTTGGCGCGAGTGCGACGATTTGTAAATTTTAGGTCAGATATTACCTTGGCAGGGTCCGAAATGCCTCGTGAAAATATCTGTTCCGACTTGGCTATTTCTTGCTGAAGAATCTGAGGGCCTATGGAAGATTGGCTTGATTTAATTTAATCAGGTTAGTTTACCATTAAACAGCAGATGAAACGGTGCATCGTACAAGAAATTACAGGGTAAATGTTTTTTAAATTTTCTCCTGTTTACGGAATTAATCTTTATTTGCGGTTGAAGCTTTGGCTGTTATTTCTAATGGGTGAATGGCCTATCATGGCCGTTCCTTGATTGTTGATGTTGAACTTAAAAATGGTCTATGACTATTTAAATTTTTTCCCACTAGGCCGCTGGTGGCAAAAAGAATTCTACAAAATTTTTTTTGCCACCCTATATTGATTAATTATTTATTATATATATATATATATATATATATATATATTGGCTAAACTGGCAAAATGACCATTCCGAAATACAACAATATATATATATATATATCTATATATATATATATATATATAATATATATATATATATATGTATGTATGTATATATATGTATATATAAATATATATATACATATATATATATATATATATATACACATACACACACATACATACATATATATATATACAGTTAATTTACGAAAATAAGTCTTAGTTTCAGTGTAATCATTTTTATGATGACTCGTAAAAAAAGAAATTGTACCTTAGACAAAATTTTCAATTTGCAGGTGAATGCTAATATGCTGAACATATAGAATTTTGTCGAGTTGTATCAGAGTAAAAGCACCTGTGTCATTAAAAATTTCTAAACGAAAGTTATTAGTATAAAGACAGACAGACTGGTGACTGGGCTCCCTGCTGATAGAACCAGACACTTGAGTTTCTTACGATCTCCTATTGTGTCAAATAATTTCGCTTTGGAATTCGTAAGCAAATAACTTTACCAAAAGTGATCGTGCCAGATGTGGTCGAAGGTTTTATTAACGCTAATAATGTAAAATTTCTTTCGCTGTAGTATCCAAATACAGTTTGTTTAACCCCTTATATGGAATATGACAAAATAGTTCTCGTGCGAATTTGTCTTTGCAAAATTACTGTTAATATTCCTGAGAAGTTGATTTTGCCTTTCATTCTTTCAGTGTCGATAAAATAACTACCAGTTGATCCCTTTGGTCGATGTAATTGACCTAGCCCGTCCCTCGAAATAACTGTCCGTGTGTCAAAATTTGAAACCAATATTCCTTGAGAAGAGAAAGTAATTGAAGTGACATACTGACAGTTTTCAAATCTTGTCTCCATATACTTTTTAATACAAATAGCAGAAGAGGTAGAACACAGTATTTACTTTCGTCCGTCTGTTAGTTTAAATATAGTCACATTCTGTATCACTTACGGTCATTTTCTCCTTCTCCTTGACCATGAGGCTAAATATACTTTTTATTGCTCTTCTACGTCATACACCAAGAGGTCTCCTGTCCTTAAAGTCAGCAAAGCCATCAACTGGGTTTATCATGAGGAACAGTTTGCTAAGAACTCAGAGTATAAGCTCTATTAGTTTCCTCTTAGATTGTTTCATTCAGCGAACAACTACAGGATGGTGATACTCTGAAGCACTTGCATCCATTCTCATACACCAAGGCTCAGCCATGTTTCCTATATGTTCTTTCTCGACATTGACGGCATCATTCCAACCACACACAATCCCACACAGAAATTACTATCACATTATTCTATATTCCATTTTTTTCTTTTCCACTTACAAACGTCATCCCATCACCCACACATACTTAACCCATTTTAACCCACTGTCCTTGTTTGAGGAGAGTTGTATTTGGTTTGTTTACTGCAATAAAGGTTAACTGGATGCTTCTGTGTGTTTGTTATCCCTATTTATATAACTATCTTCAAAATTTCGACAGGGTTAACCTGAGTTAAAATGGGTTAAGATACCTGAAAAGGAGAAGTCGCAACTACTGGCTCACATATACACTGTGTCATCTCTCATCTACTACTACTACTACTACTACTACTACTACTACTACTACTACTACTACTATTACTACTACTACTACTACTACTACTTCTACTACTACAGCAAGCTAGGTACTAGAGCCACGAGCTCACATACATGCTGTATAATCTCACTACTACTACTACTACTACTACTACTACTACTACTACTACTACTACTACTACTACTGGTTCACATACTGTTATCTCTCATCACCTTCTACTACTACTACTACTGCAAGCTAGAGACTACAACTACTGGCTTCACATACTGTGTCATATCTCATTTACTGCCACAGAAACTAAAATAGACACCAAGATATTCCAAGAACTGTCTCACTAACTTGCTGTATTATCCTATATCTGCTATTTCAAATAGCAAGCTAAGCACTGCTACTACAGGTGCACATGCCTGTTATTTCATCTCTCATCTCTCAAATACTGTACTACAACAGCAAGTTACGTATTACAACAGTTGGCCATGTTCTTAATCGCAACGACTCTGATTACCGAGTATACCGATCGATACGAAACACATATGTGCTTCGTATCACATTATGATCGCTATGACCGCGAGTCCGCTGCCCTAACCACTGGGCCATTGCACCTCCATTCCGATTCCCAGACCGGGCGTTGTGAGTGTTTATTGAGCGAAAACACCTAAAAGCTCCACGAGGCTCCGGCAGGGGATGGTGGTGATCCCCGCTGTACTCTTTCACCACAACTTTCTCTCACTCTTACTTCCTGTTTCTGTTGTACCTGTATTTCAAAGGGCCGGCCTTGTCACTCTCTGTGTCACGCTGAATATCCCCGAGAACTACGTTAAGGGTACACGTGTCTGTGGAGTGCTCAGCCACTTACACGTTAATTTCACGAGCAGGCTGTTCCGTTGATTCGGATCAACCGGAACCCTCGTCGTCGTAACCGACGGAGTGCTTCCATAATTAATCCATGATCGCTATATTCTGTCTGTGATGAAAAATAATTAAACTTCAATTTGTTTTCTTCGCTTACGTCAATATTTATATTTCCGTCATTTTTCGTTTCTTAGTTGTTTGGCCTAGACGGAGTGGTTGTGCTGTTGGATTTCGCAGGTCCTCCCTGACCAGTGAGGTCAATGTTATTAATGTTCCTCTTGGCGCCTATAGTTGACGTCTGCAAGAAATACATACGCAGAGCTGGAATTTAAGAGGATCAGCATTCTAGGCACGAATGACTTGATGTAATGATTAGTCTGAGTTCTGGGGCGGAGTAGACATAATACGGATGTTGTGAAGTGTAGAGGCAAGTACATGAGAAAAACCAGTAAGTTGCGAAGAACAGAGGTCATTGCAATGTCTGCAGAAAAGGCAGAGAGGGGACACAGCATGTCTATGAGTCAGAGCGCGAGGTATTTTGATAAGCAATTTCATGCCAATCAGTTGAGTAGCCTTTCTTTGTATATGGTCTAATACATCAGTGTGCTTAGTAACAGTACCATCGTATGAGACTTGCCCGAGATTTATACAGGTTTAATACCGTATATCTTCGAGTATAGTCCGCCCTTGAGTATAATACGCAGGGGATTTTTAGGGGGCTGTACCTCTGAAAAACTTAAACCTTGTGTATAATACGCACCCCTTCTCTAACTTGAGTCGTGCGTAATTAAGCTATCAGCACCTAGTCGAACAAACACTTCCGCGCATGCGTAATACAATATCAGTGATGTTCTTAACTGTTATATGGGAATGTTTGAAAATTGTTTTTGTTACATGTTATTCTGTGTTCTGAATACTTTTATTTTAATAAATTTTGCTTACTGCAGTTGTGGATGATTCTTTTATGACTTCATTGCTTTCAGGCTTAGCTTAAGGTATTTTCGCGCCCGACATCACAAAATGCGTCGGAATAAACATTGCCGGACAGCAAATATAGACTCGGACACTGCTTAGAAAATATTTTTCACTTCTAACCTCGTATATAGTACGCTCTAGGGATTTTGACCTTTAATTTTGAGGAAAAAATGCGGATTATATTCGAGGATTTACGGTAGTTGTTGGAAATAATTCTGAGTTCCCAAGAATAAAACCCCTTTGTAATATGTATTGACCAAGAGAGCTCTAATATTTGGGATTGGCTTAAGAGTTTTAGTTGCAAACAGTTCTTGTGTAGTTGGATATGAGTTACAATAAAATTTTCTTGATATGCGCAGCGATTATAAGTGTTTGCTGATAAAGAATCGAGATTCACATGACTCCGTTGAACAACGATTTTGAAGTCGCCGTTCATGATGTCTGCGCGAATGTCGCGTTAGGTATACTCTTTTACTCTTTACTCTTTTACTTGTTTCAGTCATTTGACTGCGGCCATGCTGGAGCACCGCCTTTAGTCGAGCAAATCGACCCCGGGACTTATTCTTTGTAAGCCCAGTACTTATTCTATCGGTCTCTTTTTTGCCGAACCGCTAAGTGACGAGGACGTAAACACACCAGCATCGGTTGTCAAGCAATGCAAGGGGGACAAACACAGACACATAAACATATACACACACATAAATATATATACATATATACGACAGGTTTCTTTCAGTTTCCGTCTACCAAATCCACTCACAAGGCATTGGTCGGCCCGGGGCTATAGCAGAAGACACTTGCCCAAGATGCCACGCAGTGGGACTGAACCCGGAACCATGTGGTTGGTAAGCAAGCTACTTACCACACAGCCATTCCTCCGAGGTACAAGTCCGGCAAGGTTATTTATGGAAGGCCAGCAGTCGCTCATGCATACCAGCCTCCCCTCTCCACGCCACCGATGTTATCCAAAGGTAAGGCAAAGGCTGATACAGCTAGGCACCACGTGTATTTGGTAGTGATCATGATGCTGGGATGGAAATGGATAGCTTTGGATAGATTATTCCTAGTGCATCAACAACGTTGAAAGTAACTAGCAAATATGGAGGGTTTCTCTACGGGAATATTGCTTGCAGAACGTTCGTAGCTGAGAAATTGAGAAAAAGACGAATTCTTCAGAGTTGATAGAGATTCTTTTTACCAAAAGAATACCAAAAATAATCGGTTTCAAATTGCGTAGTGGGAGAACTTGGAGGGCTGTGCAATGTGCTGAGGCATTCTACATGGTTCTGACAATGTTGCAATGCTAAGTAAGAGCTGTCCGGTTTGTAGGGGTGAGAAATTTACACCTAAATGCCAGATGTGGTCGGTTTTATTAACACAAGTAATGTAAACTGTTTCGCTGTAGTATCCAAATACAGTTTATCTGACTCCTAATATGGAATTACAAAATAGCTCCCGTGCGAATCTTTGACTAAAATATTTCGGGGAAGCAATGAGTAATCCACTCATGAAACTTAGGAATGAGACACGTTCCTTCTCGAGCCATGCCTAGCTCATAAGGGCCGGTTTCCCGGTTTCTTTGGCGTATAGGTTCCCCACATGGACGGGACGCCGGTCCGTCGCAGGTGAGCTGCAAGATGCAGGAGGAAAGAGTGAGAGAAAGTTGTGGCGAAAGAGTCAGCAGAAGTTCGCCATTATCTTCTGTCGGATCCGCGTGGAGTTTAGGTGTTTCGCTCATAAACACACACATCGCCCGGTCTGAGATTCGAACTCGTGATCCCTCGACCGCGAGTCCGCTACCCTAACCACTAGGCAACGTGCCTCCACCAATTAGACATGTGGGGGATATGAAACACACACTGCCCCATATTTTTGTTGAAATATACCACCTCAATTTTCAATCTAATGAAGAATTTAGTAAAACAACTTAATCTGGTGTTTGTAATATGATTTAACGTGAAATGTTGATGGAAGATTTTTATTTAAATCCCGTTAAAGCACGAGGCTGGTGTCAGAACAATGGGCGGTTTCAGCGGCTTAGGTGTTGCAATACTGAGAGTCCAACAATTCAAAAGTCCTTCAGCTTTGCATTAAGGTTAGAGCGGGGTGGATGTGGAAAGCAGCGTTTGCAAACCAGGAACAGGATATAGCAACCAAATTCCTGGTGCACAAAAGGGACAGAGACGCAATAAAAACACAAAAAGGTGATAACTGACGCAGACTTTGTGAAGTCATCACCCAAATCATTAGCAGTTGTCTAATAATGCCACGTGTTATTATTATCTACCGATGTGTTATAATGTTGTAGCCAACACATTATGCAATGAGATTCGTCGGAAGAATAACGCCGAGGTCAAAGAAATAAGAACTCACAATATGGTAGAGGCCAATTTGCTGAAAAACAATCATGTTAGTTCTATATAAATTTATTCTTTCAAAGATAACGTTTTTATATGTTTTGTAAAGAAGTTACACAGTTCAAATAAGTATTATTTCTGGCAAAGCATAAACAATTCCCAATGAAGGACTTCTCCCATAACATAATAACAGATCATTTATGCTTGTATGGGATTGCTGCTTTTACTGGAATTTCCAGGTCCTCAACAAAAGAGGTGTGAGCAGTGCCGTCTTACGACTGGGCATTTACCCAAGGGCTCCATATATCTGGGGGTCCGATTCTGATCTATGTATGCTGTGACTTGTTATCAGTGAAATAAATTATATAGGGCCTAGTACACTGAGTTGTCCTAGGCTGTATAATGTTGCTAAGACGGTTCTGTATGTGCTTGACTTTAACTTTTCACTCCCTTGTACATACAAACATGTAGCCTTGGTACGTCCCTAATAGAGCAGACAGGTTGTTTGCTGCCAACACGAACAGCAAAACAAGATCTCATCCTAGTTTAATATCTGTCGATAACCAATGTTGCCTGTGTCTAGTTGCTTCAGTTCTTAATGACAGCTGTATGAACCTTCTGGAATTTCTGAGTCAATATTCTCAAGGTAACAGTTTTAACAGATAAAAGCTTGTCAAAGGTAAGAGATTGTAGTATCGAAAGACAGAATCGAACATCTCTTTATAGTCTAACTTTAGAGTTGATAATGCTGCCACACGTAAGTCAGTTACTTATTTCTTTATTGCCCACAGGGGGCTAAACACAGTGGGGACAAACAAGGACAGATAAAGGGATTAAGTCGATTACATCGACCCCAGTGCGCAGCTGGTACTTAATTTATCGACCCCGAAAAGGATGAAAGGCAAATTCGGCGGAATTTGAACTCAGAACGTAGAGGCAGACGACATACCTATTTCTTTACTACCCACAAGGGGCTAAACACAGAGAGGACAAAGAAGGATAGACAAACGGATGAAAAGCAAAGTCAACCTCGGCGGAATTTGAACTCAGAACGTAGCGGCAGACGAAATACGGCTAAGCATTTCGCCCGGCGTGCTAACGTTTCTGCCAGCTCGCCGCCCTTCATTTTAAGAGTCAGTCAAGGACACACGCCTGATTCACAGAGATCGTCATTTTTAAGTAATTTGGTGTAACGTTGGTTTTGTTCTCGTTCAATGTAGAGTTTTCTCAGATATATTTTCAAACTAGTTATGTGTTTTTGTATATCTTATAGCAGTAGCATGAATGTGTCTAGACAGCATAAATATTTTAGTGGAGAAGAACACTTCGTATGTTTAGTTCCTCTTCATCTCTCAAAGCCTATAACGGATGTGTATGTGTGTGTTGAAAGACAGACAGACAGACAGATATAGTAGATAGATAGAATAGATAGATAGATAGATAGATAGATAGATAGATAGATAGATAGATAGATAGATAGATAGATAGATAGATAGATAGATAGATAGATAGATAGATAGATAGATAGATAGATAGATAGATAGATAGATAGATAGATAGATAGATAGATAGATAGATGAAACATACTTAGATTCATACTATTTCTCACTGCTTATAAGCGGTGAGTCGCGTGTGTATGCATAGTGGTCATTTGCGAGCGTTTATAATTTGGTAGCATCTACCAGGCTAGCCGTGAGCAGTTTTTCATTATTTATTTTTATAACCATCCAATCCCATCGTTGACCATGTGAAATAACCGGAATGTTACAGATGGAAAGCGAGAGAGGGCTGCACCAGCATTAAGTTGTTGGTTATTTTCAGATGAGTTGACTAGAGCTACATGAAATCAAATGTCTTTCTCAAAAACCTAGTGCACGGCCCGATCTGATAACTGAACACACACCCTAAAGATCGTAAACCAAACACCTTAACCACTAAGCTATGTGCCTTCTCGTAGGACTATATAATAAAGTCACAAATGTGTGTAGAATAAGTGTAGCAATGTTTGGTGTTTATTTCATCGACATAGGAGGAGTGGCTGTGTGGTAAGTAGCTTGTTTACCAACCACATGGTTCCGGGTTCAGTCCCACTGAGGGACACCTGGGCAAGTGTCTTCTACTATAGCCTCGCGCCGACCAAAGCCTTGTGAGTGGATTTGGTAGACGGAAACTCAAAGAAGCCCGTTGTATATATGTATATATATATATATGCGTGTGTGTGTTTGTGTGTGTGTTTGTCCCCCTAGCATTGCTTGACAACCGATGCTGGTGTGTTTATGTCCCCGTTACTTAGCGGTTCGGCAAAAGAGACCGATAGAATAAGTACTGGGCTTACAAAAGAGTAAGTCCCGGGGTCGAGTTGCTCGATTAAAGGCGGTGCTCCAGCATGGCCGCAGTCAAATGACTGAAACAAGTAAAAGATTATAGGAATTATGGAAAGCAAAGTGAACCTGGTTAGAGACTTCAATTTAAGTTACTGACGAGCGAAACGAAACTAAATTTCACTTTTTTTAAATAACATTTAAATACAAAGAAACAGCTAAAAGCAGAGATAGGAGAAGAAAAGAAAGAAAAAGAATAAAGGGCATTGATCAACCCGGGACATTTGCTCAAAGTGCCCAAACCAGAACCATGTGTTTGCGAAGAGAATTTCCTCACCATACAACCATCCCTAACGTTTTATCGCAACTTCCCAATCTAGAAATCCCAAACTCACCCGCACAAACAGAATTATGAGCCAGAATATTGACAGTATTATTGGCAACAAGTGTTTGATAGTTAAGATATTGAGCCTCAAAAATCTAATGAGAAACGATTATGATGTGAGGAAAGGATATCATTTAGTCAATGTCTGGACTGTAACCGAATTCTTTCGATCATTTCGGTGAAATCGGGAGATGCCTCTAAGCATTTTTCATTTGTTTAAACTTCCTCAACAAAGTATAAACTATTTTATATACACGAGTAAGCTTTAATAATTAGCTAAATTTAAAAAATAAATAATGAAAATTTCATTTTCTCCTGTCCACTTAAGTATTTATAATTAAGGACACTCACCTAATAAGTATGTTTTTAACGCTAGGTTAAACAGCGGGTTTTTGATTTTTATTTTTCAGACGGTGTCACTTGGCAGGCTGTACTTAGACCACACATCCATAGGTGGAAGGCAAAGTTTACCTCAGTGCGATTTGAGCTCATTTGGTAAAGAGCCGAAACTTTGATAGTAAAGAACCACAAGGCATTTTGTCCTACGCGCTGAAGATTCTGTCAGCCCACCTACAGTAAATTTATTTTTACTTCCATTGAACCAACAAGACAAAAAAGATGTTATTTACACAACTAGTATACCGTGAGAAAATATTTGTCTTAATACATGAGTTGGTTTCATGTTTAAAATTGAACAGCTCTGAATGGTGAGAGCACGGTGAAGAACAAAAAAAAAAAGAGATTCATTGGTGGTAGGAATCGTTGCAGAGTAACAAAAGAAAATAAATGGTGAAAACAAATATTGCTCTGAGGCAGGTCTTCGCAACAAGGAAACAAAAAACGCTTTATTTTAGTATATTTTGAAATTACAGCAAGTGAAGAAATGAAAGCACAAGTACAGTTCAAATGTCTCTCGAAAATAGTGATTTTTTTATTGTATGACTAGCAGTATCGCCCGGCGTTGCTCGGGTTTGTAAGGGAAATAACTATAAAGCATTTTTAGAGAGTTATAGCCAAAAAATAGCAAAAAAATGGGAAAAAAAATTATGGTAAATTTTTTTTTTAGTTAAAAATTGCGTCCCCTAGACAGTCTGTGGTTTGTGTTTCTGATTCTCGACCCCATGTCGAATTTATCGATTTTTTTCAGAACTGGGGGAACTTTTCAAAATTTTCGCTGCGTTAGTTTTGAATTATGACATTGGGCTATGTGTGTGTCAAGTTTCATCAGAATCGGTTGAAAGCCGTGGTCAGGGTGAGGGTAAAAGCAAACAGACACACAGAAACACGCACAGACAAACTGCCGTTTATATAGAGAGAGAAGAGATACAATTACAAAATGTGCAATTAACAGAGACTATAATACAGAATCAGATTTTTAATATACCTAAATCAACATATCTCTAAGTTCAAATCCAGGCAGAATAGAATTAATGGTTCGCAGTCTTGGGTAAAACACCAGCGTCTGTAATATACTGGAATGAATTAAATCAAATTTATTTTTCTAACAAATGCTATTTCCATGAATGTGGAGGCGCAATGGCCCAGTGGTTAGGGCAGCGGACTCGCGGTCGTAGGATCGCGGTTTCGATTCCCAGACCGGACGTTGTGAGTGTTTATTGAGCGAAAACACCTAAAGCTCCACGAGGCTCCGGCAGGGGATGGTGGTGATCCCTGCTGAACCCTTTCACCACAACTTTCTCTCACTCTTACCTCCTGCTTCTGTTGTACCTGTATTTCAAAGGGCCGGCCTTGTCACTCTCTGTGTCACGCTGAATATCCCCGAGAACTACGTTAAGGGTACACGTGTCTGTGGAGTGCTCAGCCAGTTACACGTTAATTTCACGAGCAGGCTGTTCCGTTGATCGGATCAACCGGAACCCTAGTCGTCGTAACCGACGGAGTGCTTCCCATTTCCATGAATTCAAGAGCTAATGATTGTTGTCTAAATGCAAAAATTTTTCAAAAGAAAATTTTGGCAACAAGGTGAGCAAATGTACATTTATAAAACTTATGTTCCCTCAGCTATTAGTCAAACATATCACCTATAAGTAAGGAAAGACTCGTTTTTCAGGTAACCTATGTGGCAGCTGTAAATGATAATACGTATGGTATAATACATTAATGAAACTTAAATGAGACAAGTTGACGTTTCTTGGTGCACATACAGGAGAATGCGAAAGAGCAACGTACGATCACAAATCTCGACTCAAAGAACCATATCACTTTAAAATCATTGTTTTTTTTTTCATATCAACTGGTGAAGCCATTACATGGTCACTCGCCCTTATAGAAACAGATGGCTATTCTCCATTGTATCATATCGCCGTCCTAAATATAGATGATTGCATTGCATAATATATTCTATGATATATTCTACTCTCTTTTACTCTTTTACTTGTTTCAGTCATTTGACTGCGGCCAGCTGGAGCACCGCATTTAGTCGAGCAAATTGACCCCAGGACTTATTCTTTGTAAGCCTCGTACTTATTCTATCGGCTTTTTTTGTTGAACTGCTAAGTTACGGAGACATAAACGCACCACCATCGGCTGTCAAGTGATGTTGGGGAGACAAACACAGACACACAAACATACATACACACACACATACACACACACACACATACATACATATATATATGTGTGTGTGTGTGTGTGTGTGTGTGTGTGTGTGTGTGTATGTGTAATCTTCATATCGCACCATGAGATAAGACAGAGGGACAAAAAAGACTAGCAAAAAATATTATTGAATAATTCAAGTTCCAGGATTTCTACCTTTGCTTTAAATAAGCTTTGCCGTATTCGGTTGAATATATCAAAGTACATAAATACAGATATACGAGGGGCGTTCAATAAGTAACGCCCCCGACCCACTTCCCATGGCAGTAGAGCAACGAAACTTGGCACAGTTATTAGTCTTTTTCTACATAGGAACCACCCAGAGTGGTTTGATGCAGCTCTGGAGACCGATTTTTTAGAAGACCCCAGCTTGGTCCTCCAAACACGACGTAACTTCAGAAATCAAGGCTGCATCATCTGGGAAACGCTTTCCTTTCAAAAACAACTTCGTGGCTGGGAAGAAATGAAAATCAGAGGGTGCAAGGTCAGAGGAGTAGGAAGATGGGGAGGAGTTCATAGCCGCACGCCTGTGCTTCTGATCTGGCGACACGCGAGTTGTGGACCGGAGCGTTGTCCTGCAGGAGGAGGATGCCTTTGCTGATCTTGCCCCGCCTCTTGATTTTGATAGCTTCTCTTAATTTCCTCAAAAGTGAAGCATAATAGGCTCCTGTAATTGTGGTACCCTTTGCCAGGAAATCTGTCATCACTACTCCGTCCTGGTCCCAGAAGACTGTGAGCATGACCTTGCCAGCGGAGGGCTGCACCCTTGCCTTCTTTGGAGAAGATGAGTCACGGTGCTTACACTGCATTGACTGGGCTTTGGTCTCTGGATCATAGTGATAGACCTAGGTTTCATCCTGTGTAATCAGTCTTTTGAAAAATTTTGACTCATCGTCTTGGCATATCTCCAAATTCATCCTCGAGCACTCGACGCGTTCTTGCTTCTGGAAAGGTGTGAGCAACCTGGGAATCCCTCTGGCAGACACCTTTTGCATATGCAAATGGTCATGAATGATAGTTTCCACAGACCCGGTACTAATCTTGACCTCATGGACTATTTGGCGAATAGTTATGCGTCGATCTTCCAAAATGGGAGCCTCAACTTGACGGACAGATGCCTCATCAATGGCAGAAGGGGGGCGACCAGATCTGGGAGCTGTTTCCACTGAGTTCCGACCATGTTTGAATTTACGATGCCAGCGTTTTACAAGGTCATATGATGGGGCATCATCACCATAAGTTACTTTCATTTCATCAAAAGTCTCCCGTGGTGTGCGTCCTTTCAAATACAAAAACCAGATCACTGCTCGACACTCAACAGGCTCCATTTCACACTTGACTCAGTTCAAACACCTGTAAATCAGAAACCAGAATTGGTTCAGAGCTGTAATTTGCCACTTCATCTATAGAGATATAAATAATTCTAAATTTTAGCTAGATCAAACAATTGCAAGTGGGTCAGAGGCATTACTTATTGAACGTCCCTCGTATATATGCAGAACAAACGTTTCTCATGGTGCGATACGAACATTTAACGTGGTTTTTAGAGTCAGGGATTTGACTGCTATTTCGGCATGGTGGTGTCTCTCAGACACCCTTATGTTTAGTTGTAAAAAATTATTACCTTTGTATGGTATTTTTCCCATGCTGGCCACTTGATAATATCGATATTTAAATATCGATATTATCCTTATTTATAAATTTATATAATTCGTCACTATATTCACTGCGGTGTTTATTTTGACCATATCGTGCTTATGAGGTGTTTGGCGAGCAATTTAACTGACCTTGTACATACGTGCATATATATGTATGTATGGACGTTCGTATATGTAAGTACAACGTTTGTTCTGCATATATATATATATATCTGTATTTATGTACTTTGATATATTCAACCGAAGACGGCAAAGCTTATTTAAAGCAAAGCTAGAAATCCTGGAACTTGAATTATTCAATAATATTTCTTGCTAGTCTTTTTTGTCCCTCTGTCTTATCTCATGGTGCGATATGAACATTTAACGTGGTTTTTAGAGTCAGGGATTTAACTGCTATTTCGGCATGGTGGTGTCTCTCAGACACCCTTATTTTTTGTTGTAAAAAATGATTACCTTTGTATGGTATTTTTCCCATGATGGCCACTTGATAATATCGATATTTAAATATCGATATTATCCTTATTTATAAATATTTAAATATATATATATATATATATATATATATATATATATATATATATATATAAATATTTATAAATAAGGATAATATCGGTATTTAAATATCGATATTATCAAGTGGCCATCATGGGAAAAATACCATACAAAGGTAATCATTTTTTACAACAAAAAATAAGGGTGTCTGAGAGACACCACCATGCCGAAATAGCAGTTAAATCCCTGACTCTAAAAACCACGGGCCTCTTTTCAGTTTCCGTCTACCCAATTCACTTCCAAGGCTTTGGTTGGCCCGAGGCTATAGTAGAAGACACTTGGCCAAGTTGCCACGCAGTGAGAATGAACCCGGAACCAAGTAGTTGGTAAGCGAGCTACTTACCACACAGCCACTCATGCGCCCACATACCAAAAAATAATAAGATGATCAAGGCTAAAACGTCTTTGATGATGGTCTGCTGTGTTTGGCTCGCCTGTGACTAAACAACAAGAACAACAACAACTATTATACTACTTAAGATGAAAGACCCCACATGCCAGCAAGCAATGAAGCCGAAATTAAATGCTATATAGAAATACCGTATCTAACTTTCCAACATAAAAGGATTCCCGTGAAATTATTTCTAGACATGGATATAAGACCCGAAAATGAAAGAGAAAAATTAGTCAATTACATCGACACCAATACTTGACTGGTATTTTATTCATCCCCCATAAGGATGAAGAGCTAAGTTGATCTTAGTTGAATTCAAACTCAGAGAGTAAAGAACCTTAGTAACAGGCTGCAAAGCAGTCTCTCCGATACTTCAACGATTAAAGGTGGACTACGTAATGGTTTCTGAGTTTTGGGGGTACAAAGCCAGCAATTTTGAGGTGATGGAATAAGTCGATATCATCGGCCCGACTACTTTGCTGGTACTTTATTTCATCGACTCCGAAATGAAGGAAGGTAAATTTGACCACAGTGGGATTTGAAATCAGAACGTAAAGAGCCAGAAAAAATATTTTCCAAGTCTCTAACAATTTTTATTTCTTTACTACCCACAAGGGGCTAAACACAGAGGAGACAAACAAGGACAAACAAACGGATGAAGTCGATTATATCGACCCCAGTGCGTAACTGCTACTTATTTAATCGACCCCCGAAAGGATGAAAGGAAAAGTCGACCTCGGCGGAATTTGAACTCAGAACGTAGCGGTAGACGAAATACCGCTAAGCATTTTGCACGGCGTGCTAACGATTCTGCCAGCTCGCCGCCTTCGTATGTAGCAGAAGTGGTTTCTAATTTAGGCACGAAGCCAGAAATTCTGAGGTGAGAGTATTAGTCGATACCATCAACACTAGTACTTTACAGGTACTTAATTTTATCGCCCCGTGGGAGGGGGGAGTAAAAGGCAAGTTTGATCTTAATGTGCGTAAAAACCGGTTGTTTACCACCACCCCGATACTATAACATTTCTAGCCTCAAGACTGCATATGTAATGTCAGAGAAATGCCTCGTCTATAGAGATGAATAGCGCATTATCGTTATGTACGAGGGGTACATAAGAAGAAACCAGAATTTTGCAATATTGTTTTATCCACTTAGTTTAACATGTTTACACTTTTATCGCCTTCAAAGTAATCTCCATTTGAAGCAACGCATCGGTCCAGACGCGTTTTCCACTGTTCGAGGCAGCGCTGGAACTCTTGAGAAGTGATGCCTTTTAACGTTTCCGTCGTGCCTTTTTTTCTCCACCTCTTTCGCATCTGCAAAATGTTTACCTTTAAGAACTTTTTTTTCATTCGGGGAGAACAAAACCAAGTCACAGTGAGCAAGATCGGGGGAATAGGGAAGGAGGGTAAGCAGGGTCACGCATTCAGTCGTGACTGCTTTTAATCTTCCGTGAGCAAACGAGGTACAAATTTTGCTGCAACTTTTTTCATTTGCAATTCTTCACTCAAAATCCGTTGACATGAGCTCCAGAACACACCAGTCAAATCAACAATTTCGCTAATTTTATTTTGCTTTGCGGGAGCAACAGTTTTCTCGAAGACACATCTTGTAATTGTTCGAAATGAGGAGTAGATAAACAGCCGACACCTGATGAAGGGTCGTTCTTTATGTTACTTGCCTTGTTTTCCATTTGTTTCTTTCGTTGTTCGGAAAAAAGTTCGTATTCCATGTTTTCGTATTTCGTATTTCATGTTGTTTACGTTTTATGACATCCTGTACCCATACATGCATTATATAATATATATATATATATATATGCAAGTAAGTACATATATGTATGTATATATGCATATATATATTATAATATATATTATATATATATATATATATATATATATATATATATATTATTTATATTATATATAAACATATGTATATGAAGATATGCTTGTATATATTCATTATATAATATATATATATATATATATATAAGTATATGAAAGAATGGAGTTGAACGACTAGTTAACAAATATCCTTTATTCTCAACATATGTTTCGATGGCTGCATATTCCTAATTCCGAGGGAATAAGGAGTACATTATGCAGATTTCTCGTCAGGAAAATCAAGGAACTTATGTCGACATCAAAATGCACAAAAAACTTTTAGCTGACCGCTCTCAAGGAGCCCATGACGATAATGAGTGTCTCTTTATAATGAGTGACGTCAGAGTGGCTGAATGTAGAAGAATCTAGAAGTTTCTAAATGTTCAAGAGTTCAAACAAACTCTTTTTGACTATTGGGTGAAATATAGGAAAAATTTTTTTGGAAATCGAGGGGTTACCTACAGGTGTTTACACTGGAAAAGACACACCTTTCACTCATATAAATAGTGACTAATATAGATAACCCCTCGATTTCCAAAAAACTTTTTCCTATATTTCACCCCAATAGTCAAAAAGATTTTCTTATATTCCCAATTACTACTATCCATTCTTGCGTTGCCTCTCACCTCGCCCCATTCTTTCTCACTTCCTTTCTCTACAGTAAACATAATCGAACACACAGACACAGATCTTTCACCTCACAGCTGTCAGTTTTCTGACATCTACCCATCTACAAACACAATCACGCATTCAGACACACACATACACACTTTAAGACAGTTATATACAGTCACACACACAGGCACTCATTCACAAAAGAAATCATTTAAACCCACCATTCTTTTGACCTGCACTCTCTCACCTTACTATTCTTATGCTTCCCTCCTCCTACTTCGTTTGAACTCTTGAACCTTTAGAAACTTCTAGATTCTTCTACATTCAGCCAATCTGACGTCACTCATTATAAAGAGACACTCATTATCGTCATGGGCTCCTTGAGAGCGGTCAGCTAAAAGTTTTTTGTGCATTTTGATGTCGACATAAGTTCCTTGATTTTCCTGACGAGAAATCTGCATTATGTACTCCTTATTCCCTCAGAATTAGGAATATGCAGCCTTCGAAACATATGTCGAGAATAAAGGATATCGTTCAACTCCATTCTTTCATATACTTATAATTTTAAAATAAACATACAAATTTCCGCACGAAGACACGTAGTCTATGCCCCAGGGACGTAGCTTCAACCGTGTTCTTTCTGATGTGAATTTGCTACCCAGGTATCGGTTAGCTTTTGAATTATCCTTAATAAGATAATTCATTCAATTACTCAAATATATATATATATAATAATATATAGATATATATATATATTATATATATATATTATATATATATATATATATATATATATATATATATATATATAATATATATATATGTATATATATATATATATAATTCCTTAAATGCTTAAAAATGTTTTAGCCCGAAGGCCGCGGCCACGCTGGGGCACCACCGCTGTTTA
>NC_043006.1:15134295-15146795 GCF_006345805.1 Octopus sinensis | reverse complement strand
ATAAAAATCTGAGTTTTGTTTCTTCATTGCTGTCTAGAGTCGGTGCATATGTACCTATATAACAATTATCTCTTAATTTTATTCGTAGAGCGATGATTCACTCGTTAGTATCCATTCATAAGTCATTCAGCTTTGACACTATCTCATTTTTAATGGCAAATCCTACAGTTGCTATCATACGTTCTCATTCTTTTCCTTTCCAGAATCTCAATATATATAAACGGCAAAATGTCTGTGTGTGTGTCCTTTATACAAATCCACAATTTTTCAGTTAGAGGGCTCGCACTTTCTATGGTCATTCAAAACCGTCCAAAGGTGGTCGTGCATATCTTTACATTTTCCCAGTCACCCCGCAAAGCCATTAAAAAAATCAATAGAAGTGACCTTTTTGTGAATTTTCTATCCCAAACCCAATCAAAATGCCCGAAACTTGATACGCCAATTGAATGCCAGCTAGCTGTATGTGATTGGTCGGAGATTTGGACAGCTGTATATGCATGCACTAGCACTATGACCCGGCGTTGCCGGGTCATAGTGCTAGTATTGTATATTTGTGTGACCTGACCATCACCAAATAATGTTCTGACTTTGTTTTCTCTGTATTCTTCGGTTGTGCTTGCGAATGCATTCCAAGATTGCAGGGTAGGTGTACATACTTATTTCAGAAGCACCGATAAACTATTTAATTCGGAAAGGTTTTCAGCAAAAACAAAGACGTTCACCTTTCTTATAAGAAATGTACTGAATGCAGATGACTGTGACGTGGTAACCCATTCAATCAGAGACATGCAGCGCCTAATGCTTAAACTTGGTGAATCCCGTATGGCTTTTTTGACTTACTATAAGGTTAAATAAAACTGTTATGTTTCAATCAGCTTCCAACCCGTTCTATAAACCTGTGATTTTTATTCAAAATACAAAATTGAATGCTGTGGACAAATTTAAATACCTATTTCTTTACTACCCACAAGGGGCTACACACAGAGGGGACAAACAAGGACAGACAAACGGATTAAGTCGATTATATCGACCCCAGTGCGTAACTGGTACTTAATTTATCGACCCCCGAAAGGATGAAAGATAAAGTCGACCTCGGCGGAATTTGAACTCAGAAACGTAACGGCAGACGAAATACCGCTAAGCATTTCGTCCGACGTGCTAACGTTTCTGCCAGCTCGCTGCCTTCTGTGGACAAATTTAGATATCTTGGAAGGGTGTTGAATTGTGTTTGCTTATTAGATGAGGAAATAACCAACTGTCATCAAAAAGCATCTCAGGTTTCAAGAATCTTGAGGAGCGAGTTCGGTCTAATAGAGATTCTACCGAAAACACAAAGGTTGCAGTGTACCGGGCATGCATGCTTTCATCCCTTCTTTACTCATGCGAGGTATGGTTAGTATATAGGAAGCACTTCATATTATTAGAGCGATTTCATTAGTGATGTTTGCGTTCTATACTAAAAATCAAATGAGTGTACAAACTATCAGATCTGTTGAATAATCTCGCTCTATTTATAATAAAACCTACAGAAATAAATCTGGGTAGACTAGGAAAATAAAATGTTAAAGTCTGCAACAGTCTTCACAACTAAATCAAACGATTCCATGTTTTATATGTGGAAAAATTGTTTATCTCTTGCTGGGTCAGACTTGTTTCCTGTCACGTACCAATACAGACTATCTCTAACTGTCTGTAATTTTCTGAACTGTAAATATTTTACTCTATAAATTTTTCTTATTGATAGTTCTGAATCGAATTTATTTATCGATTTCAATAGGTAAATAATTTTTGGTTAACTTATTTTATTTATTTATTTTTCTTTAAACATTTTATTCTGCATATAACAACAATTAAAGTGTAAATATCATTGAAGTCACTAAATTATGCTACGTTAATGGCTTTTCGTGTATTACTCGAGTGGTTGTGTGTTGTTGTTGTTTTAACTAGTCTAGGTCTCATGTACATGTATCCTGTCAGTGTTGGTGTTGCAAAGTCATATTCGATTAACAAGTTGACAGCCATCACCCGGTTGAGAACAATTGTACAAGAGCGTATTCGTAAATGCATAGGAATAAGGAGTTGTTTTTTTAAATTGAAATAGACTTCATATACGTTATAAACAAGGTGAGATTTACAACTTATAAAAATATATTCCAGGTCAGCTGCAATCAGATGAGAAATCATTATGAATATCAGAAAAACTAGAACTTTATATTCGGAAACTACAAAATAACTTTGCTCGTATGCAACAAAGTAAGTTACCCTATTATTTATAGTTAGATCCCTATTATTTTCTAATCTAGGCACAAGGCCCTAAATTTTTGTTGAGGGGGCCAGTCGATTAGATCGACCCCAGTATGCAACTGGTACTTAATTTATCGAGCCCTAAAGGATGAAAGACAAATTCGACCTCGGCGGAATTTGAGCTCAGAACATAAAGACAGACGAAAAACTGCTATGCAATTCGTCCGGTGTGCTAACCTTTCTGCGAGCTCGTGGTTTAGTCGGATCCCTATTCGGAACACGTCGTAAACTGAGTCTAATAGAAACAGTTTGAAGTCAGTGAGTTTTGTCTGGTGGGACGGTATTAAGATCATCTGCTTCTTTTTTTTTAACACAATATATTCTCATCTTTTATTTAATTCTAGAGGCATTCAAATTCATGATACATTGTAAAAAAAAAATTCGTTACATGTATGTATGCACATATATATAACTCACGATGACAGTAAACAAATTTGTCTTAGAAGCGTTGAGATGTATTGAAAGATACAGAAATAAAAATTTTTATTCTCAAACGCGTGATAATGCTAACAAAATAGCGTGAACAGGGTAAATTATCCATACATTGCAGAAAAATACGCTACCGGCCAACCGTGAGACTCGAACTCACATCCCTGTGAATACGCGTCGAGTGCTTTACCATTAAGATAAACTGCCCAGTAACAAATTCTTCTGCAATTTTAGAACATATAAATTTAGCTTTATATATATGTATATATATCTGTGTGTGTGTGTGTGTGTGTGTATGTATGTATATAGATAGATATATATGTATATGTATATATATATATATATGTATATGTATATATATATATGTATGTATGTATATATATATATATATATTATATATATATATATATATATATATATGTATATATGTATATATATACGTATGTATATATAAATATACGTATATAAAAATATTTTTATTTACTACCTTAAAAGCCGCACTCCATACTGACTTTGGGCTAGCTCCTGCAGAGGGCTAATTGGACCTGTGGCTCGAAACTAAGGACAGCTAAATAGCATGACTACAATACGATTATAATGACTGTATGCCTGGTGGTGTTTGATCAGAGGTTAAAGACAGATGGGTATTAATCTTGTAAGGCAATCATTCTATTGCTCCAGTCCCAAGTTGAATTCCAACTGTTAGTCAATTTGTCCAAAAGTTCTTATCTCCGCGCAAAATTAACGAAGCTAATGTCATTTATCTTCCCTTGATTTTTGATGTCATATGACAAACGCCAACCAAAATGGTGAGAATCAGCCAAGCTTTACCTGCTAGAAATAGCAACCCAAATGCTTTTAAATCAGATCTCAATGCTGGATTTCAAGAACCAAATGAAGGGCAAATTTCCAATCCTGGGACTGTCCTGATTCCCAAAAGGTATAGGTCTATGTAAAGCTAGTGTAGACTGAGATACAGGGGATCCAGACGGACAGACAGAATTTCACTTTTACTACTATAGATAAGTATACATATATATGTATATCTATAGATACACTGTCATAACCATATATGTGTGCAGATATGACTGTGTTCGCGCGCGCATGTCAGTCTGTATGTGTATACACACACACACACACACACACATAATAATATGCTATCAGTAGTGAACATTTTGTTTGCATCTGCGTAAAAATGTAAGTGCGTATATATATATATATGTGTGTGTGTGTGTGGTGTGTGTGTGTGTGTGTGTGTGCGTGTGTAATGTATGTATGTAGGTAGGTATTTTGTGTCCATGTACGTATACATATATATATGTGTGTGTATGTGTGTATGTATATATATATATATTTATGTATATGCATATGTATATACATATATAAATATAAATATATGTATATATGTATCTATATCTCTTATGATAAAAGGCAGATTTTCTCTGCCTCCTGAACCGTTCGTTTTTTATACAATTCTACAATATAGAATTTCTTCAATTGGAATTTACCTATCATTTTTCCAAGTAGATTCCATTGGGTCATGGCATGTAAAGTTTTTTCAATTTCACCTCCAATTATACAAAAATTCGAGAAAACTCAATAAGTGTGCAACAATTAAAGTGAAAGTATTTATATAAAATGGATGAGCAATTAATACTGGTCATCCTTTTTACTAGAAGATCCGCTATCGTCTTATATGCTACACCAGTGGTTTTCAATTCATATTAATCAAATTAATATTCAATTTTTCACCCTTATTATGTGTGTGTGTATTAGCAATTCGTATAAAATTGCATCGATGACTTGAACTTGAATAAGTGGTTTCACATGAATGGGGATACATTAAAAAGGTTTGTTGTTATTTTGGGGTAAAATTTTCGAAAAATTTTCGAAACATTTTTGGGTAAAATGTTCGGCAAAAATTATCGGTTAAATTTTCGAAAAATTTTTGGGTAAAATTTTCGAAAAATTTTTAGGTAAAAGTTTCGAAATATTTTTGGGTAAAATTTTCGGTGAAAGTTTTCGAAAAATTTTTGGGTAAAATTTTCAGTGAAAATTTTCGAAAAATTTTTGGGTAAAATTTTCGGCAAAAATTTTTGGGTAAAATTTTCGGCAAAAATTTTCGGTGAAAATTTTCGAAAACTTTTTGGGTAAAATTTTCGGCAAAAATTTTAGAAAAATTTTTGGTGAAAATTTTCGAAAAATTTTTCTGTAAAATTTTTGGTTAAAATTTTCGGTGAAAATTTTCGAAAAATTATTGGGTAAAATTTTCGGCAAAAATTTTTGGGTAAAATTTTCGACGAATCCGACAAATTTCTCCAGATAAGTGAACAAGGCGTAGGAGTGGCTTTGTGGTAAGTAGCTTGCTTACTAACCACATGGTTCCGGGTTCAGTCCCACTACGTGGTACCTTGGGCAAGTGTCTTCTACTATAGCCTCGGGCCGACCAAAGCCTTGTGAGTCGATTTGGTAGATGGAAACTGAAAGAAGCCCGTCGTATATATGTATATATATATAAAGATATATATATATGTGTACGTATATGTGTGTGTGTGCGTGAGTGTGGATATGTTTGTGTGTCTGTGTTTGTCCCCACTACCAACATCGCTTGACAACCGATTCTGGTGTGTTTACGCACCCGTAACTTGGCAGTTCGGCAAAAGAGAACGATACAATAAATACTAGGATTACAAAGAATAAGTCCTGGGGTAGATTTGCTCGACTAAAGGTGGTGCTCCAGCATGGCTGCAGTCACATGACTGAAACAAGTAAAAGAGTAAGAGTGATGTATCTTTAAAAAACCTCCCCAGAGATCTACAAACCAAACTGTAAAATTATATTATTAAAACTTAAACTGATTAGAACTTCCAGTGAAGTCATTCTTTTTCTTTTTCCAAATATACCAAACTGTACCAAGGATCTCACACATTTTCCGATTTATGTGTGTGTGTGTGTGTGTGTGTGTGTGTGTGTGTGTGCGCGCGTGTGTGCGTGTGTTTGTGTGTCTTTGAAATTGGCTGATAGTAGTAGTAGTTGTAGTAGTAGTAGTAGTAGTAGTAGTAGTAAGGCGTCAAGCTGAAAGAATCTTTATTTTTATTTTGAACAGTCCGGGTTCGATTTAAGGCAGCGACCACTTATACCATCTACTGATGATAACTTTGAACATAGGTATTACAAGAAGCAACGAACTAGCAGAATTGTAACCACGCCGGACAAAATGCTAAGTGGAATTTCTCCCGGTTCATTCTGAGTTCAAGTTTCGCCGAGGTCAGTTTTTTCCATCCCTTCTGGTGTCAATAAAATAAAGTACCAGTGAAAAATTGGGGTCAACCTAATCGGCTAAAACCCGCCCAAAATTTTAGGCTTATTACCTGTATTAAAAAGAAACATTATTGTTTGTTTTTTAAGGCAACAACCTAGCAGAATCGTTAACACGACGACGGGATAAGGGGCTGGTCGAAAGGGGGCGATAGATGTAAAATAAAAACTCAAAATAATGGGTTAATCAGGTTAAGTGTTATTTGTGAAATACAATTGTTTTGAATTTGCCGCAGAAAGGGGTCTATATTTGTGGTGATGAGTGGTGGGGAGAGCTAGCAGCCCGAAAATGTTTGGAGCCACTGGCTTATAATTGATCTCTCATTAGTAAAGCAGCATTTGAACCAGGCATGAGCAACCTTTTCCGAGAAGCGAGCTGCATGAGACATGGCTTGTCATCAGGCGAACAGGTAAAGTTGTGGCCCCGCTGAATGACCATGGGATTGCACCTAGAAAGCTACCCTCCGAGGTACAAGTCCAGGCAAGGTTCTTTATGGAAGACCAGCAGTTGCCCATGCATACCAGTCTCCCCTCTCTATGCCACCAGTGACATCACAACGCATTTCTTATTTCTTTACGACCCACAAGGTGCTAAACATAGAGGGGACAAACAAGGACAGACAAACGGATTAAGTCGATTATATCGACTCCAGTGCGTAACTGGTACTTATTTAATCGACCCCGAAAGGATGAAAGGCAAAGTCGACCTCGACGGAATTTGAAGTCAGAACGTTAAGACAGACGAAATACCTATTTCTTTACTACCCACAAGGGACTAAACACAGAGGGGACAAACAAGGACAGACACACGGATTAAGCCGATCATATCGACCCCAGTGCGTAACTGGTACTTAATTTATTGACCCCGAAAGGATGAAAGGCAAAATCGACCTCGACGGAATTTGAACTCAGAACGTAAAGACAGACGAAATACCGCTAAGCATTTCGCCCGCTGTGCTAACGTTTCTGCCAGCTCGCCGCCTTTTTTCTACATTTTCTCATTTCTACCGATGAATGAACTGAAGTAACGTGAAATAAAGTGTCTTGCTCAAGAACACAACGCATAACCCGGTCAGGCGGACAGCACTACGAAAAGATCAATGAAGGTAATATTTCGTTAGGCATACCATTCAGAAAGTCTCGGGGGCTGCGAGTTTCCCACAAAAGTAATGATATTAAGATTCTACCTTAATCACCAGATACTCATTAGACTTAGAATTACCTCTATACGTCATGCAGTAATAATAGTCTAGTTGTATTCATTTAACCTTGTATACGTTTTAACGCTCATTTTTTAAATCTTAGTTAGGGTGTCAGCATCATGATCGTAAGATTGTGGTTTCGATTCCTGGATCAGGCGATGCATTGTGTTCTTGAGCAAAACACTTCATTTCAGTCCACTCAGCTGGCAAAATTGAGTAACGGTGCGATGGACTGGAGTCCCGCCCAGCTGGGGAAAACATACGCCATAGAAACCGGGAAACCGGGTCCATGAGCCTGGCTGGGCTTTAAAAGGGCGCATTTATTTAGTGGCGGCGCGTGGCTTGGTGGTTAGGGTGTCAACATCATGATCGTAAGATTGTGGTTTCGATTCCTGGATCAGGCGATGCATTGTGTTCTTGAGCAAAACACTTCATTTCAGTCCACTCAGCTGGCAAAATTGAGTATGCTGCGATGGACTGGCGTTCCGCCCAGCTGGGGAAAACATACGCCATAGAAACCGGGAAACCGGACCCATGAGCCTGGCTGGGCTTTAAAAGGGCGCATTTATTTAGTGGCGGCGCGTGGCTTGGTGGTTAGGGTGTCAACATCATGATCGTAAGATTGTGGTTTCGATTCCTGGACTGGGCGATGCATTGTGTTCTTGAGCAAAACACTTCATTTTCATGTTGCTCCAGTCCACTCAGCTGACAAAATTGAATAATGCTGCGATGGACTGGCGTCTCATCCAGCTGGGGAACACATACGCCATAGAAACCGGGAAAACGGGCCCATGAGCCTGGCTAGGCTTTAAAAAGGCGCGTTTATTTTTATTTATTTATTCCTTACTACTTTTAGAGTTATCTACCTTGATGGTTAATTTTTAGTCCGCGGACTAAATTACTGTTGGTGTACGTTAGTAGGCTGTCCGCCAGGATTTCTCTTGCTTTGTGGTTAGTGATACTCTTTCCAATGAGTAATGCACGCACACACACACATATACACGCGTGCACACACATATACACGCGTGCACACATATGCACGCATACACACACAAACGTGTACATACACACGCGCGCACACACATACATGGACTACACGGGTTCGCACACACATACATGGATTCCACACACATACTCACACTCACACTCATGGACAATGAAAGGCGGACACACACACACACATGCACACCTGAACACGTGACGCACACACGCATACACCACTACCACTAACATCACTACCGCCAACACCACCACACCACACGCAGTCACGTGCACAAACACATGCACTCACGCGCGCACACACACACACGCACAAACACATACATGCCCGTGTAGACACAACGCTGGCAAACATACTCACATATGCACGCACACGCACACGCAAACACGTTCGCGCGCATGCAACCACACGCACACACACACGCACACACACACACACACACACACACTCACAAGCACACGCAAAAACACATGCACGCGCACACACACACACACACACACACACACACACACACACTCACAAGCACACGCAAAAACACATGCACGCGCACACACACACACACACACACACACACACACACTCACAAGCACACGCAAAAACACATGCACGCGCACACACGCGCACACACGCACAAACAACAAACGTGCACACATAGGCATACATTGTCGCATATGCACACGCACGCACACGTAAAAGACACAGGCTCACACATACGTGAATACACGAAGACACGCACACACATGCATTCACACGTAAATGCACACATACGCACACACATGCACACATACACACGCACACACGCACAAACACATTCACACACACACGTACCTGTGCACACCTATATACACTCATACGCACACACAGACACACGATTCACACGTAAATGCACACATACGCACACACATGCACACATACACACGCACACACGCACAAAACACATTCACACACACACGTACCTGTGCACACCTATATACACTCATACGCACACACAGATACATGCATTCACACGTAAATGCACACATACGCACACACATACACACATACACACGCACACACACGCACAAACACATTCACACACACACGTACCTGTGCACACCTATATACACTCATACGCACACACAGACACACGATTCACACGTAAATGCACACATACGCACACACATACACACATACACACGCACACACGCACAAACACATTCACACACACACGTACCTGTGCACACCTATATACACTCATACGCACACACAGACACACGATTCACACGTAAATGCACACATACGCACACACATGCACACATACACACGCACACACGCACAAAACACATTCACACACACACGTACCTGTGCACACCTATATACACTCATACGCACACACAGATACATGCATTCACACGTAAATGCACACATACGCACACACATACACACATACACACGCACACACACGCACAAACACATTCACACACACACGTACCTGTGCACACCTATATACACTCATACGCACACACAGACACACGATTCACACGTAAATGCACACATACGCACACACATACACACATACACACGCACACACGCACAAAACACATTCACACACACACGTACCTATGCACACCTATATACACTCATACGCACACACAGACACACGATTCACACGTAAATGCACACATACGCACACACATACACACATACACACGCACACACACGCACAAACACATTCACACACACACGTACCTGTGCACACCTATATACACTCATACGCACACACAGACACATGCATTCACACGTAAATGCACACATACGCACACACATACACACATACACACGCACACACGCACAAAACACATTCACACACACACGTACCTATGCACACCTATATACACTCATACGCACACACAGACACACGATTCACACGTAAATGCACACATACGCACACACTCACGCACATGCACATACACGCCAAATATCATCTAATTAGCTTGTTTAGAATCTATACATATCAAAAGTCTGGCATCATTATTTTGGTTTTGAAGAATCAGCTTTGTGTAGCATTCAACTCTGTGATTAACGAAACAACCACAATGTACTTACGTCCACTCCATTAATGTACATTAATTACAGAAGCAATTACAGTCTATTTAACTCACTTAGCCAAATAGTATCATTATACAACATACGCAAATACAGGTATATCAAATACTGTACAACGTAAAATTTTAATTATTTGTTTAATTGTCTCCGCCTCCAGATGGTGTATCATAATTTTCAAATGGCAAAGATAAGCGCCATATGAGAAAGGGGAGGTAATCGCCAGAAAGAGAACTGAATAACAGACTTGTTATATGCAGACACGAAGACAATCGTGGACCCGTGTTTATGTCCCAGTAGGTGTCACCAGCTCAACAATTGGCCATCCTGGTATGTGCTCCAGCAGCCAAGGCACTTGAGCATATACTAGGTTGAGTTAAAAGTCTTTTCCGGATTTTCACTGATGAATTTTTGGCAACTTGTATCTCCATGCTATTATATGAATTCGATATATTTTGTAGTCCAATCGTTGCTAAATTGTTTATTCTTTATTTTACTACTATGATAAGAGGTGAAAAATGCAATTGGAGGCAATTTACGCTACCTGTGGAGAAAAAAATAGAACTGACTGCAAGGGCAGCGGCAAAAGAAATGACTGATGTGGAAGGTCAAGGAACTGTCACAAAACTATTTCAGATGTTTCAAAGAAGTTGACCCCAGCCGCAAAGGCAAACCAAGGTGGTGGGTATCTTCTACTGTGAAAGATGAGGACTTGCTTGAAAAGGCTGAGCAAGAGCCAAGTACAAACACTTGTACAGTGTCTGAAGAACCTGGTCCTCTCAGAAAGCATCGTCAATCGATACCTCTATAAACTCGGACTTGTGAAGAACAAATGTTGTCGGGAAGTTCTTCGAGACAAACCCGATGATCAGGCTCAACGACCATTGAATATTTACAGACAGCTGCCAGTGATTCTTCAACATCCCCGTTTTTGGCGTCGAATTGCAAGCGGGGATGGCTCCGGAACCTATTGTCAAACAAAAAGCAGTTTGAATAGAAAGTCATGTTGCGTGTTTGGTGGAATTTCAAAAGAGGTGTTTCGCTTTGAACCTTTCCCAGATGGTCATGCTGAGAACGCTAACTTTCATGCTCAACAGCTGCTGTTGATATGTGATGCTTTAAAAGACCTCCAGCTATCATTAGACAATGGCAGACGTACACTCTTACATGACGATGCTCCAGCACAGACAACCTATGTAAACAGGGACAAACTTGAGGAGTTTGAAGGGCTAGAAGTGCAGCCTCATCCTCCCCGCAGCCCAGATCTTGCATCATCAGGTTACCACCTTTCCTAAGCCGTGATTTATTTCCTGTGCGAACGGGGATTCAGTGTTATGGATCAGGTTGTAAGCGGGTGCAAGGATATTTTTTGCCTCTAAGCTAATCAAATGATATAAGCGTGGAATTGAGCTACTGGCAGAACGGTGGTAGCAGACAGTTGAATATGATGGAACATGTTCTGATGAATAAACGCTTTTCATATATAATTTGTTTGAACTATTCAAATACGAAAACAATTTGCTTCAAAAAGATGACACATCTATGGCCTAGTTAATTTGCATAATTTAAACAACATTGAGCTAAGAGATGTAGCACAGTGGCTAGTGACATGTATATGAATAACATGGACAAATACAGATATATCAAGTGCCATACAACATAAATTCGTGATTTAATAAAATTATATCCGTCTGCAGACGATATCATAATTACCAAATGGCAATTAACTTCAGCTCTGTATGAGAAAGGGAGATATTCTCAAGAATCAATGGAAGATACGATGTGGTATCAAAAAGTCCCCTGACTAGTTCTGCAGCGTGCCAACAGATTGCAGCACACGGTTGTGTGCGCAGTGACAATTAGCAGTGACCTTCATGAGGTAGTGTGCCGAGTGGCATCATTGTGTTTACTTCGCAAGTTGCGAAATTTGTGTTTTTGTGATCCCATGTATGCTGTGGTCAGCGATTTTCGTTATGGACAGGAACAAAGAGCCAACGTGAAATTTTGCTTTAAACTTGATAAGTCTGCTACAGAGACATTGAGCATGCTTCGGCAAGCTTACGGTGACAAGGCAATGGATCATATGTAATGTTTGGAGTGACAAAGGCGCTTCAAAATTAGGAGAATCCCTCTGGAAGACGAGGAGTGATCTGGAAGATCTGCCA
>NC_043006.1:15064295-15129295 GCF_006345805.1 Octopus sinensis | reverse complement strand
TGCCCACAAGGGGCTAAACACAGAGAGGACAAACAAGGACACACAAACGGATTAAGTCAATTATATCAACCCCAGTGCGTAACTGGTATTTATTTAATCGACCTCGAAAGGATGAAAGGCAAAGTCGACCTCGGTGGAATTTGAACTCAGAACGCAGCGGCAGACGAAATACCTATTTCTTTACTACCCACAAGGGGCTAAACACAGAGAGGACAAATAAGGACAGACAAACGGATCAAGTCAATTATATCGACCCCAGTGCGTAACTGGTACTTATTTAATCGACCTCGAAATGATGAAAGGCAAAGTCGACCTCGGCGGAATTTGAACTCAGAACGTAACAGCAGACGAAATACGGCTACGCATTTCGCCCGGCGTGCTAACGGTTCTGCCAGCTCGGTGCCTTATATATGTGTAAAACCTTGGACAAGTGTCTTCTGCTATAGCCTCGGGCCGTCTAAAGCCTTGTGAGTGGATTTGGTAGACGGAAACTGAAAGAAGCCCGTCGATTATATATGTGTGTGTGTCTTTCTCATTGCGTTTATACCCACCACCGCTTGACAAACTGAGTTGGTTTGTTTACGCCTCTGTAGCTCCTATTCAGCAAAAGAAGCCCATAGAATAAGTACAGGGCTCAAATAATAAATACTAGAGGCGATTTGTTCCATTGAACCCTTCAAAGTAGTGCCCCAGCACGACCGCAGTTCAATGACTGAAACAAGCAAAATATAAAAGAGATAGATAGATACATACATACACACATACATACATACACACATACATACATACACACACACATACACACATACACACACACACATACATACATACACATACATACATACAAACGTACGTACATACATACACACATACACACACACATACATACATACATACTACATACATACATACATAACAATATATATACATAGACACATGCATGCATATATACATACATACATACATACATACATACATACATACATACATACACACACACATACATTCATACATACATACATACATACATACATACATACATACATACATACATACATACATATGTACATACATACATACATACATACATACATACATACATACATACATACATACATGCATACATACATACGTACATACATACACACATACATACATACATAAATACATACATACATACATACATACATTCATACATACATACATACATACATACATACATACATACATACATGCATACATACATACATACATACATACATTCATACATACATACATACATACATACATACATACATACATACATACATACATACATACATACATATAATACATACATACATACATACATAAATACATACATACATACATAAATACATACATACATACATACATACATACATACATACATACATACATACATACATACATACATACATACATACATACATACATACATAAATACATACATACATAAATACATACATACATACATACATACATACATACATACATACATACATACATACATAACAATATACATACATAGACACATGCATGCATACATACATACATACAACGATCTTTTCGGCAACCAATCAAATCTCTGTATACTGTTGACTCATCTCATTTTGATGTTTGCTAATACTTTTGCTTATGTTAACATTCTGCTTTCCTACTTCGATCGTTTTAATAATCGGTTGCCTAAAACTCCGAGTTACGTTTCAAAACGGTTCAACTTCTAATAAAATCATTGATAACTTTTTCTCCGCACAAAAATGCAAACTTCACCAATCTATAAACTGCTTCTTAATTTGTCGAGAATTGTCCACAAAGAAGGTTTGCAAATACTTTTCTACAAGGAATCTCTCGATGCCGTTCATAAATCGAGTACATTAAGTATCTTTCTGAAAAGACAGAAGATGTTCAAATGGGTAATATAGAAGGCTTATTTCTTCTGTAATGGAAATACGGATACCTCCCCGGATACCACCAAGGAACAGAAGTTCTGTTTCGACTGTTGTAAATAGTCCACCACACGGAATCCTTTTGGTCCACAAACCACTGGAATCCTTTTGGTCTGGCCTTCGCAGCATAGTGAAAATGAAAAGTTTTAAAGGATCAGTGAAGACATTACACGAAGAGTAAGCAAAATTTTTGGAAAAAAAATCGGAAAAGTGATTTCTCTCCAGGCAAAACTAAAAATATTATTTCAAGCTGTGAGCAGTCCGTACCACAGATCCTTTTCTAATATCGCCAAAACCTACAAAGAAACCAACTTTTTCTAAGTTATTTAAAGTACGAGTAAACGAAATAGTCAACAGCCTAAAAATCTATATATATAAAAACGACAAAATATCTGTCTGTGTGTGTGTGCGTGTCCTTTATACAAATCCACAATTTTTCAGTTAGAGGGCTCGCACTTTCTATAGTCATTCAAAACCGTCCAAGGGTGGTCCTGCACATCTTTACATTTCCCCAGTCACCCCGCAAAGCCATTAAAAAATCAATAGAAGTGACTTTTTTGTGAATTTTCTATCCAAAATCCAATCAAAATGCCCGAAACTTGATAGGCCAATTGAATGCCAGCTAGCTGTGGTTGGTCGGAGATTTGGACGTACGTAGCTGTATATGCATGCACTAGCACTATGACCCGTCGTTGCCGGGTCATAGTGCTAGTAGACGATAAAGAAGAAACTTCAGTGTCGTGTGCATTATAACTACCTTCGATGGTGATCATAAGGATAAGTTTCTTACTAACCCCGAATGTAGTTGCATTAATTTGGGGAAAGATCAAGGGAAAAGTGAAATAGATAAGCTTAATAAAAATATTATATTCCATCAAACTTCGGTTCAAACTGGTCCGTTGTTTCATCATAGATCAGCCAGGAAGCTCGAACATAAAATTTTAAAATTGCTAAAAGCTCTACAGAACATTTCTATAGTGTTTCTGCTGCCTTTCCGTGACTCTCATCACAAAATCAAACCCTTCATCCAGAAATGCAATTTTAGAAGTATATTAATGATGAAGGAATTCGACTTCCCTTATGTCGATTGGTCCACAAATAATTTGAAATCACATAATTTGAATCCCAAACCCATAAAAAATAACAATAAAGGCACTTTTTTGAATTTGTGGATGCTAATGTCCAGTGGATACCTCAAATCATGACAATAAATTGAAGGTCAGTATCAGAACGATAGAAGAGGAATCAACAAAACAGAAGCAACATTATTTTAATGCATTTATCTAGGATGTTTTCAACTTACGCGATCTCATATAACTGTTGGGTCACATTTTCTTAAGAATGGCTTAGCGTGACAGAAAACAATCAGAACTTCTATATCTGTGTGTGTGTGTGTGTGTGTGTGTGTGTGAGGGGAGGGAGAAAGAGAGAGAGAAAGAAAGAGAGAGAGGGAGAGGGAGGGAGAGAGAGAGATAGGGAGGGAGGGAGAGAGAGAAAGAAAGAAAGAGGGAGAGAGAGGGGGAGGGAGAGAGAGAGAGAGAAAGAAAGAGAGAGAGAGAGAGAGTATGCGTGTGCATGTCCGCCACCACTGCTTGACAACCGGTGTTGGTGTGTTTACGTCCGCGTAACTTAGCAGTTCAGCGAAACAAACCGATAGAATAAGTACCAAGCTTCAAATGAAAATAAGTACTGGGGTCGATAAGTTCGGCAAAAAATTCTTCAAGGCGGTGCCCCAGTATGGCCGCAGTCTAATGGCTGAATCAAGTAAAGGTAAAAAGGAAAAAAGAAAACAGATTATCGTGAAGGATATGAGGACTTAATGACCAGGTAAGAGGTTATTAGATTATGGTTAAAGCTGGTTATATTTACTTCCGCGATCTCCCGAGGTAATTCTGTTTATTTTATTTCATTATTTTTTCTCCTTAGCACAGGTCTTATTGGAGCTCCTGGAGTCTTGCATGCGTAGCGGGCTTGCTACCTGCAGCCTACGGTACCATGCTATCCATTCTTTTCAGCTATCTAATACTTTCCTGATTATTCTGGCCGTGGCAAAGAGGCGAACCTTTTGTAACAGTTCTACTGGGAACTCTATTCCAGTTTCCTTTATATTCCTCTTGATGCCTTCTGATACTGTTCTCAGGGACCCAACAATAATTGGCACTATCTTCATCTTCTTCATTTTCCATAGCCGCGCTATTTCGTACTTAAGAGGGTTGTATTTATCTATCTTTCCGCCTTCCTGTTTGACAATTTGTGGGCCAAATGGGTATGCAACATCAACTGTATATGTGGTACACCATGTCCACCAACCCTTAGTTCCGGTTTGTTATGCCCTAGCACCTGATCTGTTTGGATTGGGAAATCCCTGAGGGTTTTGCTAGTCTCCGACTCCGCCACTCTCTGCGGTTAATGCTCATACCATGTCTTGCCTCCCTCTAGCCCCCACTTTTCGCAGCCTCCAATGTAGCACCTCCGCTACTTCATCGTGTCACCACAACTTGCAATGGTTTTGTATAAGTTTAGGGCATTCGTTCGTGATACGGGCAATGGTTTCATCTACTCTTTTGCAGATGCGGCACAGCGGAAACACTTCCTCATTCCTCAAGTTGACCCTCCAATTTGTGGTCAAAGCTTGCTCTAGCGATGCCAGTACAATGCTCTCGGTCTCTTTTAAGGTTCCTTTCATCATCCAATCCCACCTATTTTTCCAGCACCTTCTGATGTGGCTACAATGGAATTGATTATGTAGTCCCTTCTTGCATAATTCTTCTTCATGTCCCTTTTGTACTTCTTTTGCTTTTCATTTTTTCTCTGCTTTCAATACTCCCTCGTTCCTAACTGTGACTAGCAAAATTTCCTTACTTTGGGCTTGGTATCTCATTAAACTCTCGAGTTCGATACGCACGCAGTCTTCCATACTTATCAGTCATCTGCCTCCATTTGCTCTCTTCATGTATAGGCAATCAGTGTCTGCACGTCGATGATGGGCTCCATGCATCGTTAGGAGCTTTCTTGACTTCCTGTCCATCTCCTTTAGCTCCTCCTCTGTCCATTTCAGGGTTCCAGCGCCATACCGAACTACTGCGACTGCGCGCGAGTTTATTGCCGAAATTATATTTCTAGCATTCAGCTTTGAAGCCAGTATTTTTTTTACTTACAACAGGTACTCCCTTTCTGTCTTTTTGTTCATGTCATTGTGTTTGACTCCATCTGCCTCAAGCATTCGCCGGTATTTATAGCTGGATTGAGGTTGAATTTCCTTCATCATCTCATCACTTGGCAATCATATGCCTTTTACCTTGACAAGCTTTCCTCGCCTCATCACCATCGTGGCACATTTTGAGAGCCCAAACTCCATCTTAATATCATTAGAGAAAATCCGCACCGACTCGACTAGGTTGTCCAGTTCTGTCTCAGTTTTTGTGAATAGCTTCAGGTCGTCTATGAACAGCAAATGGCTCAGTTTTCCCTTAACACTTCCCAGATCATACTCCAACGTTGTTTCCTGTATTATTATTATTGTTATTAGTGGAGGCGCAATGGTCCAGTGGTTAGGGCAGCGGACTCACGGTCATAGGATCGCGGTTTCGATTCCCAGACCGGGCGTTGTGAGTGTTTATTGAGCGAAAACACCTAAAAGCTCCACGAGGCTCCGACAGGGGATGGTGGTGATCCCTGTTGTACTCTTTCACCACAACTTTCTCTCACTCTTACTTCCTGTTTCTGTTGTACCTGTATTTCAAGGGACCGGCCTTGTCACTCTCTGTGTTACGCTGAATATCCCCGAGAACTACGTTAAGGGTACACGTGTACGTGTCTGTGGAGTGCTCAGCCACTTACGCGTTAATTTCACGAGCAGGCTGTTCCGTTGATTCGGATCAACCGGAACCCTCGTCGTCGTAACTGACGGAGTGCTTCCATCCATTATTGTTATTATTATTATTATTATTATAGGTCGAGCAAATTATAGGTCGAGACATGGCGAACAACAGTTAAGTCAAATAAGCAAATACAATCATTCATCAACAGATGCTTGTGTAGTATACTTAAAATTAGATGACCCGAACACACAAGCAATATGGAGCTATGGCAAAGAACAAATGAAGTCTCGATTAGGGAGCAAATATTTAAGAAAAAGTGGAAGTGGATTGGTAGCACAATTAGAAAAGAAACACCAAATGTAGCTAAAAATGCTTTACAGTGGAATCCGGATGGATATAGAAAGAGAGGTAGGCTTAAGAATTCGTGGCGTAGATCAACACAAAATGAACTAGAGAAAGGAGGACATTCATGGCAGAGTATAAGTACAGAAGCGAAAAATTATGCGACATGGAATTCAATTATAAGTGGCCTATACTCTGCGTTGGAGGGTTAAAGGCAGGAAAGAAAGAAAAAAAATGTCGAACAAAGATGGCTAACGCATACATCACGTCTGTCATTTTCTACTGCTTGACCGTATTACGTTGGAGCTGTAGTGATGCTACTGTGTAGGGTTCGGCGCGCATGCGCAGAATGGGACTACTTCCGGGTGGCCACCGGAAGTCTTCCCCATGCGCATGTGCGGGAAAACATCTCTCGAGCCCGCGAACCTCAAATCTCTCTTCGGCTCAAGACAGCACTGCGATCGGTCACGGTTTTCCTGGCTCTGACAGCCACACACCAACTTCAACCAACTTCAACCAACCTCAACGACCAACACCAGCAGTATATCAGAGGCTGTCTATTCCCCCATCAGACAACGTACAACCATGAATCAATAAACCAAGTTGTCTGTTCACCTTTAACCTGAGTTTCGTCTGTTTGTTTTCTACAAGAATTTTTGTATGTGACTAGAAAGGATCTCGACACCCTGCCAGTGCTTCGATGATAGATCCTTTCACGTTACAATTGGTGACCCCTAGTTGAGAAAAAGAACAGGATAGAAAAAGACACAGCGAACAGGTTTTTTTTTGGGGCCGAAGAGCGCGGAAATTCACATTTATTTTCCTATTTTCTCCTTTTCAGCACGGCGAGGTGGGTCAAATAGCCTTATTCATCGCACACAGTACAAAAAAAAAAAAAACAAAGAAAAAAGAAAACACACACACATTCATTTTTTTTCCTTTTCTGTATTTTGTTTTCCTTGTACACACCTATTCCTTTTTTTGCTACCCACGAGGTGCACACACAAACACAATTTTGAATTGCCTTCTCGGTTCCACGTGTTCTCTCTCCACTTCTAGACCATACCTTCTGCCCCCTTCTCACAGATTCCTTCCGACAAAGGCATGGCTTCAGGTTTGCCTTCATTTACGGGGGATATGGGCCTGTGGTTTGCCCAAGTGGAGTGGTATTTTGATGCACATGCCATTTCTCCACAGCAGCAGTTGCACCTGCTATATTCCGGCTTACATCCCCGACTCGCCGCATCGATCAGGGATCTAATAATAAGTCCCCACCCGGATGCCACATACGCGTCTGTGAAAGCAGAAATCCTCCGCCGCAACACACGTTCGGGGGAGAGCAATATTCAGATTGCCACGATGGCCGATGGAATACTGGAATTTCCGAATCCATCTCCATCGCGAGGCCTCTGTGCATGTATAGGGGGCCCTGCGAAAATTTCACTAGCCGAGCGGATTGATGCGCTCACGCGGCGAATCGACGATCTATCCCGTGCGATCGAGCGCCGACAACGCAGTCGTAGTCGCTCTACCAAAAGGGCAGATCGGTGTACCCAGCCGTGCACTTTCAAGCCCTCGGAAAACTAAATCCGGAGGAGGTGAGCACGTCACCTTCTTCCATCTCGTTTCCCAAACATCGTGCATTCTATGTAAAAGATCTGGTGTCGAAGACATTCTTCATGGTAGACACCGGCTCCTGTTGCAGCATCTGGCCCCTTCGTCTGGCTGCAGACAAGCCGAAGCGCTCTTCGATTGTCTTGCATGCTATTGACTCGTCTCCCATAACCACTTACGGTCAGATTTCGCTGCGCCTCAACCTCAACCTTCGTCGAGACTTTCGATGGGTTTTCGTCATCGCTGACATCCCACATCCTATTCTCGGCGCTGATTTCCTGGATAGGTTTAACCTATTGGTGGATGTCAGGCGTCGGAGGCTTCTTGATAGCACGACGTCGCTCTCTACACCGACTGGGAGTTCCACCACTGCGGTCCTTAGCCCGACATTCTTTGTTGCCACCTCTGGAGACCCTTTTCACTCTCTTTTGTTTCATTTCCGGAGCTAGTGGACATTGCCTTTAAACCGGAAAATCCTACCCACTCGACCCTCCATTTCATCACCACCAATGGGCCACCTGTATTCTCACGCCCCCGGCGCCTAGCGCCAGACCGACTTAAAACGGCCAGAGCCGAGTTTGAGCACATGCTTCAACTTGGCCTTATACGCCCCTCCACCAGCCCATGGGCATCTCCCCTTCATTTGGCGCGAAAGGGCGAGTCTGATTTTCGCCCGGTTGGAGACTATCGACGCCTCAATGCCGTCACAATAGCCGATCGCTATCCGATTAGAAATCTCCGGGACTTTACAGCAAATCTCCATGGTTGTACCATTTTTTCGAAGGTCGATCTGATACGCGCTTACCACCAAATACCGGTCAACCCAGCCGACGTTCCAAAAACTGCAATCACTACCCCGTTTGGGTGTTTTGAGTTTTTGTACATGAGTTTCGGTTTGCGGAATGCTACTAGCACCTTCCAGCGTTTCATTGATGAGGTTGTCCGCGGTCTTGATTTTGTGTTTGCCTATGTCGATGACATACTCATTGCGAGCGACACACGAGAAAATCATCTCCGGCACCTTTCTCAACTCTTCCAGCGTCTTCGCGCGTATAGCATACGCATAAACCCCGACAAGTGTGTTTTCGGACGCTCTTCCCTAGATTTTCTAGGGCATCATATTGATTCGACTGGAATCAGCCCCCTCTCGTCAAAAGTCGATGCCATTCAACGCATCGCACCCCCCACTTCCTTGCGCCAGCTCAGGCATTATCTAGGGATGGTCAATTTCTACCGACGCTTCATTCCCGGTTGTGCAGATAAGCTGCTACCTCTCACCAGGCTGTTAAAGGACTCTCCTAGAAAGGACAGTCAAGTCACCCTCTCTGTTGAGGCAGTGACAGCCTTTGAGTCCATTAAGAAGGAGCTGGCTTCTGTTTCTTTGCTTGCACATCCAGTTCCTGGTGCTTCTCTCTCTTTGACTGTGGACGCATCGGACACTGCGATTGGCGCTGTGTTACAACACACAGTGGATGACCATGTTCGACCTCTAGCCTTCTTTTCCCGTCAACTGCAACCAGCTGAACGACGATACAGCACCTTTGATCGTGAGCTCCTAGCGATCTATCTATCGGTTCGTCATTTCCAGCATCAACTTGAAGGGCGAGATTTTGTGATCTATACGGATCACAAGCCCCTTACGTTTGCCCTGTTTTCAAAAACGGACAAACTCTCACCCCGTGCTTTTCGGCACCTGGATTTTATCTCTCAATTTACTAGCAACATTCGACACATACCTGGAAAAGAGAACGTTCCTGCTGACGCTCTCTCTCGCCTTCCAGTTTGCGCCCTTTCGTCTCCTGCTGCTATCGACTTAGCTGCCATATCGCAGGAGCAGCCACCTTTGGCGTCGTTAGATTTAACTTCTCCCAAGTTCTCCTGTTGCCAGTTTTCCTACCTTCCGCTTCCGTCAGCCGAAGGCACCATTCTTTGTGACACTTCAACTGGATCTCCCAGGCCACTGGTGCCTGAGACCCATCAACGCTCAGTGTTTGAAGCACTGCACTCCTTATCACATCCTGGCATCGCTGCCACCCTCAAACTAATCACTGCTCGGTTTTTCTGGCCGAATATGCGTCGCACAATTACTTGTTGGACACGCACCTGCTCCAAGTGTCAACGATCCAAGATTCAACGGCACGTTCGTGCCCCGCTTGGACAATTTCCCCCCACGGAGGCCCGTTTTCGCCATGTCCACATCGATCTGGTTGGACCATGGCCTGTGAGTCGCGGGTTCTCTTATCTATTAACTTGTGTCGATCGTTTCTCCCGCTGGCCAGAAGCCATTCCGATAGCAGACATTTCTGCTGAGACTGTTGCGCGAGCTTTCGTTTCAAACTGGATTTCTCGCTTCGGAGTCCCGTCCCGATTGACAACTGATCGTGGACGACAGTTTGAGGCCTCGCTATTTCGCGAATTGTCGCGAATTTTGGGTATGCACCATATCCACACCACAAGCTACCATCCAGCGTCTAATGGATTGGTTGAGCGGTTCCATAGACAGCTCAAGGCCGCTCTTCGTGCCTCTTCGGACCCACAGTCCTGGATCGAATTTCTGCCCATTGTGCTTCTCGGCTGTCGGACTGCTGTCAAGGCAGACCTGGGGTTTTCTGCTGCAGAGCTGCTGTATGGTACCACACTGGCATTGCCCGGTACGATGTTGGTGCCAGACACTTCCCCGCCCCATGATCCGGCGACCTATGTCACCAGACTGCGGGAATATTTTTCAAACCTTCCGCCCATGCTTCCCAGAAAGCAATCTCCACCGTCCCATCTTCCACCGGATATGAACACCTGGTCGCATGTTTTTGTTCGGGACGATTCTGTGAAGGGCCCACTTGTTTCTCCCTATAAAGGACCTTTTCGTGTGCTTTCTCGCACACCAAAGGTTTTCACGATTGAGATAAATGGTCGTTCGGAGACCGTTTCCGTGGACCGTTTAAAAAAGGCACATTTTGAGACGTCTTCATCTTTTGATGACAACCTTGACACACCCACCTATGCACCTTTAACAACACTTTCACCTGCACAAACGCCTTCACCTGCACAAGCGCCTTCACCTGCACAAACGCCTTCACCTGCACAAACACCTTCACCGGCTCCTACAACACCACCCTCGCCGTCAACGGGTGCCCCGAGCACACCGTATGTTACAAAATCGGGCAGAACAGTGCATTGGCCCAAGAAACTTTCAAAAACAATTTACATTTAACTTTCTTTAAAATGTTTCTTATTGTATAATAGTATGTACCAAGTCTTCTGGGGGATCGGCAAGCCTTCTGTTTTCTGCAGCACCACCACAAATTCTGGTTGCCGTACTTCGCACTCGGAGGGGAGCCCTGTAGTGATGCTACTGTGTAGGGTTCGGCGCGCATGCGCAGAATGGGACTACTTCGGGTGGCCACCGGAAGTCTTCCCCATGCGCATGTGCGGGAAAACATCTCTCGAGCCCGCGAACCTCAAATCTCTCTTCGGCTCAAGACAGCACTGCGATCGGTCACGGTTTTCCTGGCTCTGACAGCCACACACCAACTTCAACCAACTTCAACCAACCTCAACGACCAACACCAGCAGTATATCAGAGGCTGTCTATTCCCCCATCAGACAACGTACAACCATGAATCAATAAACCAAGTTGTCTGTTCACCTTTAACCTGAGTTTCGTCTGTTTGTTTTCTACAAGAATTTTTGTATGTGACTAGAAAGGATCTCGACACCCTGCCAGTGCTTCGATGATAGATCCTTTCACGTTACAGAGCGTATACTCTTCTGCTTCTTATTGAAGGGACGCGTCCCGACGGTCAGACGGTCTGTCTGCTGTCAACACCCACTGCGTGGTGACCTGGACATGCCGTGGCTGATGATTCACATACATGCACTGAGACTACATCTCCAGTGTCTCCTTGACGGTGAACAGGTGTTGTTCGCCAGACACGTATTTTCACAGCTCTTTAACAGAGCTGCAGTCCTGGGTGAAACAGAGACCGCGAGAGGGCTTTCAGAAAGTGGAATGCCTTCAAGGGCTCAGAGCCCACAGCCAATCGGACACTGTGATAGGTCGAACGTCCACTTTAGCTTTTTATAGAGGATTAGTGGAGGGCAAATGCAATGACGTTCTTGGGGAGACCTTGGGTGTCGAAGATCAGCTAACCGCTCTTTTCGGAGAACTTTCGGTCCGGGACTGATGAATAATTTCCAAAATTTCTGGCCTGGCAGTGCTACCGGGGAGCTTTGCCTGTTCAAGATAAACTTTACAGGTACGGGAGTCCCATCAGCCGAGCATATCCGAGATGCGCGCAGGACGACGAGACGGTCCTGTGTGCACTCGTCCAGTGCCCGAGCATTGCTGACCTGTGGGTTCATGTCGAACACCTGCAGTCGCATGTAGGACGGACCCGGTTGTCAACTGAGTCCATCGTGAAGATTGCCCCACCGCCCTCCATTAACCGCGAAGGCAAGGCTGTGTTTATATGCCCAGTGGCCATGGCGAAAGAGGTTGTATAGTGGACAAGATTGAAGAGGCTGAAGACAAACATTTTTCTCTTTGGCCAATCCCTGATCTACTTCTTCAAGTTTCACTTGAAAAGGAAAATAGGGATAGAGAGAGAAGTGTTGCCTTCTAGCCAGTTTGCTGAAAGTGGCGAGAATGGTGCAAGTGAACGGGCCTGCCCTGAGGATACGCCTGCAGCTGAAAAAGAAACAGGAAGGAAAAAAGGCACCGTCCCCAAAAATCAGGGTACACATGGTTTTTATGGGGGATTTTCCATGAGCAGCCCTCGAAACGGCTCCTCCCCATTGAGGATCACATATTGCTAATTTTTTTAAATTTTGTTAGTCTTGTTTACACGCAAAACCCCCACACACTCACACATTCTTTATTTTGTCCTGTACTGCCCATAATGTTTTTCTTGGTGTAAACTCTTTGTGGTTAGTAAAGAAATTATTATTATTATTATTATTATTTTATTATTATTATTATTATTATTATTATTATTATTATTATTATTTAAATATGTAATGTAATTTAAACAAATTGGGAATTAATAGTAAACTGATTTAAATATGTAATTATTATTATTATTATTATTATTATTATTATTATTACTGTTATTGTTGTTGTTGTCATGATTATTATTATTATTGTTGTTGTTATTATTATTATTAAAGTACATGTTTCTATATCCTTGTATAATTACGGTTTCCTTCTTTGTTGTTTTCGTGACCTGCAAAACTTTAAAACATTTGCAACTGGTCCCCCTCCCAAAAAGTTTGTCCGTTGCTGATCTACATCTTCGAAAGACTCTTCCGCAAAATGTTATTTAAAAACAAAATACCTTCAGAAATCTAGGAGGTAATAATATCGTTTAGTGGGGCACATCGAAATAGTTGGCTAAAATATTTCGATGGCGTCACTGAAAAAAAATTTTTTTGATCTTTTCGGTTTGAACAGCAGTTTTTAACATAATTTCTAGGTAACTAAACACTTTTAAACTTCGTATACTGGTAGAATTTGTTTTTAAAACATCTTTTTCTCTTGGCTTTATTGAGAAAATTCTATAGTTTGTAAGATATTTGTGGTTGTTTTTTTCTTCAATTTCTACAATTTCAACCAATCACTGACGTCTATTAAGGTAAAAAAACATTCTGTGTCGTATGAATATGTTCCTCGTTTAAGAAACAGATTGGGGTTTATTTACATTTGTGAAGAAAAAAAAGCTACCCTTTCCCCCACTCCTAACCCTAACCCTAAAACAGATTGAAATGCAATAGATCGATACTAGGGTCATAATTATGGGTCACAATTTCATATGACACCGCTAGAAAAAACTGCCGTTCAAACCGAAAAGATCCAAAATATTTTTTTAAACATTGGGAAACGAACTGTATTCTCCGCCATCATCAGCGAACAAGTGAGCCCCCTACGGTTGACCATTTAGAAATAGCAGTCTTTCGATGTTTATGCCATAATTAATGTTAGTTTCTTTTTTTGTAAATAACTTTTACAGCATTTTTAGTTGCTTTGACCTCTTTATTGTTTGTTTCCTTCCAATTAGCAGCAATTGCAGGTAGACGTAAGGCGAAGGTATTAAAGGTGAAAGTGGAACAAAAAAGTAAAATTGTTGGATAAAAAGCAAAACTTGAATAGCGTCACGTAGCATTGAATAACGTAGTTCTTGACAAACCTAAAAAGGAAAAAAAAACAAGATTATCACGGCGAGACGAGCATTTTCTGTACTGGGTGTCCACAAAGTCTGGGTACATGAGGACTAACACATACTTTAAGAAATTATTGTTTCTTATATTTAATTCATTATGTTATGATTTTATTTACTCCATGTACCCACATGGGAATTAACACATACGGATCTTTTCGGTTTGAACGGCAGTTTTTTCTAGCGATGTTATATGAAATTGTCACCCATAATTATGACCCTAGAATCGATCTATTGCATTTCAATTTGTTTTAGGGTTAGGGTTGGTTAGGGGTGGGGGAGGGTATCTTTTTTTATTCACAAATGTAAATAAACCCAATCTGTTTCTTAAACGAGAGACATATTCATACGACACAGAATGTTTTTTTACCTCAATAGACGTCATTGATTGGTTGAAATTGCCGAATTGAAGAAAAAAAAACAATAAATATCTTACAAACTGTAGAATTTCCTCAATAAAGCCAAGAGATAAAGATGTTTTATAAACACATTCTACCAGTATACGAAGTTTAAAAGTGTTTAGTTATAATAATAATAATAATAATAATAATAATAATAATAATAAACATTGTGTACAGTGCTCAGATGCACTACAACTCATCGAAAGTGTATATATAATCAGGTGTAGTTTCGACGGATTTCGGAAAGCATGAGGGCCTTAAAGGATGCAGTGTCATGTGGAAATTATGTGGAAATTATATTAAAAAACTGCCGTTCAAACCGAAAAGATCCCATGGGAATTAACACATACTTTAAATAATTATTATTTCTTATATTTAATTGTTTATGTTATGATTTTTATTTACTCCATGTACCCAGACTTCGTGGACACCCCGCACAATTCATTTAACACGACGTATGTCGGGTTTTTCCCTGGTGAAGGGGCGTAACTCCAATTGTCTTACCAGAACACTTCCAGATGGCGGCAGCTGCTGCTTCGATACGTTTCTGTTAAGATTTGAGGAACGAAAAGAAAAAATATTCTGGAAATTAAAACCTCAAGAAGGGAAAAAGATGTTCCGCTTTTTCTTCGATTCGTTTTTCGGTGACGAGAATCGGTAAAAATAACAATTTTAAACCTTTAAAAAAAAAAAAAACTAACACCAACTTTTTTTTATTTGTATCACAAACGTGTTTTTATGCTGTTTGTATTTTTGCATTCTTGCTGTTTAACCCTAGGTCAGATTGTCCGGTCACAGGCGTTTCGGAAGAAAACAATTAAGTCTTCTTCTTACCTTTCCGTCGTGTATTTGAGATATTATCTCGACTTCCTTGTCTGTACTATTTGTTATGTAACTTAAGGGACATTCGCTGCTATTTTTGACGGGTCCAGCGAGTACAAAGGCCCTCGTGTTGTTATTTAGCCTTGGGTCACACCTAATGGTGGGGGGGAGCTTATGATCAATGAGGTTCCGGTCGTGACCATCACGTCTGTATAGTCATGACGGTTAAGTCTTATTTTAACTTCATTTTAAGTTGTTGTTTTTTTTATTTTTGTTTGTTCTCGTTTCACTTTAACTCAAAATTATTTAACGGTTGAATGTACCATGTCCCCATGCAGGGATCGAACTCGGCCGCTTAGTCTAGCAGGTCGAGCAACCATCTAGAGTTTCCCTTCTTAACTAGTTTACAATTAGTGTTGCTGTTGAGACCCAGTTGTTGCCCTGGTCACCTAAATCTACGATCAAAGTCATTCCAAACATGACCGTCCCATTTTGCTTTCAGTAGTAGTGTAACTCGGATTTCATAACAAATCCATTGGATCCTCTTTCAAGACACTCTGTTACGGTTTTAGGGGAAATATTAGCTGCTATATCTAACGCTTCGATTTCTTTTTGTAGTTCTTGAAGATAGCGTAGAGGCGAAATGTGTATTTACAGCTGACGTAATAACTTTCAAAGTTAATATCATTCTGTTTGTAGTGATGGTGCGAAATATTTATTTACTGTTGTGTAACGCTTCTAGTCGGATCGATGTGTAATAATTTACAGATGTGTGGTCCCCAAATATGTTTGTTGGTTCCTTTAATCCATCTCTTGTTCATATACGCTAAACTATCAAAACTAGACGTTCTTTGCGGGTTACCTCTTTGGTATGTATTTAAAATCCAAATATAACTTTGGGCCGACCAATACCCATTTCTTTTACTGCCCACAAGGGGCTAAACACAGAGAGGACAGACAAACGGATTAAGTCGATTATATCGACCCCAGTGCTAAACTGGTACTTATTTAATCGACCCCGAAAGGATGAAAGGCAAAGTCGACCTCGGCGGGATTTGAACTGACCAATACCTTGTGAGTGTTGTGAATGAATTTGATAGACGAAAACTGTACGAAAGCCTGTCGTGTGTGTGTGTGTGTGTGTTTGTGTGTGTTAATCTCTCGCCGTTTGACAACCGATGTTGATGTGTTTACATCCTTGTAAACTAAATGTTCAGCAAAAAAGAGACCGAGGAAGTAAGTGCCAAACTTAAAATTAGTACCGGGGCTGCTTCGTTGGACTAAACCCCTCAAGTTAGTACCCCATCATTTTCGCAGTCCAGTGACAGAGTTACAAACAAACAAACAAAATAACAGGAAAAGGTAGGGGTAGAATGTATTACATCGATTCTCGAAATATGACGGTCATTTGATAATATCAAGAAACTTCTAGTTTTTTCTTCTCTTTTCTTTTTTCTTTTCCTCACCGCAAATTTACCCTCCCCAACGTGATCTGAAATTCTTCAGACAATATTTAGTTCTTCTCTCACCAAATAATCACATTCACACACTCTGAAGTTGTGCGAAATCACCATCTTAACTAATTTTAATTAGTAGTATGTCACCATATCTCCGTTTACCTGTCAACACCATTGCCGTAACCATACCTGATATTCTACTTTTACTATAAGTAAAATTTCGTATAAGTCGTTAACAAGGTCGCTCAGTTAGCCGAACGATGACACTTTCACTATCTCTGTTTTTCTTTGAAACACAGTTCGTGTAAAGGCGGCGAGCTGGCAGAAACGTTAGCACGCCGGGCGAAATGCGTAGCCGTATTTCGTCAGCCGTTACGTTCTGAGTTCAAATTCCACCGAGGTCGACTTTGCCTTTCATCCTTTCGGGGTCGATAAATTAAGTACCAGTTACGCACTGGGGTCGATATAATCGACTTAATCCATTTGTTTGTCCTTATTTGTCCTCTCTGTGTTTAGCCCCTTATGGGTAGTAAAGAAATAAGTATTTTGTCTGCCGTTACGTTCCGAGTTCAAATTCCGCCGAGGTCGATTTTGCCTTTCATCCTTTCGAGGTCGATTAAATAAGTACCAGTTACGCACTGGGGTCGATATAATCGACTTTATCCGTTTGTCTGTCCTTGTTTGTCCCCTCTATATTTAGCCCCTTTGTGGGTAATAAAGAAATAAGCAACGTTAGCACGCAGGGTGAAATGCTTAGCAGCATGTTGTCTGTCTTTACGTTCTGAGTTCAAATTCCGCCGTGGTTGACTTTGCCTTTCGGGGTCGATAAATTAAGTACCAGTTGCGTACTGGGTCAACCTAATCGATTGCCCCTCCCCACAAAAAATTTCAGGCCTTGTGCCTAGACTAAAAATGATTTATAGTTCGTATCGTTAAGAAGATCTTAACCATTTATCCTCCAGATTACTGTCAAATATAATCCTTATTTATTCACATTGTTTTGATTTAATCCTGCATTTTCTCGTAGCTTCGAAATTTCAATGAAGTTATTTGTTATTTTTTTAGAGTGACATTGTAGGGTGGGTGTGAGAGGCTGGATCTGACTAGTTTGGTCGAAGAACAGGTAGGATATTTAGTTCGGATATGGCCGATCTAAATGTTAAAGGATTAAACTGACATCAGTGTGTCCTCCTCCAATTTCGCCTTCCTTATTTAATGAAAGGACTAAATTCGGATCTTTTCGGTTTGAACGACAGTTTTTTTCTAGCGGTGTCATATGAAATTGTCACCCATAATTATGACCCTAGTATCGATCTATTGCATTTCAATCTATTTTAAGGTTAGGGTTAGGAGTGGGGGAAGGGTACCTTTTTTTTTTCTTCACAAATGTAAATAAACCCAATCTGTTTCTTAAACGAGGGACATATTCATACGGCAGAGAATGTTGTTTACCTCAATAGACGTTATTGATTGATTGAAATTGCAGAAATTGAAGAAAAAAACAAACTACAAATATCTTACAAACTATAGAATTTTCTCAATAAAGCCAAGAAAAAAAGATGTTTTATAAATACATTCTACCAGTATACGAAGTTTAAAATTTTTTAGTTACCTTAGAAATCATGTTAAAAACTGCCGTTCAAACCGAAAAGATCCCTAAATTCAATTCTCTCCCCCACCCCCACCCCACCCCACCATTCTCTCACACACTAAAATAACAATATGTGATTTAAGGGAGGGTTGGCTGCTATTTCTAGCAGGTAAAGTCTAGGTCTTAGCTTGCTATTGTTTATGCTCTTACGTTGCCCTCCTTCCCCCCTCTCTCTCTCTCTCTATGAGATAAGCTTAAAACCGTCTTTATTTTACTAATATTTTTTTATTCAAAATATGAACAGGAATTTACTTTACAAAACAAACAAACAAAATACAAGAAAAAAAAACAAAAAGAGAGAAAGAAAAAAAAACACCAGTGCAGTTCCAAGTGTTTCAGTTGGTTACACGCCAAGTGTGTGAGTTCGAATCCCGGACCGGGCTGCGTGCTTGTGTTCTTGAGCAAGACACTTTATTTCATGTTACTCCAGTTCACTCAGCTGTAGAAATGAGTTGCGACGTCACAGCTGTATCTGCTGTTGCCTTTCCCTTGGATAACACTGGTGGCGTGGAGAGGGGACGCTTGTATGCATGGGCGACTCTGCTGGTCTTCCATAAACAACCTTGCCCAGACTTGTGCCTGGGAGGGTAACTTTCTAGGTGCAATCCCACGGTCAGTCATGACAGAAGATCTCAATATATATCTTATATAAAATACGTTCTGTCTGTCTGTCTGTGTGTGTGTGGCTTCTAGGATCTCGGGCATCCTCCATCCGATCGCGCTCAAATTTGATATGTAGATACCGACGGTATCAGGGCGTGTATAAGTCTTGAAAAAATTACAAAAGTCAATTCCAGGTGAGAATGCAATTGATAAAGCCGTGGAATAGAAAAAAAGTCTATGTTTATTTCTTCTTTTGCTGGTGTCTCAAAATTAGGTTAAATCAATGTTTCTCAAAGAGGAGGCCTATGGGACGGTCGGGCAAGTTGTTTTGAGAAAATTTGGTTTAAATGTTTGACAACTCAGCACTGTCCATATATACATATATATATATATATATATATAGGGAGAGTTTTCGAAAAAAACAAGAGACGAAGACAGGTGGTGTACAAAACAAAGAGATGTATTAGAATAATGCTCAGGAATAGAAAAGGTCTTTTACATTTCGAGCCTGCGCTCTTCTACAGAAAGAGACACAGAAATAAACAAGGAGAGAAAAAAATGTGTGTAGTGGCTAACGAAAGGAATTCCTTCAAGGTGTATGAAGTTAGTAAGCTCCGACCTGCTCGTAGAAGTTATAAAAACCAACTTTCGGGAACAACAGTGGTTTATTGACGTAGAAGGTTGTAAATTTTTCCCAAATCAAAGTTTGATAAGCTGAAAAAAGTTATCTTATAGTTCACGGTTAGCAACTGAGGTTGTTGTGTATGCGAATAAAAATCCAAATTCAGGGAGTGGAGCAGATAAAATCTAGGCTACATATTTGTCTCATAGCTAACAGAACCTCGGAATAAGTAATTAGACAAACGTGGGGTAATCTGCAAGGTACTCATCAGGTACTCATCAGGCCGAAGATACCTTAGTTACTTTGTTGTCAAGGGATTCCATAACTCGCAGGATATATATATAGGCGTAGGAGTGGCTGTGTGGTAAGTAGCTTGCTTATGAACCACATGGTTCCAGGTTCAGTCCCACTGCGTGGCACCTTGGGCAAGTGTCTTCTACTATAGCTTCAGGCCGACCAAAGCCTTGTGAGTGGATTTGGTAGACGGAAACTGAAAGAAGCCCGTCGTATATATGTATATATATATATATATATATATATATATATGTATGTATGTGTGTGTATATGTTTGTGTGTCTGTGTTTGTCCCCCCCAACATCGCTTGACAACCGATGCTGGTGTGTTTACGTCCCCGTTACTTAGCGGTTCGGCAAAAGAGACCGATAGAATAAGTCCCGGAGTCGAGTTGCTCGATTAAAGGCGGTGCTCCAGCATGGCCGCAGTCAAATGACTGAAACAAGTAAAAGAGTAAAAGAGTAAGAGTATATATATATATATATATATATATATATATATATATATATATACACGCGCGCGCACATTTGATTAACCAAAGACGACGAGTTGGTTAGTACAAAACATACCAGGTAGACGTCCGAAGTTGAAATCGCATCAAGGTTAACTTTGCATTATCGGAGAGATAAAGCAACATAATACACTGAAGTGTCAGTTAATTATTTCCATATTTTCTTGTAAAAAAAAATTAATAACATTGGATAAAAGAAAAACAAGGACGGGTCATTCGAAGCCCTCTATCGAATGACCTGTCTTTGTTTTTTTGTATCGTCTATCTGGCTGTTTTGTTGTCCCTTTTTGTATCACCCAGCTGTCCGGATGTTTTGCGTTCTTGTCCCATTTTGTATTTTATTTTATATAGATATATATATATATATATATATATATAATATATATATATATATATATATATACACATACACACCACACACACACACACACACATATTAACTAGTTTGATAAGTGCCAACGCACGAAACTATCGACCCTTGAGTCACTCTGCAGCGTCTGCTAATTTTTAATTAAAGAAATACATATACTCATATTTCGAGTTCTATTTTTCCTCTTTTCGTCACCATATTTACACACATACACGTATATATACCTACATACATATTTATATATATGTGTGTGTGTATGTGTGTGTGTGTGTGTGGAATGTTCTATTACTTTCACATTCAGGAAATGAGTAGTGAACTGAACCGATTTCAACTTAAGGCAACTACCTGGTGAAAAATTATGTTTTAAGTCCTTTGTTCATGTAGTATATATATAAGTCAACGAAACAAAATATAACGCTTAGCAGCATTTGTTAAAAGTACATTTAGTGACATTGACCGTTTCTATTCGTTCGATTCTCTCCCCTCCTCTCTTCCCTTAATATTCTACGAAAGTATTGCACTTTTCTTGGTAATCTTAGGTAATCCACTGTCAGCTTAGGTTCATCACAGAAAGGTGATTATATTTAAACAAGGTCGTTCGATCTTGTTTACGGCATTCTAATTCGTTAATCTAAAGAAATTAAATACAAATTTTTCAGTACTTGTAAAATTCATTTGCGCTTTTATTCTACCACAACGTTCGCCTCGAATTTGTTTGTCCGTTACTGCAACGAAAGTTCAGTCTCCAGCAATCACGTGGTGCCCGGTTCGACTCCACTACGAAGCATCTAGGACGAATTTCTTCTGTCTTAGTCAAGAGTCAACCCCGAGCTTTTTAAGTGAAACAGGAAACGCAGAAAAGTGTGCGCAGTCCATCGGACAGTACCTGTTATTCGTTGATTCAACACCGGACCTTTGATCCTTGGAGAATTTTTAGTGGAGAGCCCTCTGTTCCGTGGATGACTCCATATCTTCATATTTTACTTCTTATTAGACAAACCTATAGGACGCGAATTTTTAGTGGAGTGCCCTCTGTTCCGTTTCATATTTTACTTCTTATTAGACAAACCTATAGGACGCGAATTTTTAGTGGAGTGCCCTCTGTTCCGTGGATGACTCCATATCTTCATATTTTACTTCTTACTAGACAAACTTATAGGACGCGAGTTTTTCTTCCCTCTCCGCTCTCAACTCACATTACATTAAGGGCAGCGCCCATGACCTGCCGGAAGGTCATTTAAGCTGTCCCCCTACCTTTTATTTATTTTTTTTATTTCTGATTAAGCTATAAAAATATTTTGCCCAATATTTGCCGACAAATTATCAAATGATAAAAGGAAATTTGTCTCTCTGTTTTTTGTTAAGTGGTTGAATGCATTTGGTAATGTTTAGTTAAAACGGTATTAAGACAGGATCTAACTCTGATGGGGAATGTAAAAAAACGAACTTGGCTTTCTTAAAACAACGAGACGAATAAATAAACACTTTACAGAATATTATTAGCGATTACTGTTGTCAGTTCTCAACACCGTCGTGTAAAATCATTCATTTTATTAAACAAGCAGTTAAAAGTGAAACCTTTTTTATTATTATAAACAAAAGTAACGCATTTCTTCTAAACTCATCGTGTACGAACGTTTATTGAATTAGCATTGTTGTGGCTGGTTGGAGGGAGAGAAGAAATTATCTTCAAACTAGCAGTATCGCCCGGCGTTGCTCGGATTTGTAAGGGAAATAACTATATAAGCATTTTTAGAGAGTTATAGCCAAAAAAAGGCATTAAAAATGGAAAAAAAATTATGGTAAATTTTTTTTTTAATCGTTGACTCATCGTAGACATTTTTAGAGAGTTACTTCCCTTATATAATAGCGAAAAAATGCATTAAAATGGAAAAATTGATAGTAAATTTTTTTTTTAAATCGTAGACTCATCGTAGACGCGCGCTAATACCCAGAAGGGCTCGATATGAATCACGACTATAAGATACCCGGTTTTGGTTAAACTGCACCGCAAAATGTGGGAGTAGTTAGGAATCTAAATCGTAGGAGACAGACAGCACACAACCTCACTTTTATATATAAAGTTATAGTTACAGGTGTGGCTGTGTGCTAAGAGGTTTGCTTTTCAACCACATAGTTCCAGGTGTGGCTGTGTGCTAAGAGGTTTGCTTTTCAACCACATAGTTCCAGGTTCAATTCCACTGCGTTACCTTGGGCAAATGTCTTCTACTATAGCTTTGGGCTGTCTAAAGCTTTGAGAGTGGGTTTGTTAAATGGAAACTGAAAGAAGCCCGGAAATGATATATTTTTTTTATTTAAAAGAAAAGTAATGCATTTCGAAAAATAAACAAAATTACGATTATTTATTTTAAAGTTTTCGGTGCAGAAGAAAAAATAACCAAACCAAAAATAATCAGTCACATAATGTCGTTCATGGTTTATTTATTTTGCAGTATTTCCATCTTCGTTTCGGTAATTCAAGCCAGTCAAGATTTTTGTATATTCCACTTTACGTTTGTTTTCATTTTAATTACGCAACTTCTCTGGAAGATTAGCTAATTCATTTAGCAATACGAAACAATATTATTATAGTTACTAACTTCCTGAAAATAATGCTATCGTGTGTGTTTGAGAATGGAGGTATTTTTCTTGTAGCTCGTCCGACCAACGACGATCGCTCTAAGTAGTCTTTCGACCTGCTAGAAACTGCAGCCAGTCTCTCAATTTATTTGACCCTATCTTGTTATCTTTCAAAATGAATGTGTACATTGGATAATGGGTACTTTTTGGTTATCTCACCCCCATTAAAAGATTGGGTTATCTCCTGAAACTAAAAATAATTGTTTAACCCTCAATAAAAAAATTTTTAAAAAACAATGAAAAAATTAATAAACGTGAAAAGGGAAACCGGATAATATATTTCCATAGAGTTCCCAGACTTTGCCTTTCGTCCTTTCGGGATTGATAAATTAAGTACCAGTCGCGTACTGGGGTAGATCTTATCGACTGCCTCCCACCCCCACCCCAAAATATTTCGGGCCTTGTGCCTAGAGTAGAAACGAATAATACTTTTCTTGTTGTTTTGACCCTAGGTCAACTCTGATCAAACAGACTTATGGCTAAAGGTACTCCAGGCGCGACCATTCCATATTTTAATCCAATACATCCATCCTGTCTTATTTAATGTGTCCTTTTCTTATTCAAGACAGTAGTGTGTGATTTAAACCAGAGTTGGCTGCTATTTCTAGCAGGTTATGCTTTTAAGTTGCCTTTTTGCAGCTCAGTGTTGATTTTCATTGCACTGATGCAGTTGTATTACAAGTTTTCTGCATTAAGAAGGAAATTTACCTCATGATTATGCTGCAAAGCTACGGATGACTTTCATGCTATCAGAATATGCTCCAGCGAAGTGTAGCCATAACATCAATGACTATCAACAGATGTCATTCCAGCCTCAGTGACTAATTTGACGACTGTTGGGAGGAACTGAAACCTGACTGACTATTTTGCCCCGCTCAATATGTAGTCCTTTCCTCACAAATCCACACCCTGGCTGGTTCCATTTTGCACAATATGCTTCACAATAATATCCTTCCCTCAACAATCACATCTTAGCCTGTTCCATTTTCCGCAACATACAGCACAATAATGCCCGTTCCTGAGGAATCACACCCTAGTTGACCCCATTTTCCACAATAAACTTCACATCTATGTCCTTTACTCATCTGTCTCTCATGGTCCTTATACAAATATTGACTCCTGAAGGCGACGAGCTGGTAGAGACGTTAGCACGCCAGGCGAAATGCTTAGCACTATTTCGTCTGCCGTTACGTTCTGAGTACAAATTCCACCGCGGTTGATTTGCCTTTCATCCTTTCGGGGTCGATAAATTTAGTACCAGTTACGCACTGGGGTTGATATAATCGTCTTAATCCCTTTGTCTATCCTTGTTTGTCCCCTCTATGTTTAGCCCCTTGTAGCCAATAAAGAAATAACAAATATCGAGTTCTTGCTTATTAGAGAAGAAGCATGCAATTTCTTTTGTTACACAGCCACCCAGCCCCATCAAAAAACATGGACAATTTGTTTGGTCACAATATCTCATCTGAGTTTGTTCTCATTGCAGGATATCTACTTGTTCCTTATCTGTTGTAGTTCAGACTATCCTACTTCAGTGTTCTACCTATCACCCCTTTCATTTCCAGAATGCCCTCTGTCATCTTCACAGCTGTTCTCCTGCTCTATTTCCTTCTTGTCAACGCTATTGACTAGGTTGTTCAATTAATGACATTTACAAAATCCCTTATTTCTTTATTGCCCACAAGGGGCTAAATGTAGAGGGGACAAACAAGGACAAACAAACGGATTAAGTCAATTACATCGACCCCAGTGCATAACTGGTACTTAATTTATCGACCCCGAATGGATGAAAGGCAAAGTCAACCTTGGCACAGTTTGAACTCAGAACGTAACGGCAGACGAAATACCACTAATGTCAGCTTGCAGCACCATCTACCTAAGCTGAGATGCTAGCATTTCAGAGTATTTATCTCCTCATCATTTAGTGTCTGTGACTTATGAGGAGATAACTACTCTCAAATGCTAGCCTCTCACAGTCTAGGTAAATGGTGCTGCTAGGGGTATACACACCATTTGTCAACAAGCAAGATATATTCTCCATAACAAAATGCAGTGAGTAGCTTGTTCTCCAGTTCGAACGAGCATCAAGCATATTCGGACTGATAACATTGCAATTTCACTCATCACTGCTTAGTACTCTCTAGTCATACTCTACAGTGTGTATTGAGTGTTTTTTTTTTAATGCCACCAACACTTTTAAGGTCACTATGTAGCTTGCAAGTCTATGATCCCTAGCAGTTGGAATACTGGTCCTTATGTTAGCTAGAGATTAAGTTAGGAAAGAGCTTGGAGGAGTAGAACAGGTTCTTGTTGAAGAGGAGTTACATGGCTACTCACATTTAGGGAAGAAAGTGAGGAGAAATTGGTGGTATCTCCACAGAGACAGATAGTGATGATGAGGTGTCCAAGTGGCTCCTCGGGCAGGAGGAATACTAGGGAGGGGGTTTGCAGGAGTGTATGGGAAAAGGTGTGAATCATGTTAGGTGACTAAGCTGCTCTTATAAGAACTTCCTAGAAAACTTGTTATCTCCATATCTGTTTATGGTATTTCATTCACGTAAAGTAAATATAAACACGTCTGCTTGAGGTCATGTTGATAAGGCCATACCTACAACTTCTCTGCCATATTGAAGTTGTCAGTGGCAATTTGGCTCTATCACAATTTTTTACTATATGTGTGTGTGTGCATAGCTATATTTATATATATAGAGAGAGGCAATTATATGGATAAAGAAACTGAATATTACAGCTTGAGTTTGATATACACAATATGTACATATATATATATATATATATATATAGGGAGAGTTTACAAAAAAACAAAAGACGAAGACAGGTGGTGTACAAAACAAACAGATGTATTAGTATAACGCTCAGGAATAGAAAAAGTCTTTTACATTTTGAGCCTATGCTCTTCTACATACATTTTACATGTGTATATATATATATACATGTAAAATAAGAGAAAGCAAAGACTGAAGACTTTCAGATGATGAGTACTTAAGTATAAATATAGAGATACATATATTAATAGATCAAACTTATATAGAGTACAAGTGACAGAGAAAAGTAAAGGGGAAGAAGTAAAGTGGTTTAAGTCCAGCGGCTGTTTCTGGGGGCTTAGAGATCCATCACAATGTTCACCACAATATACAATATCTATACATATGTACATGTTTTGTATATCAAGTCCAAGATTTTATATTTGATTTGCCTATCTGCATCAATACTTCCATATCTGCTCACCCTGATTCCTCTAATAGTCGCTCTTTACCCCACAGAAATGGCTCCTCATAAACACATCAGATTTTAAGTTTGAATCATTTGAGTGCTACTAAGTATTTTCTATACTGAGTATCTCTGAATCTCATCTGTTGACTATATATAATGTGTGTGTGTACATGTAAAATTACTTCCCTTGATCGGCATATTTATCTATCCCGAAATCCTGTACAGTCTCATGTAACTTCATGTATTCTCATCCAATATGAAGACGAGTACCACTGTTCGCATGTGACAGGCTTGATAATTGTTAAGAGATTCCTCTTTACATGAAGCCTTCGGTAGCCTTGTTAAACCATGAATTAAGTACATACATATATAATGTCATAATAAAAACTACAAATCTTGTTAATTGCACCTTCCGAGGGTTTCTTGGCTAAAATATTTTTCTCACCATTTTTCAAGCTGAGTACAAGATGTCTTGACAGTTGCTTTAAAGAAGAAGACGGAAGAAAAAGCACTGGGGAGATATAACCAGTGTTACAACAGACAATACTGGAAAAAACAAAAACAAAAATGTTTCCAATGTGTCCAGTGGCCAATTTTTTAAATTCAACCAAGATGTATTTCTTAATATATAATAAAAAAAAAAATCTCATTTCTAGAATTTACATAGCTGTCTTTGCACTCCGCTAGCACAGATGCCAGTCATCAAATTTGAAATCGAAATCAAATTCGATGACTGGCATCTGTGCTAGCAGGGTGCAAAAAGCACCATACGAGTATGATCATTGACAGAGCAGCTAACCAGCTTCCGTGCCAGTGGCACATAAAAGGTACCATTTGAGTGTGATCATTACCAGCGTCACCTTACTGGCACTTGTGCCCCGTGCCAGTAGAGTGCTAAGAGCACCATCTGAGCGTGATCGATGCCAGAGCGGCTAACTGGCTTCCATGCCGGTGGCACATAAAAACACCATTCGAGCGTGATCGTTACCAGCGTTGCTTTACTGGCACGTGTAAAAGCATTTGAGCGAGATCATTGCCAGTACCGCTTGACTGAACCCCATGCCGGTGGCACGTAAAAGCACTCACTACACTCTCGGAGTGGTTGGCATTAGGAAGGGCATCCAGCTGTAGAAACTCTACCAGATCAAGATTGGAGCCTGGTGCAACCATCTGGTTCGCCAGTCCTCAGTCAAATCATCCAACCCATGCTAGCATGGAAAGCGGACGTTAAACGATGATGATGATGATGATGATGTTGGAAGTCCTTAAGTTCTTTACGAAATATAGTTTCTTGAGAAAACTTATAGAACATCATTTTGATTGATTAATATAGGGGTCTGGTTTTTGAAAGGATTTTCCATTTGCTGTCGTAACTGGTCATTTTGTCTTTAGGTTGCCAGATTAAAATCAAAAGGTTTGTTGTATATCTCTTATCGCAGTGTCTAAAATTTGAAAGATGGTTGTTATATCAGGGTTTAAATTTTCCTTCAGCAGACCCAATATAATGTTTGATTTGTGTTCTATCATTGCCATAGCTTGCTGAAACCTGTGCTTCAGAAACAACCAAGGATATATTGCATTTCTGCCCTAGAGGGCCTTTAGATTTGTCTCTACATGTATATCCAGGGCAGGCTTGTGTCATCAGTTGCTTATTGATGTTTTAACATTGGGAGGTGGTGGGGGAAAAAAAGTAATTTTAATTCTGTGTCTGATAAAGATTCTACTGTATCTAAGACTTCTCGGAAAGTGAATCATTGTCGTCATCATCATCGTTTAACATCCGCTTTCCATGCTAGCATGTGTTGGACGATTTGACTGAGGTCTGGCGAACCAGATGGCTGCACCAGACTCCAATCTGATCTGGCTGAGTTTCTACAGCTAGATGCCCTCCCTAACGACAACCACTCCGAGAATCTACCTATATTTGTCCTAACATTAAGGGAGAAGGTTGGTGGGGAAGGAGCAACCATAAAACTTTCAAAGACCTATCCTCACAGCCAGATGATAGTCTACAACCTTCCACCTCCTCTATCATCTAAGAATAGGTTTGTTTGTTTGTTTGTTTGTGTGTGTATGATTTGTGTGTTTATGTATGTGAGATTGAGTGAATGCATATATGTGAGTGAGTGTATGTGTACATGTATTGTTTGTGCATGTATGTCAGTGTTGTTTGTGCATAAGAGTGGCTGTGTGGTAAGTAGCTTGCTTACCAACGACATGGTTCCAGGTTCCGTCCCACTGCGTGGCACCTTGGGCAAGTGTCTTCTACTATAGCCTCGGGTCGACCAAAGCCTTGTGAGTGGATTTGGTAGATGGAAACTGAAAGAAGCCCGTCGTATATATGTATATATATCATGTACGTGTGTGTATATTTTGTGTGCCTGTGTTTGTCCCCACCACCCCAACATCGCTTGACAACCGATGCTGGTGTGTTTACGTCCCCATAACTTGTCAGTTCGGCAAAAGAGACCGATAGAATAAGTACTAGGCTTACAAAGAATAAGATCTGAGGTCGATTTGCTCGACCAAAGGCGGTGCTCCAGTCAAATGACTGAAACAAGTAAAAGAGTAAAAAGGGTGTCTGTATGTGTATGTTGGTGTGATATTGTGCCAACAGCTTGGAATTATTGAAGATTACTTTCATTGCTTATTATTTCTTATTCCTTTCACAGGAGGCAAGATGATCCATTTTCCAACTCAAATGATGGCTTTCAAAGGAATGGCTTGGACTCTTTATTTCACCACTTTGATTCACAAATCCAAAATCAGATGGAAGATATGCAACAACACATGAATGACATGATGAGAAATTTAGGTTCCATAGAATACACACAAAGTATGTAACACTTTTACATATAAACACTTAAAAAGCACTCTTATTCATCATCATCATCATCATCATCATCGTTTAACATCCGCTTTCCATGCTAGCATGGGTTGGACGATTTGACTGAGGTCTGGCGAACCAGATGGCTGCACTAGGCTCCAATCTGATCTGGCAGAGTTTCTACAGCTGGATGCCCTTCCTAACACCAACCACTCCGAGAGTGTAGTGGGTGCTTTTACATGCCACCAGCACAAGGGCCAGCCAGGCGGTACTGGCAACGGCCATGCTCAAATGGTGCTTTTTATGTGCCACCTGCACAGGAGCCAGTCCAGCGACACTGGCAATGACCTTGCTCAAATGTTTTCTTTCATGTGCCACCAGCACAAGTGCTAGTAAGGCAATGCAGGTAACGATCACACTTGAATGGTGATTTTAACGTGCCATCAGCACGGAGGCCAGCTTGTTGCTCTGGCAACGATCTCACTCGTATGGTACTCTTAGCGCTCCACTAGCAACGGATGCCAGTCATCGAATTTGATTCGGATGCCAGCCATAAATTCAGTTTGAGCATTTAAACCGGTCGTATTCGGCCAAAATATTCTACCTGTTTTATGTTCAAACTGGCCAAATCCAGCCTCTCACATTAACCCTGCACTGTTAGTCCAAAAATAAACAAACACAAAATCGAAATGCCAAATAAATTCTAAACAATGTAAATAAATAGGTATTACATTTGACAGGATTGATTAAGGATTAATTAAGAAGCTGCATCACATACCTTTTTATTTTGTATGTTTTAATTGTTTCAGTCATTAGACAGATTCTGTTGCGATGTTATAGACAGTTGTCCACATGTATTTAGTAGACAGGGTGTAAATAAGACAAATGAAATATACAATAAAGTAAAAAAAAAAAAGTACACATGTAAATACTTCCATACCCACACTTGTAGTCCTGTTTACTCACACACACACACACACACTATATATATATATATATATGCTGGAGCACCACTTTTGAAGAACTTTTAGTTGAATGAATTTTTCAACCCCGTCGTTCTTTTTCATTTTTTTTTTGCCTTACTCTTTACCCTTTGTTTCAGTCATTTGACTGCGGCCATGCTGGAGCACCGCCTTTAGTCGGGCAAATCGACCCCGGGACTTATTCTTTGTAAGCCCAGTACTTATTCTATCGGTCTCTTTTGCCGAACCGCTAAGTAACGGGGACGTAAACACACCAGCATCGGTTGTCAAGCAATTCTAGGGGGACAAACACAGACACACAAACACACACATACATATACATATGTATACATATATACGACAGGCTTCTTTCAGTTTCCGTCTACCAAATCCACTCACAAGGCTTTGGTCGGCCCGAGGCTATAGTAGAAGACACTTGCCCAAGATGCCACGCAGTGGGACTGAACCCGGAACCATGCGGTTGGTAAACAAGCTACTTACCACACAATCACTCTGATTCTACTGGTCATTTTTGTCAAACCACTAAGTTACAAGGATGTAAATACACCAAAGTGGTTGTCAAGCAGTGGTGGGGACAAACAAAGACTCACACACACACGTATAAATAAATGACAGGCCTCTCTTCAGCTTCCGTCTGCCAAATCCACAAATAAGACTTTGGTCGGCTCAAGGCTTTAGTAGAAGACACTTACCCAAAGTACCATGCAGTGGAGCTGAACCCAGAACCATGTATTTGGTATGCAAGCTTCTTTACCACACATCCATGACTATGCCTAGTATATATATATTATAGATATATATCTATAATAACACTGGGCAACAAAAATAGGTTTATTGTCTGCTACCCAGACAAATGGTACTGTACTAAACTAAATCGAGTACACTGTTTCCAACCAGCAGCAGTCACCCATCATGTGTGAATTGAACCGGCTTTGATACCTTATTCCCATCTCAGATATGTCTTGTAGGAACCTCTCACCATGCTCATCTCTAAGGGCACCAAGATTTGTTGAAAAAAAATCAAGATGAGAATGTAAGAAGTGCATTTTAAGGGACATTCCACATCCCATTCTTTCATATGTTGTTAGCGTGTTGTTTATTAAATCAGCATGGTTTTCAACTCTATGATTTCCAAGAAAGTTCTGTACAACTAACACAAATAAATGCCGTCAGCTCAACTATATTCAGTTTACCTCTGAATTTGCTATCAGATATCAATTCTCTGATCTTGGGTCCAATGAAAATGCCAGCTTTCAGTTTTGCGTCACTTTTCTCTGCACCAAATTGTACTTTTAGGTACTGGAAGCCACAACCATTGTGTGACATTGCTTTTATGAAGTTTTTCATGAGGCCAAGTTTGATGTGAAGGGGTGGAAGGAAGATCTTTTACGGGTCTACCAGTGGCATATGCTGCACGTTGTACCGACCAACTATGTGCTCATCTCTTCTAGGACAGTCTTTTACTGTGTAATGATTGTTATTGTCACAGCTGTTCCAAACACACAAGGAGCACATATTTTTGGTATACCCCAGCTGCAGTCCTAGGAGGAGGGAAATCACTTTTAAATCACCACAACCATTCCACTTGTGAACTGAGTAATTAACTCCTCTCAGAAAGGGCTCCATCAATTCATAAGTTTCTTCCATAATGACAACATAACCCACAGGAATGAAAGGTTTTTCATTACCATTATGTGACAACATAACTTTGAGGCTAAACCTTACTCAAGTCTATAAACAATCTCCATACATTAGCTACATGCATATGTCCTAGTTTTTGCATGAGCGCATTAACGTCAGTACAGAAATAAGCATTATTTTCTTGTTTGAAAAAGACAGATAAGCCTTTATGGCGAGAACGGAAAATTGCTGTAGGAGATTCCATTATTGTAGTTTGGATCCCAAAACTTCTGCCCCCTCCTTTGACAATGCTAGGTCTCTTACTAAATCGTTCAAATCTTCTTGACTGAACTAGCCTGACTCGGGAAACTACCACCTGTATCATCTCTTGTGAAAGGTAGAAGAGCCCAGTTTGCTGGACATTGTTGTAGAGCTGAAAACGAGGTAATTTCTACTCTTCTCCTCTGGAAGCCATCTGCTCATGATACCAGAGGGCGCACACTCTCCTACTCTGATGTAATCTCCAGGGATACAGGCATCCAGCAACAGGACCTCTGTAATGTTATGATGGACCGTGAGGTCTGGCGTGGCACAGAAAATTCCATTGTCTCAACCATGGACGAACAATGATGATGATGATTTTCTTAGAATCACCTACGTATTCTTTGTGATGTGTCAAGATTTTCAAGTGAAGCATGTGAGAGGGGAACTGGGACAGGGTTCTCGAAGGGATGTGGGACCAGTTTTAGAGCCAACTTACAATCTACATACACAATTTTTGCTTTGGTCTTCTCTGAGAAACCTCAAGTATTAGTCATGCAAAAGTAACAATCAGAGACACGATTGATTGGCATGTGCCTTACTATTGGTACAGCAAAAGACATTCCTTTCCGTTTTCCATTCAACCTCTGTCTAACACACAGTGTAACATATATGAGGTGCCCACCTCTTGTCTTGGTCCCCAACTTTACACCCAGAATAATATCTACAAGCAATTTTTAATTTGGTGGCAATGTTCTTCCGCTGGTCACGTGGAGCAAATTTTTCACAGACAAGCACCATCCATTCGTGGCCATTGCCAGCGCCGCCCCGACTGGCCTCGTGCCGCTGGCACATAAAAAGCACCATCCGTTCATGGCCGTTTGCCAAACTCGTCTGGCACCTGTGCTGGTGGCACGTAAAAAGCACCCACTACACTCATGGAGTGGTTGGCGTTAGGAAGGGCATCCAGCCGTAGAAACACTGCCAGATCAGACTGGGGCTGGTGCAGCCTTCTGGCTTCCCAGACCCCAGTTGAACCGTCCAACCCATGCTAGCATGGAAAGCGGACGCTATACGATGATAATGATAACAAAAGTTGTCTGGGTGATTCACACTGTCTCTCCTGTTCCTGATCTAACACAATGAACACAGTTAAAACAGTGATCACACAGAGTGAGAGATACACATACCACACGTGACGACAGCACAAACGGCACTGAGAGTTACCAAGAACAAACTAATGTATTTGGAAATTGCACACAATATGTCAACACCATCCATTGTTAAGCTAAATAATGAACTTTCTCATCGTTTGTTTATTGCTCTTGTTTCTTTAATTTTGAATTAAGAACGCTTTCATTTTAGCAAATTTTATAATACAGCCTATCATCATCATCATCATCTTCATCGTTTAACGTCCGCTTTCCATGCTAGCATGGGTTGGACGGTTCGACCGGGGTCTGGGAAACCAGAAGGCTGCACCAGGCTCCAATCTGATCTGGCAGTGTTTCTACAGCTGGATGCCCTTCCTAATGCCAACCACTCCGAGAGTGTAGTGGGTGCTTTTTATGTGCCACCAGCACAGGTGCCAGACGAGGCTGGCAACAGCCATGATCGGTTGGTGCTTTTTATGTGCCACCGGCACATGCCAGTCAAGGCGGCGCTGGCAACGGCCACATCTGGATGGTTCTTTTATGTGCCACCGGCACTGGTATTTCCATTGATTTTTGATCGATTTCGATTTTACTTGCCTCAGGTACAGTTATAATCTTACGCATATGCATAATTCAAAATCCTGACGTGCTAGAACAATTCTGAGTGCGGATTCGGAATCAGAATCCTCGACTTAGTCTAAAACTCTTGCTTTTACCCCAGTAGTAAAATCTTTGTTGTCCGGTGTAATAAAAGTGAAATTCTGTCTGTCCATCTGGGACCCCTCTATCTCAGCCAACATTTACTCTACATAGAGATATTATACCTTTTTCGAATCAGAATGATTCCAGGATTTGATTCTTGAATATTCTAGCATTGGGATCTGATTTAAAAGCATTTGGGTTGCTATTTCTAGCAGGCAAAAGCTTGGCTGATTCCCGCCATTTTGGTTGGGACATCAGAGGACATCAGATGACATCAGAGATCAAGGGGAGATAAATGACATTCGCTTCATTAATTTTACTTCGAGATAAGAACTTTGGGACAAATTGGCCAATAGTTGGAATTCAACTTGGGACTGGAGCAATAGAATAATTGCCTTACAAGATTAACACTCATCTGTCTTTAACCTCTGATCAAACACCACCAGGCATATAGTCATTATAGTCGTATTGTAGTCATGCTATTTAGCTCTCCTTAGTTTGGGGCTGCAGGCCCAAGTAGCCCTCCACAGGAGTTAGCTTAAAACCCCACACAGAGTGCAGCTTTTAAGCTAGTATTATATAAATGTGTGTATTACGAAATAATTTTTGACTAATTTCATTATTGATTCATTTCAAAATTAATTGAATTTCAGTCACCTGACATGTTTAAATACTTCTGAATTCCATTTTTGTTAAAACAGTTCCATTAAATGCTTCATGTTTGCTATGTTTTGGGTGGTAGACTTGATCTGTTGTCCAGTTTAACCCCACAACCTGATCCTCTGGTAAATCTAACACAGACCACACTGTTACATGGAATTTTGCCTTGACTTCAGCAAAGAATAACTTACTCCCTTCTTTGTCCCAATCTCTGAAGCACTCAAAACATGTCACAGGGTGTATTCCCTGTCCTTTGTCTACACCAAAAAAAAAATAGTAAACAAGATCGATACCATTGAATAAGAAAAAACATTGTCAGCCTGTTGTTGAAGTTATTGTTCCTCTTCTTCCAGTACCATCCCTTGATTCAGAAGATGCAAACTCTTCAAGATCTCTCCGTGATGCAATGTTAAAAGATTCCAGTGAGCCAGCTGCCGCTGCACCAGATCTCTCACCAAGATCCCTGCCTCAGGTAAAAGTTAATTTGAATTAAGAAATACCAATGCTTATTTATTATATTAAAGTCACCTTTTCATCATCATCATCATCGTTTAGCGTCCGTTTTCCATACTTTTGTATAATGTTAGTAGACATAATGTAGCGGTGCTCCAGTCAAATGACTGAAACAAGTACAAGAAATATATATATATAGGGAGAGTTTACAAAAAAAAACAAAAGACAAAGACAGGTGGTGTACAAAACAAACAGATGTATTAGTATAACGCTCAGGAATAGAAAAAGACTTTTACGTTTCGAGCCTACGCTCTTCTACAGAAAGGGACACAGAAAAAACAAGGAGAGAAAAAAATGTGTGTAGTGGCTAACGATCTATCATGGCAACTGACTGATATATATATATATTGAAAAGTCAGGTTGTATGATGCCTGTGTGTGAACAGCCATGCTACATGGCAGTGAAACATGGGCTGTGACTGCAGAGGACATGAGAAGGCTTGACAGAAATGATGCTAGTATGCTTTGCTAATGGACAGATGTGAGTGTACATCACAGTTATTAAGTGTAATGATAAGATGTGAAGGGTCACCATATGTGAATAGTCAAAGGCAAAATGAAACAGCATAATAACAACATCGGAAAGAAAAGAATAATATTCACAATTTTATTTGCCGGCTGTGGTTAGTAAAATAATAATAATAATAATGAAATTATTGTATACAGTGCTCAGGTGCTCCACAACTTGTCAAAAGTGTGTATAAAGCATATTATACATAGTAGTAATTGACAATAGTAATGATGTGTTGGTAGTGTGCAAGCTGTGCGTTCTGCTGACAGGGAGGAAGAAAGGGTAGGAATTATGTTGCCCTTTTCTAATTGGCTGATGCTATATATTGCCATACTCTGAACGCCTTACTTCCCTGGGCATGGATACATTGAAACTCCGACGTCTTGCAGCTGACTTGGCGGACACCCATAAAATTATTAACCATCTTACAAACAATAACTCTGAACACCTTTTAAACTCTACCTGTCTAACACCCGTGGACATGTTTACAAAGTCAGAAAACAACACAGCTCCCATGACTTCCGGAAACATTTTTTCACGCTGTGAGTTGCTGAAGTATGCAACAAACTGTTGGCATCAGTTGTTACTTGTTGGAGCACTGCATCCTCCAAAACTTCCATGCTTCCTGAGATTCGCCAACACTACACCTGATTTTGATGCACTGTTCACTTTCCAGACACTTGTACATTAGTGCATATACTTTATATGCACTTTTGACAAGTTGTGGTGCACTTGAGCACTGTATACAAAAATTTCATTATTATATATTGTTCCTGATTAACAGCTGACACAAATAGAGATGTATACTCTCTATTATCCGGTTGAACCAAAAAGGGCAAGAGAGAGATGATCTCAGTTATTTAGGGTATGACCAGGAAGTAGTTCAAACCTAAAACAATGGACTGACCCTTCAGTGACCAACAAACGTTCTAGGAGGTCAGATGTTTCTCATTAATCTCCCAGCATGGAGATAAAACACAAAGGGATCAGAGTGTCATTTGACAAGCAACAAGTGTGTAGATATGGTTTCGAATCTCAGTTAGGCAGGGCTAAGGGATCTCCTACACTAGTATGCTTCACTGGATGTGCAATGTCATGTACAACAGAGTGTAAGTATCTTGAGAGAAAAATTGGGCATAAGAGGCATCAGATGTGGTGTGCAAGAGAGAAGAGTGTGCTGGTTTGGTCATGTGATGCTTATGGACGAGGACAGCTGTATAAAGAAGTGCCAATCTCTAACTAGGGGAAAGCTATTTCTTTATTACCCACAAGGGGCTAAACACAGAGAGGACAAACAAGGACAGACAAATGGATTAAGTCAATTATATCAACCCCAGTGCGTAACTGGTACTTATTTAATCAACCCCGAAAGGATGAAAGGCAAAGTCGACCTCGGCAGCATTTGAACTCAGAACGTAGCGACGGGCAAAATACCGCGAAGCATTTCGCTTGGAATGCTAACGTTTCTGCCAGCTCGCTGCCTTTAAAAAATATGGAATGCCTCATGAATTTGCTTGTCATCCTTGCGCAGGGGCCATGCTAATCTTCTCTGTATCATTCCAATTTTAGAATATGTACCGCCGTAGTACTGTGGGGGAAACCTGTGGAAGAGGTAGACCCAGGGAGACATGGGACAACGTGGCGAAGTATGTTCTTTGAAAGTTCAGTCTCATGGAGGAGATGACAGTTTTTGTGGAAACTGGGTTCTCAAGGTGGTCATTAAGCTATGCAGTAATTTTGGGAGCTGTACTTTTGTGATCCTGTCTAACAATTCATGTAAGAATCCGATGGTCTCTGTCTGAAAGTTTTGTTTCAATGAGGAGGGTTTTTTTCCCTCTTTCTCAAAAGCTGTCATTACTTCTGAGACAGTACTTATTGATACACCAAATATTTCAGCTGTTTTCATTATGCTAGCACTTGCCATACGAGCACCAACAATTTGACCTCTATGAAAGTCCGATAGAGCTATCATTTTAATGAATTTTAATTACCTTTTTCTGATGATATCTGAAAGGAAACTGCAATTTAAGCAAAACATATTAAACAACACTAATAATAAATCAAAAAACAAAAACAAACAAGTTTTTGATGGTTTTATAGATATTTCAAAATTATGATGCTAGGTGTTTCCATTATTTTCTCCAACCCCTGAATATATATTTATATATATATGTTAATCAGTACTTCTTACTATGTTTAAGCCTTTAGGTGACAAAATAGTGAATATATTTGGGCTCTGGAAAATCCACACATAGCAAGAAACACTAAATCACTATAATATATATTTATCCCTTAATTTGTTGCTTTTGTATACACATACTGAGAAAAAAAACTTGCAGAACACATCATGTTATTCTAACTAGATACATCATGTAATCACCTGAAGAGACACATCTACACCGACAGATACTCCTAAACCAGTTGTTCAATATCTCACCGATGAGGGATCGATGCTAATGGGTCGAAACGGTTGTAGTGACCAATAAACATTCTCATATCTTCCATCTTCTATCTCTCTCATTAATCAAATATACACACACACACACACACACACACACTGCATGATTATGTCTCTGTCTCATTGCTATCTGGTAGCCCCCCATCCCGCCCCACCCCATCTACATACCAAGGTTTTCACCACTCACTGCTCTCCCTTGTGCTCTTGCTGTCTCCCACTCTCGCCTTCTGCTCTTCCCTCAGGCTTGGTAATCATGTATCTCTTTTACAGCAGTGCACCTGTTTCTATCCTCATTCCTGATCTCTCTCTCTCTCTCTCTCTCTCTCTCTCTATCTATCTATCTATCTATCTATCTATCTCTTCCTCTCTCTCTATCTATCTCTTCCTCCCTCTCAACCCTCTCTCTCTATCTATCTCTTCCTCTCTCTCTTCCCCCCTCTCTCTCTCTGGCTGGATAACCTTGTACCTCCTTCACAGCAGTGCACCTGTTTCTATCCTCATTCCTGATCTCTCTCTCTCTCTCTCTCTCTATCTATCTATCTATCTATCTATCTATCTCTTCCTCTCTCTCTATCTATCTCTTCCTCCCTCTCAACCCTCTCTCTCTATCTATCTCTTCCTCTCTCTCTTCCCCCCTCTCTCTCTCTGGCTGGATAACCTTGTACCTCCTTCACAGCAGTGCACCTGTTTCTATCCTCATTCCTGATCTCTCTCTCTCTCTCTCTCTCTCTCTATCTATCTATCTATCTATCTATCTATCTCTTCCTCTCTCTCTATCTATCTCTTCCTCCCTCTCAACCCTCTCTCTCTATCTATCTCTTCCTCTCTCTCTTCCCCCCCTCTCTCTCTCTGGCTGGATAACCTTGTACCTCCTTCACAGCAAGGCACCTGTTTCTGTCTCACCATAACCTTTCATTATCTGACACAAGATCACCTCCTCCAATGCCCCCTCCCCTCTCAAAGTTTTATACTTTGTCTTGTAAGTTAATTGGTGATGCTGCCATTGCAGGTGCCACTTAAGAAGTATGCAGTCCACACACTCTAAAGTGGTTGCCATTTGGAAGGGCATCCAGCCGTAAAAACCTTGCCAAAACTGACCTCACCTGTGCTTGTGCCACATAAAAAGCACTAAGTCCATTTTGCTGGGTTGTTGGTGTCAGGAAGAGCATCCAGCTGTAAAAACCCTGCCAAAACAGACACAGAGGTCTGGTGCAAATTACTGTCAGGCTAGCTCCTGTCAAACTGTTCAACCCATGCCAGCATGGAAGGCGGGTGATAAGCGATGATGATCATCATCATCATCATCATCATCATCATCATCATCATCATCATCATCATCGTTTAACGTCCGTTTTCCATGCTAGCATGGGTTGGACGGTTTGGCTGGGGTCTGGGAAGCCAGGAGGCTGCACCAGGCTCCAGTCTGATCTGGCAGTGTTTCTACAGCTGGATGCCCTTCCTAATGCCAACCACTCCGTGAGTGTAGTGGGTGCTTTTTACGTGCCACCGGCACGGAAGCCAGTCAAGGCGGCGCTGGCATCGGCCATGTACAGATGGTGCTTTTTACATGCCAGGGGAGGCTGGCAACAGCCATGGTCAGTTGGTACTTTTTACGTGCCACCAGCATGGAAGCCAGTCAATGAAAATTATAAGAACGTAAATTTTTGAATTAATAAGATTATGTCCACCTCTAACGTGAACATTAAGACATTGATGATGAGGAGAGAGAAAGAGAGATAAATGTATATAGATATATAAGTAGTGCTGTGCTTAGAAGTATTGTGAGATACACTAGCTGGCCCTGTGCCATCAAAAATGACGGCTAATTGTAGTATTTTATATATAAATAAGGTACATAATAATCACACATACAAACATTCACATACTTCCCTTGTAGACGCACACACATACACACATATACTCACGGAGTTGAAACGCTGTTTGATTTTTCTTTTCAGCATTGAATGTTCACCATCCCACTTCCATTGCACACACACAAACATTCACATACCTTCCTTTTACATACACACACATATTACTCACTGAGTTGAAACGCTGTTTGACTTTTTTCAATATAGTATTTCCATCATCCCACTACCACTTTGCCATCACCCCTTCCGTATTCATCTATCTCCTCTTCCTTTCTCATTCATATGTTGTGATGGAGAAAAACAACACAAGAGTATTATTATAGTAGATAGTAATACTACAAACAAAATACATTAAACATGTAATATACAAGGTTATTGGGTGGTGAGTTGGCAGAATCGTTAGCATGCCGGGCAAAATGATTAGCGGTATTTCGTCTGTGTTTATATTCTGGATTTAAGTTCCTCTGAGGTCGACTTTTCCTTTCATCCTTTTGGGGTCGATAAATTAAGTACCAGTTGTGTACTGGGATCGATCTAATTGACTGGTCCCCTCCCCAAACATTTCAGGCCTTGTATCTAGAATAGAAATATATATATATATATATATACATATATATATACAAGGTTATAGTTTTAACTTTCGGTATTTCTTTACTCAGGGTTTCATGCCTATTCTTAGACAAAGTTAGGGCTACCTGATTGAAAGAAACCTCTTGTTATCAAGGAGGCGAGCTGGCAAAAACGTTAGCACACCGGGCGAAATGCTTAGTGGTACTTCGTCTGTCTTTACGTTCTGAGTTCAAATTCCGCCGAGGTCGACTTTGCCTTTCATCCTTTCGGGGTCGATAAATTAAGTACCAGTTACGCACTGGGGTCGATCTAATCGACTTAATCCGTTTGTCTGTCCTTGTTTGTCCTCTTGTGGGCAATAAAGAAATAAGAAACCTCTTGTTATCAGCATGGTTGATCTTTTGTTGATTTTCAGTTTGTGTTATAGCTTGATAACGGTATAACGTTCCTTTTGTTTGTGTGTTTAAAGACATAATTATGGTTCAAACAACGTCTCATGAAGCTGCCCTCATACAGTCTAATATGATTTAGTGAGCTGTGTGTCTTGGGGAAGTGACACTAGAGTATGTCAAATTACGGATTGACACTGGCATAAATTATTCAAGGGACGTAACTATGTAAATAACCGAAGTTATCTCCCCTACTACGTAGAAATTTTTCAGAACCCTCTTCACAACTTGATTTGCAAGTTTTGGGGCTTATGTCCTAATAAGGATGTTTGAGATGAAGAGGGAGATTATACAAGTACAATGCCATAAATTTCAGAAAGGAGTGTTAGTCTGCTATATTGACCTCGACACAGATTCGTACTTATTTTATCAGATATGAATGCTGGGGGGGTGTCAGAATGTAAAGAGGGTGAAACTAAACAGTGCAAAACATGCTTCATTTATTACTGTCCCAATTACGAATTCAGCCATCCATACACTATGTACAGGGTGGGGGAGGTATTTATGGCTAATATAGTATTAGTGCTTATGTTATAAGCCTCAAGTCAATTGTCTTCTATCATCATCATCATCATCATAATGCTGCTTTCAAAATGTGACCACTCATATAATCATATTATACTTCAATCATTCTTTGGCATTTTGCATCATCTTCATCATTATTTATCACTAGCAGTATCGCCCGGCGTTGCTCGGGTTTGTAAGGGAAATAACTATATAAGCATTTTTAGAGAGTTATAGCCAAAAAATAGCAAAAAAATGCATTAAAAATGGAAAAAAATTATGGTAAATTTTTTTTTAAATCGTTGACTCATCGTAGACATTTTTAGAGAGTTACTTCCCTTATATAATAGCGAAAAAATGCATTAAAATGGAAAAAAATTATGGTAAATTTTTTTTTAAATCGTTGACTCATCGTAGACATTTTTAGAGAGTTACTTCCCTTATATAATAGCGAAAAAATGCATTAAAATGGAAAAAAATTATGGTAAATTTTTTTTTAAATCGTTGACTCATCGTAGACATTTTTAGAGAGTTACTTCCCTTATATAATAGCGAAAAAATGCATTAAAATGGAAAAAAATTATCGTAAATTTTTTTTTAAATCGTAGACTCATCGTAGACGCGTGCTAATACCCAGAAGGGCTCGATATGAATCACGACTATAAGATACCCGGTTTTGGTTAAACTGCACCACAAAATGTGGGAGTAGTTAGGAATCTAAATCGTAGGAGACAGACACACAACTTGAATTTTATATATAAAGATTTAACTCCATTGTCCATGCTAGCATGAGTTGGTAAGCTGAGCAGCTTTAGTATATATATATACTCTTTTACTCTTTTACTTGTTTCAGTCATTTGACTGCGGCCATGCTGGAGCACCGCCTTTTAGTCGAGCAAATCGACCCTGGGACTTATTATTCTTTGTAAGCCCAGTACTTATTCTATCGGTCTCTTTTGCCGAACCACTAAGTGACGGGGACGTAAACACACCAGCATCGGTTGTCAAGCAATGCTAGGGGGACAAACACAGACACACAAACACATACACACACATATATATATATATACATATATACGACAGGCTTCTTTCAGTTTCCTTCTACCAAATCCACTCACAAGGCATTGGTCGGCCCGGGGCTATAGCAGAAGACACTTGCCCAGATGCCACGCAGTGGGACTGAACCCTGAACCATGTGGTTGGTTAGCAAGCTACTTACCACACAGCCACTCCTGCGCCTCCTTCTTCCATTTTCCTGAGCGCCTAATAATAATAATACTGTAATTGTTCCACGTGTTGTTATTTTTTCTGTTTTCCCGTTTGGATTAACCTTATATATATATATATATATATATATATAATGATCTCATTAATTTATAATATGACTTTTAAAATATGTACTTGTATTATTATCTTATCTATTGATTTATATAATATTTTTGTATGCTTTTGATGTTCCCATTTGTAAAATGAATAAATAATCTAACATTATAATATCCGTTAAGTTGATGAACAAACTAAATTTGTTTCTCCATTTTCTTATTTGTATTATATTATATATATTATATATATATATATATAATATATATATATATTATATATATATATATATATCATCATCATCATCATCGTCGTTTAGCATCCGTTTTCCATGCTAGCATGGGTTGGACGTACATATATATATATATATATATATATACAAATTGAGATAGGGGTTGTAAATGCAACCCACCATGGGATAACGTATATCCAATATACTGCTAGTGAAGTACCCAACAAAGTTAATACATAAATGTTAATGATTGCGTTGTAATCAATTCATTTACTGTATTATATGGGCAAAGGTAAAATGATTTACCACAAATTACTAATACAAATAAGAAAATGGAGAAATACATCTAAATCAAATTGATATTTGATTTAGATGTACTTCTCCATTTTCTTATCTTGTATATATAATATATATATATATATATATATATATATATACACACACACACACGCATACACACTTGTACATACGTACATGTTTTTGTACGCATACATGTTCGTGTGTATGTGTGTGTATGTGTACTTACACACACATAAATACATACATATTACAAATGTACAAATATCAAAAGACAGAGACAGGTGAGGGAACAACAAACAAGGTGTATTAGTTTGACACTTAGGAAAAATGGAGATGAGCCTACACTCTCCATCAAAAAGGAATGAGGAAAGAAAACTGAGAAAAAACGACATGTTCTGGATTAATGGGTCGACGTGTTGAATATATATATTGGGGCACTTTTATTTTGTTTTCATAAATTAGATTACTTCAGCAATTAAATGGTGGTATTTATCTTGTTCACATCTCTTTCTCTTTTTCTCTCTCTCCCTCTCTCTGTATATATATACATATATATATATATATATATACATATATATATATATATACTCTTTTACTCTTTTACTTGTTTCAGTCATTTGACTGCGGCCATGCTGGAGCACCGCCTTTTAGTCGAGCAAATCGACCCTGGGACTTATTATTCTTTGTAAGCCCAGTACTTATTCTATCGGTCTCTTTTGCCGAACCACTAAGTGACGGGGACGTAAACACACCAGCATCGGTTGTCAAGCAATGCTAGGGGGACAAACACAGACACACAAACACATACACACACATATATATATATACATATATACGACAGGCTTCTTTCAGTTTCCTTCTACCAAATCCACTCACAAGGCATTGGTCGGCCCGGGGCTATAGCAGAAGACACTTGCCCAAGATGCCACGCAGTGGGACTGAACCCTGAACCATGTGGTTGGTTAGCAAGCTACTTACCACACAGCCACTCCTGCGCCTCCTTCTTCCATTTTCCTGAGCGCCTAATAATAATAATACTGTAATTGTTCCACGTGTTGTTATTTTTTCTGTTTTCCCGTTTGGATTAACCTTATATATATATATATATATATATATAATGATCTCATTAATTTATAATATGACTTTTAAAATATGTACTTGTATTATTATCTTATCTATTGATTTATATAATATTTTTGTATGCTTTTGATGTTCCCATTTGTAAAATGAATAAATAATCTAACATTATAATATCCGTTAAGTTGATGAACAAACTAAATTTGTTTCTCCATTTTCTTATTTGTATTATATTATATATTATATATATATATATATATATATATATATATATATATATATTATATATATATATATCATCATCATCATCATCGTCGTTTAGCATCCGTTTTCCATGCTAGCATGGGTTGGACGTACATATATATATATATATATATATATACAAATTGAGATAGGGGTTGTAAATGCAACCCACCATGGGATAACGTATATCCAATATACTGCTAGTGAAGTACCCAACAAAGTTAATACATAAATGTTAATGATTGCGTTGTAATCAATTCATTTACTGTATTATATGGGCAAAGGTAAAATGATTTACCACAAATTACTAATACAAATAAGAAAATGGAGAAATACATCTAAATCAAATTGATATTTGATTTAGATGTACTTCTCCATTTTCTTATCTTGTATATATATATATATATATATATATATATATATATACACACACACACACGCATACACACTTGTACATACGTACACCCATTGCGTACATGTTTTTGTACGCATACATGTTCGTGTGTATGTGTGTGTATGTGTACTTACACACACATAAATACATACATATTACAAATGTACAAATATCAAAAGACAGAGACAGGTGAGGGAACAACAAACAAGGTGTATTAGTTTGACACTTAGGAAAAATGGAGATGAGCCTACACTCTCCATCAAAAAGGAATGAGGAAAGAAAACTGAGAAAAAACGACATGTTCTGGATTAATGGGTCGACATGTTGAATATATATATTTGGGGCACTTTTATTTTGTTTTCATAAATTAGATTACTTCAGCAATTAAATGGTGGTATTTATCTTGTTCACATCTCTTTCTCTTTTTCTCTCTCTCCCTCTCTCTGTATATATATACATATATATATATATACATATACATATATATATATATATATATATATATTATATATATATATATATATAATTCATAAATGAGGGCAAGGGAAAAAAAATTCTAATGCCAAATATGCCGAAAAATTGGACATATTGTCCATTAAGCATATAATTTTTTCACTATACGCACGCTACTCGAATAAAGGTCGACAGAAATTTCTAAAAAATTTCATTATTACCATAGCGGACCGATTTCAGAGTTAGTTACTAAGAGCCCTCTCTTCATCAGTGATACATGTGGTAAAAGAAATAAATGAGATACTTACTCATACCCATGGAAGAAGCAAACACTAAGTCATGGGCACAACTAAGTACCCCAAATACATCCAAAATAGAAATACTCCAGCCCATCCGAGGCACGTGCGATTCGAACTGTGAGATGTGAGATGGTTAAGTAGAGGTAAATATTTCAGTTCCAAATAAGGAATTATGGAAAAGGAGGAGATATGGAATCTAGAGGGAAATAAGAGAATGAAAGTAGGAGTAAGATATAAAATATTGTAGTTGCAGTTCCATTATTCAATTAATGTGGTATGTAGAAGTGGTAAAAAAGTTTCTTGCACATGGTATGTAAGTTCCAGTAGTAGTTCATGCCTAGTTATTTCAAAGTATGGAGCTGGAATTTTGTGTTGCTTATTCAAAGGGGTTTTGTGGTGTTGCTCATTCGAAGGGGTTTAGGGGTTTTGTGGTGTGAATATATATTATAACACAGATTAGCTGAGGTTCACTACAGCTGTTTCGGAATGTTTTTTATTGATAAACACATTAATTAAATCAGGTAATTTTTTTTTTCTGGTGAATTAAGGGTAAAAATGTAACATTTAGGAATTTTCCACCCAAATAATATATAATTCATATTGACTCCCTCATATTGGTGCCAGTTGAGAAAATCTATTAGATCCTGAAAATTTTATATATATATATATATCAGTCATTTCAACATGTTGAACTGTTAATCCATACACATATTCTTTCTCTCTATGTTTTTTTTCTGTTCTCTCTCCATTTTTTCCTTCTCAATCCTTTCTGTCAAAGAGTGTAGGCTTGAAACATCAAAGACTTTTCCCCTCTCTCTCTCTCTCTCTTTTGGAGAGGCACTGAGCAGCTATACACACACATACACACACAGCAGTAACTCCCGCCTACCAAATTCAATCACAAAGCTCTGGTCGGCTCAGGGCTATAGCGGAAGACATCTACCCAAAGTGCCACGCAGTGGGACTGAAACCCGAAACCATTTACTTAGGAAGCAAGCTCCCTAACCACACAGCCATGCCCACCATGATCACCATGGCTGACCAGGCTATCAGATGTTGCTATACATCGCTGGTCACAATGCGCTTCACATTGTTTTAGCCTTCAAATGATGCCACCTTGGCTGGCTAAGCGAGCAGGCCAACAGAAGAAAGAGTGAGAGATAGTTGTGGAGAAAGAGTACAGCAGGGTTCTCCACCACCCCCTGCCGAAGCCTCATGGAGATTTAGGTGTTTTTGCTCAATAAACACTCACAACAACTCTGGGAATCAAAACCGCGATCCTACGACCGCGAGTCCGCTGCCCTAACCACTGGACCATTGCACCTACACACACACACACACACATACACACACACACCTATATATATATATATATATATAATAACAAAGGGTAAAATTAATTAATTAAGAAGTAATCAATAATTTCACCAAGTAGAATTCGGTATGAAAAAGGACCATTTCACGGTAAACTTAAGTAATACTTAATAAAAGGGTTCAGCAAAGATTTGCTTCACCACACACCAAAGTTTAGAAATAGCAGCCAGTTTAGAAATCTTAGCTATTTCTTCTCCTTTTTAAAATAGAAGAAATAGCTAAGATTTTTGGCTGCTATTTCTAAACTTCGGTGTGTGGTGAAGCAAATCTTTGCTGAACCCTTTTATGAAGTATATATATATATATATATATATATATATATCATCATCATCATCATCATCATCATCATCATTTAGCATCCGCTTTCCATGCTAGCATGGGTTGGACGGTTTAACTGGGGTCTGGGAAGCCAGGAGGCTGCACCAAACTCCAGTCAGATCTGGCAGTGTTTCTACAGCTGGATGCCCTTCCTAACGCCAACCACTCCGTGAGTGTAGTGGGTGCTTTTTTATATATACACACACACATATATATATACATATGTGTGTATATATATATATATGCCTCCCTCGCACTTTTCTCTTTCTTTCTCTCTGGATATTAACCATAATTCAAAGATCTCGTTGAAGAGGTACAATAATTGTAGACAAGTTTTGGGAATATGTAATCGCTTCCATGTTCATCTCACCAGCAGGAATGCATATATGTATGTCACACCCCACTCTCTCTTTCGATCTATCTATCTGTCTATCTATTTATCAATCTATCTATCTATTTGTCTATCTATCATATTCATTTCTATACAGTGCAATCTTGTTTTGATTTGTTTATTTAAATGCTTTTCATTTTCTGGTTCTAGATAAGAACACCATTCAACACTCCAAACCATAATGAAAGCTCTGAAACAAAAATGGACACAGGTAAATTTCCTCTTCATCTATAAATGCTTCAGTGACATTTTAATGCTTCTATATTAACATTGTGGAGGCGCAATGGCTCAGTGGTTAGGGCAGCGGTCGTAGGATCGCGGTTTCGATTCCCAGACCGGGCGTTGTTAGTGTTTATTGAGCGAAAACACCTAAAAACTCCACGAGGCTCCAGTAGGGGGTGGTGATCCCTGCTGTACTCTTTCACCCACTCTTTCTCCCACTCTTTCTTCTGTTGGCCTGCTCACTTAGCCAGCGGGGTGGCGTCATTCGAAGGCTAAAACAATGCGAACGCATTGTGACCAGCGATGTGTAACTACATCTGATGGACTGGTCGGTCACGTGATCATGTGATATTAACATTAGTGGACTGGGTAACTTATCTTTCACCTGATGTCTTTTACTTGTTTCAGTCATCAGACTGTGGCCATGCTGGGGCACTGCCTTGAAGGGTTTAGTCAAACACCAACACCAGTTATCAAGCTGTTTGGAGAGAGGGATACCAACACAAACACAATGACACACACACACACTCACACATGTTTACATATTTATAAATACACACACAGTAGGTTTCTTTCAGTTTCCTCTACAAGATGCCTTCTCAAGGCTTTAGCCAGTCCAACGCTATAGTAGGAAGCATTTTCCCAAGGTGCCATGAACTGGGACTGAACCTGGAACCATGTGGTTGGAAAACAAACTTCTTACCACACAGCCACGCCTACACCTGTGGACATTTGAATCAAGATGTTACTAGTAACTGGCACTGCTGGATGACTTATCTCTTTACTCTTTACACCTGCTTCAGTCATTTGACTGTGGCCATACTGGAGCACCGCCTTTAGTCAACCCCAGGGCTTATTCTTTGTAAGCTTAGTACTTATTCTATTGGTCTCTTTTGCCGAACCGCTAAATTACAGGGACGTAAACACACCAGCATCGGTTGTCAAGCGATGTTGTGGGGACAAACACAGACACACATACATATATATATATATATATATACATGTACATATATACTATGGGCTTCTTTCAGTTTCCATCTACCAAATCCACTCACAAGGCTTTGGTCGGCCCGAGGCCATAGTAGAAGACACTTGCCCAAGGTGCCACGCAGTGGAACTGAACCCAGAACCATGTGGTTCGTAAGCAAGCTACTTACCACACACCCACTCCTACACTTATCTATTGAGAACGACTCTTGTCTAAGGAGTGACAAAGTCATTCATTTCCATATGTTGCAGTCTGAAATAACCCTTTTATTGTCCCTTGCCCTGGCAGGGTAACAGAAGTGATAGCAAGATCTGAGCCGATGCCCTTGTAGTTTTGCAGCTTTGTATTTTATTTGTTTTGTAATTTATTTCTTATGTAGATGCAAGCATGGCTGTGTAGTTTAGGGGTTCACTTCAAAACCTCAATATTAAGGGTTCATCTGAAAGCAGCAAGCTGGCAGAATCGTTAGCATGCTGGGTGAAATGCTTAGCAGTTTTTCATCCATCTTCACATCCTGAGTTCAAATTCTGCTGAGGTCACCTTTGCCTTTCATGCTTTTGAAGTTGATAAAATAAGTACCAGTTGAGTACTAGTGGCAATGTAATTGACTTAACTCCTCCCCAGACATTGCTGGCTTTGTGCCAAACTTTGAAACCAGTAATAAGGGTTCAGTACCATTGCCTGGATGCTTTCAATTTGTGTCTTGTACTATAGCCATGGAATGACCAATATGCCTTGTGAATGAAATTGGAAGATGGGAAATGAATTGGTGATGATGTTGATGATGATGATTGTTGTTGTTGTTAAGCAACAAGATGGGTAAGGGTGATTAGGTGATGGTCTAGGGCTTAAGGGGCGGGAGACCCCAGACCTTGGAAAAAAAAAAACTTTGGTCGTCTTGTTGTAGTCAAGGGCTCTTCGTTGACGCCCAACACCACTGGGAGGTAGCCCTCGAAGTCGCTAGAAATGGAGATCTCTTGGTCTAAATTCTTGAACGGCTGATGACGATGATGATAATGACAATAATGATGATGATGGTGATGTTGACAGTGGGGTATATTGGGCTTTTTAGATTTGTAAGGAAAGGGAAATGAAGTTTTGCTATACTCATACCTTCTGATCATCTCTTATTCCTTCACTTCCCACAACTGAAATTGAAAATCATCATTATGCATTTTTAGAAAGATTTTTGGTTGCCAGCCTCGCCTGGCACGTAAAAGCACCATCCGCTCGTGTCTGTTGCCAGCCTCGCCTGGCCCCCATGCCAGTGGCACGGAAAAGCACCATCCGTTCGTGTCCGTTGCCAGCCTCGCCTGGCCCCCATGCCGGTGGCACGTAAAAGCACCATCCATTCGTGGCCATTTGCCAGCTCCGTCTGGCACCTGTGTGGGTGGCACGTAAAAAGCACCCACTACACTCACGGAGTGGTTGGCGTTAGGAAGGGCATCCAGCTGTAAAAACTCTGCCAGATCAGACTGGGCCTGATGCAGCCTTCTGGCTTCACAGACTCCAGTTGAACCGTCCAACCCATGCTAGCATGGAAAGCGGACGCTAAATGATGATGATGATTCAACTGATCTATATTGCAAAACAGAAAGAAGTCAGTTATTTATTTTTTTTTTTTTTGTGTGTTTTTTGGTGCTGGGGTGCCTTTCCCATTTTCATTCCTTCTGTCTGTTTCATCTCTCTTTCCAGACGTCGATGATAAAGCAGTTGTAAAAGAGCTAGAGGATTTGGATGTACCTCAGTCTTCGAACAATACCAGTTCATTTTCTTTTAGCCGTTCCAACAAAGTAACAGTGCGTACTGTCCAGAAACCTGGAGGGGTAAGCGTTACACATTTATTCTTTCTCCTCCTCCTCATCATCATCATCATCATTGTTTTAACATCCACTTTTCCATGCTTGAATGGGTCATACAGAATCCATTGAGGAAGATTTTCGGAAAGACTTCCACCCATCCCGTCCCCCACCCTCAATTTCCTCCCAAATTTGTTAATTTAAAAAAATTTTTTTTGCCAAAAATTCCCGAATTTGCTCTCATAACATAAAAACGGACGAAATGATGGTAGCCTACCTACCTTAATTATGATAATAACACCCTTAAAATCATAAATAATTCTGTCAGATAATAAGAGCGCATATATACTGAATAGCAAATCTGATGTAGAGATAAGCATACTGTTATGTGAATATTTGAATTTTTTTTTTATGGAAATTGCAGTTGTGATACCAGTGCCGGTGGCACATAAAAGAACCGTCTGAACATGGCCCTTTCTTTCTTGGGACACAAAACTCTGCTTGCGAAGACCTGTTGAAGCAAGTGAAATCGAAATCGATCAAAAATCAATGGAAATTGCAGTTGGGATACCAATGCCGGTGGCACGTAAAAGAACCATCCGAACATGGCCGTTACCAGCGCTGCCTCAACTGACCTCCATGCTGGTGGCACGTAAAAAGCACCAACCGATTGTGGCCGTTGCCAGCCTCGCCTGGCACGTAAAAAGCACCCACTACACTCACGGAGTGGTTGGCATTAGGAAGGGTATCCAGCTATAGAAACACTGCCAGATCAGACTGGGCCTGTTGCAGCCTCCTGACTTCCCAGACCCCAGTCGAACCGTCCAACCCATGCTAGCATGGAAAGCGAACGTTAAACAATCATGATGATGATGATGATAATTTGCAAATGTTCAATATTACTTAATCCTCCTATTTCTTATCTTACATCTAATAAAATTTTCGTCCTTCCCTCTACCTATTACTCCTCCTATCTACATATCTATCTGTCTATCTATCCCCCCTCTTTCTCTCTCTCTCTTGCTATATATATATATATATAGGAGTGACTGTGTGGTAAGTAGCTTGCTTACCAACCACATGGTTCCGGGTTCGTCCCACTGCGTGACACCTTGGGCAAGTGTCTTCTACTATAGCCTCGGGCCGACCAAAGCCTTGTGAGTAGATTTGGTAGGTGGAAACCGAAAGAAGCCCGTCGTATATATGTATAAATATATATATGCGTATGTGTGTTTGTCCTCCTGGCATTGCTTGACAACCAATGCTGTTGTGTTTATGTCCCCGTCAATTAGCGGTTCGGCAAAAAAGACCGATAGAATAAGTACTGGGCTTACAAAGAATAAGTCCCGGGGTCGAGTTGCTCGACTAAAGGCGGTGTTCCACCATGGCCGCAGTCAAATGACTGAAACAAGTAAAAGAGTATATATAAAATATAGGACAACCAGTAAGCTGTCATAGATAAATTCCTCTATTTACATAACATTGAGGTCTCATTCATTCCTTAGTTGTCATACAATTTCTACTAACAAATACATATATATATATATTCTCATTTATAATAACTTTTCCTTTCCTCTCCCCTTTTTATCCCTCTGTCTCTCAGTACACTTTTGATTAATCCCTAAACTATAAATTATAGCTTCAACCAGTGTCATTCTCTTTTAGTTTTGAGTCTTGATGTAATAAATTACAAATACATATTCTCTCCTTGTATTTACCTTGTAACTCCTATCCTCTAGTGAAATATTTGTAACATGAATTAAAAGTATACCAAATTTTCCAGTCTTTGTTTATATATAAATGTGTGTGTTTGTTATCATCATGATGATCATCATCATCGTTTAACATCCACCTTTCATGCTGGCATGGGTTAGACAGTTTGACAGGATCTGGCCAGGGAGAAGACTAGCCCAGGCTACTGTGTCTTTTTTGGCATGGTTTTTTATGGCTGGATGCCCTTCCTAACACCAACCGCCCTGCAGAATGAACTGAGTGCTTTAGGTGTAGGAGTGGCTATGTGGTAAGTAGCTTGCTTACCAACCACATGGTTCCAGGTTCAGTCCCACTGTGTGGCACCTTGGGCAAGTGTCTTCTACTATAGCCTCAAGTCAACCAAAGGCTTGTGAGTGGATTTGGTAGATGGAAACTGAAAGAAGCCCGTCGTATATATGTATGTATATGTATGTGTGTGTATATGTTTGCCCCCCACACACACACAACATCGCTTGACAACCGATGCTGGTGTGTTTACATCCCTGTAACTTAGCAGTTCGGCAAAAGAGACTGATAGAATAAGTACTAGGCTTACAAAGAATAAGTCTTGGGCTCAATTTGCTCGACTAAAGGTGGTGCTCCAGCATGGCCACAGTCAAATGACTGAAACAAGTAAAAGAGTATATATATATATATATATATATATATATATATATAGTGTGGGTGTGTGCATGTGTGTATGTATATATATGTGTGTGTATATATATATATATATATAGATATAAATATGATTATAAGCACAAGGGTGGCTGCGTAGTTAAATTTACTTCCTAAAGGCATTGTTTTAGCAAGTGTTTATTACTGTAGCCCCAAGCTGACCAAAGCCCTATTAGTAGATTTGGTAGATAGAAACTAAAAGAGGCCTGTCTTATGTTCATATATGTGCTTGTGTCTCTCTGTGTGTACGTGTGTCCATGTTATGTGTTTGTGTAGGATGTAGGAGGGTTTTACGCTTGTAAATGCATGTCACCATCATACAAGTAGTGCTGTTCATTTTCAATCTTCCATGCAAACGTATCTGAGCATGGGGGGGAAAATATTACCTTTCTTGGAAACAGGTTGGCAACAGTAAGGGCAATCAGCTGCTGAAAATCTTCTTACCAAATTCTGTTCAAAATCTGTGTGAGCCTAGAGAAAGGGACATTAAAACAAGGACAATGATACACAAGGGGGTGCTGACAAAGTGTCTGGCTTTGAGTAAAAGAAATTACAGGAAGATCAGTTGTGATTTTATTCATATATTCTCCTCTTAGATTCACACGCTTGTTGCAGCAGTCCTTCAGTTTTTCCAAGGCCTTGTAAAAGAACTCAGAAGGTTGGGCCTTCAACCAGGCCTTGTGCGATACCCTTAAAGGCAGGAACTTTTCAGCAACACTCATATATATATATATATAGTTATAAATTAGGGTATCTATGAGATACCACCATACCACCATTAGATACCCTAATTTATAATTTTAATAATTATTACTGTGTGGGTGGCACGTAAAAAGCACCCACTACACTCACGGAGTGGTTGGCATTAGGAAGGGCATCCAGCCATAGAAACACTGCCAGATCTGACTGGGCCTGATGCGGCCTTCCGGCTTCACAGACCCCAGTTGAACCGTCCAACCCATGCTAGCATGGAAAACGGATGCTAAATGATGATGATGATTACCTTTGAAGGTTATTTTTTCCATGCTGACCACTTGATAAAATCGTTATATTATTTTTAAATTAGCAATCTTATCCTTATTTATATATATATATATATTTATATATTTATATATATATGTATACAGACACATAGACATATATATATATATATATATATAACTGGAGGAGAGGTATCAGTTAGTCTTACAAGATCATAGATCTGCTCCTGGGAAATTTTGTTCCAATCATCTTGGCAAAATTATAGTGACCCCCCCATGAGCCCATAGGCACACGCATTACTGTGTGGTAAGAGATTTACTACCGCAAAAAATAAATTTTTCAAAATAAATGAAAATAAATTTATTTTCGTATGTTGGGCTGGTCCACATACAATGACTATGGCAGCATCTGGCAATGTAGGCCTCCCTCAGACATAGGCATCCACAGCCTGCCAGTGTCTCTCATTCAGTTGCTTTTCAAGCATCAGTTGTGTTTCAATGAAAATAGTGTTGAAAAATATAAATTCAACATAATGACATGATCGACTTACTACCTATCACTCAGAACGGAACTCAGCCCTAAGTTGAGGAAAAGGTGGTTTTTTTCATAGTTTCAGCTCAGAGCTGCGGCCATGCTGATGCACCGCCGTTTTGCTACACTGTTATTACTAAGAGCCTCCTCTAATATGTGGCACTTGGTGAAGAATGGACTTTAATATAGCTACCCTCATTTGCACCTCTTGCCGTGAGGTAGGTTCATCTGGGACTCTCGACAGAAAGAGGTCCAGCTTTGATTTAAAAAACCCTACATCTACTTTGTGCAAGTTCCTCAGACTCTTTTGGAGAATATTAAAAAGCTGTGGGCCCTTGAAACCCAGGCTGTTGCAGTAACTGGTCCTGAAGCGTGATGGCATTGCTGGGATCTATATATAATATATATATATATAATATATCATCATCATCACCATTTAGCAATTTTGGACGGTTCAACTGGGGTCTGTGAAGCCAGAAGGCTGCACCAGGCCCAGTCTGATCTGGCAATGTTTCTACGGCTGGATACCCTTCCTAACGCCAACCACTCCGTGAGTGTAGTGGGTGCCAGATGGGGCTGGCAATGTGTGTATGTATTTATATATATATAGTTATGGCCAGTGCTAATGAGACATAGAAGGCACCCACTGCATTCTGTGGAGTGGTTGGTGTTAGGAAGGGCATCCAGCTGTAGAAACCAAGCCAAAAAAAAACTGGAGCCTGGTTACGGCTCTCCAGTTTACCAGTTCCAGTCAAATCGTCTAACCTATGCCAGCACGGAAAACAAATGCTAAATGATGATGATGATATATTTGTGTGTGTGTGTATGCATTTGTTACTGTCTCCATGCCTTGACGTCGTGCGATAGTTGTAAATAAGTGTCACCGTACAGCAAGCAATAACCTTCATTTCCAATTTCTGTGGAAACGTGCCTAGTCATGAGGAAACATTACCTTTCTTGGAAACAGGTGTGGGTTAGCAACAGAACAGGTATCTGGCCATGGAAAATGCATCTCAACAAATTCTGTCTGACCCAGGTGAGCATTGAAAAGCGGACCTTAAAATGATAATGATCTTGATGATGATGACATGTGAGTGACAGCCCCCCACTTCGTTGATTGCATTTGAAGTTACTGTCTTCCAGTTTTGTCCTGATGCATTTATTTTTCTTTTCGCCCTCATCAGTTTTGCCTTACTTCATTGGCAGGTGTCCACCTTAAGTCTCTTCTTTTTAAACTCGCGTCTGGCGCCAGTCTGTCATATCTGTCCTCATATTTGTCCCATTAAAGTACCAACAGTTTGTTTATATTACAAAGGACAGGGTCATACGTAGTTACTTCCCCTTAAAAAAAATTACAGCCGTCTTTGTTTTACTCTTTTTAATTTTATTTTTTGTCAATTTTTTTTTTCTTTTTTTCACAGAAGTTTGAACATTGGCGAACTGTGGAAGATTCATCTGGACGTAAAGAAGAAGTCTATACTAAAGTAGCAGATGGCCAAAAACACACGATAACCCGTAAAGTCGATTCAGTGGGTAACGAAGAAGAAACTGAAGAAATACAGACCTTGGGGAATTGTATGTGAATTGCTTCTTCTTCTATTAGCTCTGTAGTTGCTTTACCCCTTTATTGGTTTCAGTTTTTACCCTTTTATTTTATCAACTCCTCTTTGCTGAACTGCTAAGAGCACGTCTCCCTGTGCAGAGGAAAACACAAACACTTGCATATAGACATACATGCATTATTTATAAACAGCACAGCTCCCATGACTTTTGGAAACATTTTTTCTCGCTAAGAGTTGCTGAAGCATGGAACAAACTGCCGGCATCAGTTGTTAGTTGTCGGAGCACTGCATCCTTCAAAACTTCTCCATCAAGGGTCTTTTTTTTTTGTCTAGCAAGTAACATGGTGATCTTCACTCATACCAGTGTCATGAGAAAAGGAACCCAGTACACTCTGTAAAAATAGATAGTGTTAGTAGAGGCATCCAGTCAGAGGAACCATGCTTGACATATTCCTTCAACTCGTTTGCCTTCAGACTGAATTCGATAATAGAAACTGTATGGAAACCTCTCTGTTTTTGTGGTGTATTTGCATAGATATTTATTTCTTTACTACCCACAAGGGGTTAAACACAGAGGGGACAAACAAGGACAGACAAACGGATTAAGTCGATTACATCAACTCCAGTGCATAACTGGTACTTAATTTATTGACACCGAAAGGATGAAAGGTAAAGTCGACCTCAGCGGAATTTGAACTCAGAACATAACGGCAGACGAAATACAGCTATGCATTTCGCCTGGTGTGCTAACGTTTCTGCCAGCTCGCCACCTTAATTTGCATAGATATTGGCATTCCACAGCTTCACTTGTCATTGTTTGATGGAAACAGTGTTACGCTGTTTATATTCCTTGTTGTCATTATGACTGGTGACTTTGTTCTTTCAAAAATCCAAAGAAAAAACAAAAATTCTTTGGAAAACAGGTTAGGGTCGGTTACAAGTAGAGCATCCAGCAATAAAATACTTCTTCAAATAGATCTCCATCAAAACCTGTGCTAACATAGAGAAAAAAAAATCACCATTAGGTGCAGGAGTGGCCGTGTGGTAAGTAGCTTGCCTACCAACCACATGGTTCTGGGTTCAGTTCCACTGCGTGACACCTTGGACAAGTATCTTCTACTATAGCCTCGGACCGACCAAAGCCTTGTGATTGGATTTGGTAGACAGAAACTGAAAGAAGCCCGCCGTAAAAATGTATGTATGTGTATATATATATATATATATATACACATATATATATAAAATTAGAAAATGGAGAAACATACTTAAATCAATCAAACATCAACCAACAGATGATACCCAATCAATACTTTATTACACCATTACATAACAGTAAAGGCATTATACAAAATATATTGTAAATATAATTAGACAAGGAAATAGAAATATAAAATATAATATGTAATTATATCATATCTGACAGCTGTTTCGGCAGTAAGGGCAATCATGCCTCATTTAACCTATAAGCCATATAAGGCAGGTATAAATGAGACATTAACAAGGATGCCCCACGGCCTCTTCAGAGAATTTAATAAATTATAATTGTGAAAAATTTTTTTTCCATATACATATCAATATAAAAATGTAAAATATAAAAACGTGTGCATAGACACCATAATACTACACACATATATATATATATTCATTAATACAATAATACAAGATACACAAAACAAAATAAAACAAAATATATATCAATATATATTAATAAGCTCAGTTATTCTACATATTGAGTTAATAGTTCTAAAAACTACCACACAAGAAGATATATGCACACTCACATTTAAATTAAAATCAGACTTATACATGAAAAGTAATAAAAAACCACATTTCAGTTCATAAAATTATAAACCTGTAAAAGTCAATAATAATTACTATTAATATTAATAATAATAATAATAATAATAATAATAATAATAATAATAATAGATACAGTTATGTCTGCACCAAGTACATCCATCGGATATCTACATATCTAAGTGTCTGGTTATTCTGTCCGCTTGATATTGATTATTCTAGATTAATTCGATTGGCTTATAGTTTAAAATTTGAATCACAAAAGAAATTTTACGGTTAGTTAGTCAAGAAACGCACATACGCACACGCACATCCACAGATCAATCGCACATACATACATAATTATATGTATACACACACACATAGACTCATACACATACATATCCACAAATCAAGTCCAACACATAAATAAATAAATAAATAAATAAATAATAAAAGAGGTATAATCCTATCCATGCGGGCATTGAGCTTCTCAAAACTAAAAACATGCCACAAAATAAAATAGATCCACTCATATATTTCCATAAAATATTTGTTTTAAAGATACATATATTTATATATCACGACATCGGATGTTATTTTCACAGGGTACACTCAGTATGTGAACACCGGTTTTTTCCGTAGTCAACATAACGATTACTGATTACACGGTAATTTGTTATAATCGCATGTACGCTAAGTTATAAATTATAGATTAATTTTTTATAGTAAATATATATCTTTTCAACGTAATAAATCCAGTGCCATTATAATATTAATATTTAACCAACAAGGAACCTAACCTATGAGTTAATAGAATTACACTCAGATATACATACTCTTGTGTATCATCAGATATAAACAAACGCACCGGGGACTAACTAATACAGTTAAATATAAGTAAATAACAGAAATTAAATTAATTATAAGTTAATAAATTGTAAATACTTAAGTTAAAAATGTGATAAAATAAAAAAGAAGAAATAATTAAAAATTACATACATAATATAAGTACAAACCAGTATACATGTATCCATATATTAATTATTAAAATAAGTCATGGGGTCGATTTCTTCGACTAAAGGCAATGCTCCAGCATGGCCACAGTCAATTAACTGAAACAAGTAAAAGAGTGAAAGGGTATTAACGAAAAGAAATGATCACATGAAGAACGAAGATATTTAATTCTTAGCTTCGTTATGTATATCTCTCTCTTCTTGCCACTAATCAATTAATTTTCTCTTGATTTTAGCTTATGAAGATCAGATTGATAGAACACCAAGGAGTCCCTTGAGTGAGAACCCTGATCAGGCAAATGAACAGCTTTACAGTCCCTACCAGCAAGGAATGTCGTCAGTCAGATATTACTTCACAAATTTATTTGGTTTTAAACGTGATTAAATTGTTGCTTCTTCTAATTTCTTTCATTCAGTTGTGATTTTTATGTAGATTCAGCTTTTGTAATAAATTCTGTTACAGCATTGATGGTTATATTTTCATGTATTCATTTCCTTTCCACTACAGGTACAAGGCCTGAAAATTTGGGTGAGCAGGTGAGGCTAGTCAATTACATCGACCCTAGTGCTCAACTGGTGTTTATTTTGTTGATCCCAGAAGAATGAAAGGCAAAGTTGACCCCGGCAGAATTTGAACTCAGAACGTAAAGATAGATGAAATGCTGCCAAGCATTTTGCCTGGTGTGCTAACAATTCTACCTGCTAACCACCATTTTTATTTATTTATTGTGCCCCGTGCTAGTAGGGTGCAAAGAGCACCATCCAAGCATGATCGTTGCCAGAGCGGCTAACTGGCTTCAATACCAGTGGCATGTAAGAGGCACCATTTGAGCGGGATCATTACCAGCATCGCCTTGCTGGCACCCATGCCCTTGGCATGTGTAAAAAGATTCGAGCGAGGTCATTGCCAGTACCGCCTGACTGGCCCCCGTGCTGGTGGCACATAAAAGCACCCACTACACTCTCATAGTGGTTGGCATTAGGAAGGGCATCCAGCTGTAGAAACTCTGCCAGATCAGATTGGAGCCTGGTGCAGCCATCTGGTTCGCCAGCCCTCGGTCAGACCGTCCAACCCATGCTAGCATGGAAAGCGGACGTTAAACGATGATGATGATGATGATGATAATAATAATAAGTTTACATTTTGTATATTTTGAAAAATGGAGGAGTAGCCATGTGCTTCGGATGCTTGCTTCCCAACCATGTGATTGGTGGTTCAATATACAAAAACCAGTGCTGATGGCACGTGAAAAACACCATTCGAGCGTGATCGTTACCTGCATCGCCTTACTAGCACTTGTGCTGGTGGCATGTGAAAAAACATTCCAGCGAGGCTGTTGCCAGTGCCGCTGGACTAGCTCCAGTGCAGGTGGCACATAAAAAGCACCATTTGAGTGTGGCCGTTGCCGGTACCACCTGACTGGCCCTCATGCTGGGGGCACATAAAAAGAACCCGCTACACTCATGGAGTGTCTGGTGCAGCCGTCTGGTTCACTAGACTTCAGTCAAATCGTCCCACCCATGCTAGCATGGAAAGCGGACGTTAAATGATGATGATGATGATGATAACTGAGGGACATCTTTCCAATAGGCGCTATAAATGCTCTGATGGCCTCCTGGAAGTTGTTGATGGCTTTTGTTACCTAGGTAACTTAATTAACAGTAGTGGCAGGTGCTCAGAAATCATTGCTGCCAGTGTATGAGCAAAATGGGAGAAGTTCAAAATGCTATTACTGTTAATGGCAGTAAAGGATTTTTTTTTTCTTTTCCTTTTTCTTTTTTTGTACCAGAATGAAGGGCAAGTTGTATTATGCATGCATACAAAGTGTGATGTTGCATAATAGCAATGTGTAAGTGTGGAGGATTTGCAAAGGCTGGGAGGAAATGAGGTGGTCATGCTCCATTGGATGGCCAATATTAATGTGCATAAATGAAATGAGAGAAAAGCTGGTCTGGTTGGTGTGCAAGAGAGTACATGTATGTGTGTCATTTGCATAAAGAAGTGAGCAGCACTCCAAGCAGATGGAACTTGTGAAAGAGGGATCAAAGAAGCCAGCAGATAGAGGAATGAAAGAGGAATCAAAGAAGACAGCAGAAAGAGGTATCGAAGAAGCCAGCAGAAAGAGGGATCAAACTAGACAGCAGAAAGAGGTATCAAAGAAGCCAGCAGAAAGAGGGATCAAAGAAGCCAGCAGAAAGAGGGATCAAAGAAGCTAGCAGAAAGAGGGATCAAAGAAGCCAACAGAAAGAGGGATCAAAGAAGCCAACAGAAAGAGGGATCAAAAAAGCCAACAGAAAGAGAGATCAAAGAAGCCAGCAAAAAGAGGGATCAAAGAAGCCAGCAGAAAAAGGGATCAAAGAAGCCAACAGAAAGAGGGATCAAAGAAGCCAACAGAAAGAGGGATCAAAGAAGCCAGCAGAAAAAGGGATCAAAGAAGCCAACAGAAAGAGGGATCAAAGAAGCTAGCAGAGAGAAGGATCAAAGAAGCCAGCAGAAAGAGGGATCGAAGAAGCTAGCAGAAAGAGGGATCAAAGAAGCTAACAGAATGAGGGATCAAAGAAGCCAGCAGAAAGAGGGATCAAAGAAGCCAACAGAAAGAAGGATCAAAGAAGCCAGCAGAAAGAGGGATCAAAGAAGCCAACAGAAAAGGGATCAAAGAAGCCAGCAGAAAGAGGGATCGAAGAAGCCAGCAGAAAGAGGGATCAAAGAAGCCAGCAGAAAGAGGGGTCAAAGAAGCCAGCAGAAAGAGGGATCCAAGAAGCCAGCAGAATGAGGGATCCAAGAAGCCAGCAGAAAGAGGGATCAAAGAAGCCAGCAGAAAGAGGAATCAAAGAAGCCAGCAGAAAGAGGGATCAAAGAAGACAGTAGAAAGAGGGATCTAAGAAGCCAGCAGAAAGAGGGATCTAAGAAGCTAGCAGAAAGAGGGATCAAAGAAGCCAACAGAAAGAAGGATCAAAGAAGCCAGCAGAAAGAGGGATCAAAGAAGCCAACAGAAAAGGGATCAAAGAAGCCAGCAGAAAGAGGGATCGAAGAAGCCAGCAGAAAGAGGGATCAAAGAAGCCAGCAGAAAGAGGGATCGAAAAAGCCAGCAGAAAGAGGGATCAAAAAAGCCAGCAGAAAGATGGATCTAAGAAGCCAGCAGAAAGAGGGATCAAAGAAGCCAAGAGAAAGAGGGATCGAAGAAGCCAGCAGAAAGAGGGATCAAAGAAGTGGAAAAGCATATGATGATTTGAATGGAGAAAGGAGGTCCCTCCTATCACTCTTATAATACCACTTCTGCTGACTCTCTTCAATTTCTTCTCCAACCATCCTGTAGTTGTTTTAGTGCACATAGACTCTGACATCGTTTACCAAACTGAATTCATGGATCAAGTGTAGACCAAGGTTGGGCGTGTGGCATGCAGAGTGCCATCAGGCACTCGTGCTTCCCTCCCAGTCGGGCAACGCTCGTGGCGGGGGGTACTACCTCGTTCTTCTATAGAGGGTTAGTAGAGTTTAAATGTGACGACGTCCTGGGTTTCGACAAAGATCAACTGGCCAGCCTGTTCCAAAGAACATTCGGACCGGGGCCTATGGATAATTACCAAAAGTCCCTGGCCTGGCAATGTTACAGAGGAGCTTTACCGGTTCAAGATAAGCTCTTTAGACATGGGTGTGCGCCTTCGCCAGTTTGCGCAAGATGCAGGCAGGACAGTGAAACTGTCCTGCACGTGATTGAAGCCCAAGGTGACTGAACTCTGGGCTTATGTCAAACACCTGCTGTCGCATTCGAGAAGAGTACAACTGTCGAACGAATCTGTAATTAAGATCATTCCGCCAACCTCCCTGAGTAGGAAGGATCAAGCCTGTTTTCTCTCGGTAGTTACTGTTCAAAAGAGGTAGCGAAAGACGAGAGTGAAAGGAATTGCAACAGGCATGTTCATCTCCAGTCTCGAGCTAATCGACTTTTTCGTTTTCCACATGAAACAAAGCATGTTGCGAGTGAAAGAACCTGTTTAAACGAGAATATAAAAAAGGAGAAAGCAAAGTCTTCAGAGTGAGTATGTGGCTTGTGGGGGTCGACCTCATCCTCCACTTCATATTTTGTAAATCATTCATTCTCATTTAATTGTAAATATTTTAATTGTTTGTTTATTTATACGGTTCATCTCATTCGAACCCTGACCCCAATGTTTGTTTTGTCTGTCCTCATATCGTCCCTTCTTTTTCTCAACCTTTTGGTGAATAAAGCAATTCTCTCTCTCCTTCTCTCTCTCTCTCTCTCTCTCTCTCTCTCTCTCTCTCCTCTCTCTCTCTCTCTCTCTCTCTCTCTCTCTCTCTCTCCCATTGTCCTCACTCATATCATCTTTTTGCTCTGGTTCTCACTTGCATCATTCTCTTCTGTTACTCTCTCGATCATATTGTCTGTCTTTACTCAACCCTCACCAAACGAACATCCATCATGCTGCTGTCTCTTACCCCCTCACTCCTACTACTCCGGCTTTCCTCTGTCACTCTGTCTTCTATCAACTTCTTGCCTATACCTAAACTCCCCCTCCCACTCATTGTGTGAAACAAAGGGCGAATGAAAGAGACAGTGCAGGGGACAGGAGATGCTGTTTAAACAAGTTGGGGACAAAACATACAGCTAAATGGGACATGTACAATAAATGCTAAAATCAATATATCTAACTAAATAATAGCTACTCAATAGATGTTACTATTTACATAGCTAAATTAAATGTCTACATTGGATTGTACAATTCACATAGTTAAATGAGTTAACACAAAAGTTCATACAGCTGAGATATCTATAATAGATACTGCTAAATGAGAATTGCCATACAACTTGTATTAACTAACGTGACATTCATAATGTAAGACTTTCTTGTGAAATTACAGCCTTTTCTCTGCAAATGAGGTGCAGGAGAAAAGAAAAAATGCTACTAGAACAAGCTAAAATATTTTAGTAACATTAAGACGAGTGAAAACAGTTTATTTTAGTTGGCTATGAAAATGATATCTTCAAGAATAGTGACCTCCTATCATGATACATCATTGCAGTCGATTTCTGAAGTTTTTTTTTATCACTAAGCAGTATAAATGTGTGTGTGCGTGCGCGCGCGCGCGCGCGCGTGTGTGTGTGTGTGTGTGTGTGTGTATATATATATGGTATTATAAGTTCAGAAAAATTTAGATTCAGATGAATATGGTACTTAAGTTAAAGGCACCAGGAGTTTGTATGGTATTATTCATATAAATCAAATGGGGTGATTATAATCAAAATAAGCAACAAGTATATCCGAGGTAATGTGGTACGATCGTTTCAAGCTACTTCATTTTATTAAGCACTAAGTATTACATCAGTTTTAAAATGTCGAGCAATCATCAGCCACATATAGAATTTTCCAATTAAAGGGACAATGCACATTCTTATCCCTATTTCATTTGCCAACATTATAAAGAGGGTAGATATATAGACAGAGAGGCTAATTTCATTCTTAAGAACCTGAAAGTAGTATGTTCATTCTCCGTCTGAAAATATATATATATATATATATATATATATTATATATATATATATATATATATATATATATATATATATATATATTATACATTATATATATATATATATATATATTATATATATTATATTATATATATATATTAT
>NC_043006.1:15045192-15064195 GCF_006345805.1 Octopus sinensis | reverse complement strand
GCAGAACTGGTGTTTTCTTGAATTTAGTTGCTTGCCTGGTGCAGAGGTTGCAGGCCGCTTTTCGAGTCGTACTCTTAGCTCCAGCACCCAATGGAACAGGCGGCTTGTGGCGGGTCAGCACCTTATTAACTGGGGGCTGCCCAGCTTGAGGTGGGCAGTAGCTAACCAATAGGACACGGAAGTCCCTCCCACCGGCAGAGGTAACCCGTAGCGTCCATATTTTACACCAATCTGAATGACTTATCACTCGTAACTGTTACCTCCCGTGTTGTTTCTGCAGCTTTTTACAGCAGCACTGAAGTGTCCTCTCCAGTTTTGCGCAGGCCTGGGCTATAGATAAGAAAGTCCTGGGTAGCCCAATCGTCAGGTTTCCTCTCTCGACCTTGCTGATGTAGTCCAGTGGAGTGCAGTGCATTACGTTTGGCACCAGCTTGGTTGCAGGAGCTGCCGGAAGAGTGTCGAATCGAACACTAGACCGCCTTCGGGGCTCCACTCCGGATTTCATTGAAGGTTGTCCCCTTTCCGTAACCCTGGATAGGGGCCCATACCGGGTACTGTCAGCCGGAGCCAGCTGAGCCCGGAACTCGTGTCAGGCAGGGTCGTCACTCCCTGAAGTAGTGAAGAAGTTCGCTACTCACTACCTTTATATATATATACCACTATATATATATATATAATTATATATATATACATACATACATACATATATATATATATATTTAATTATTTAATTACCATATATATATACATACATATATATATATATTATATATATATATATATATATATATATATATATATATACATACACACACATGCATATATATATATATATATATATATATATATATATTATATATATATATATAAGTGCCACATATTTAGACGAGTTCGTCGCATAACAGTGTAGCACAAAACGGCGCTGAAACTAGAAAAAATAATATATATATATTTAATTCGTTTGGGACAAATACCTCAGAATGTGCTCATAAAAGCTTTTATGCTTCTTGTGTCGGCTGTTGTTCCAAACTATCCAGTGTAATCCTATGGAACTGTTATACATCCAGAACTTTTTACAGATTAGAATAAATTTAGTTACAACGAAAATCACTTGTGGATGGAAATTTTTAGACTACTTTAATGTACTGCAACATTTGTTTTCTTGGAAAGTTGTGACCATTCACAAGCAATGCCCAAGAATTTAACGCAGCTTCCTGTTTGGTGTAAAATGGTGACTGTAAGGGCAAACATCAGACTAGCAAAAAAACATTAATGCAAATTCTTGGAGAAGCATTCACGTGTAATGGAGGCATCGTCAAGATTCATGGATATGAAAATGTCTCACAAATGAAAATGTAAGATGCAGAAACGTATTGTTTTTTTCTAGCTCGGAACTGAGAAAACTAATAAGGAGAGTATAAGAGGCGGTCGACAAAGCCAGCTTCTATATATGGCTGAAGCGGGAAGACCAAAAATGGCTTGAAAGTCATAACATGCCGGCGGAAAATAACATCATTAGGTGAGACAAGCTGACACTGAATTAGCTTCGCTGACTGACAGGTGACGGTCTCGTTTAGAGAATGCGTGGGCTAAGACTACGCGCCTTCATTGGTCAGTTAAAGTTGAGACAGTGTCACGTGACAACTTGCTGGGGCTGCCTGCTGGAGCATAGCAGCAGGTAAAGGGAAAAATTTGACAAGGCAGTCAGTCGTCCGCTGACACTCGTTGATGCTACATCTAAGAGGCCAGGGAACAGAAGAAAGATGAAGAAAGAAGACATGCACCCAACACCAGAGCTGAAGACACCTCCGAAATGGGGTGGGGGACTGCCACGTCAAAACGGTAGAGGAGTAGGGTCCGAAACCGGACGTGGTTCCTCCTGATGATGTCTTGAGCTAACTGGATCCTATAAAGGAGCTGTTGTGGTAGCAGACCACGAAACACGGTTGAAATTCCTCCCATAGTATATTAATAAAGTTTTAAAATTTCCATTCACAAGTCATTTTCGTTATTACAATGTGTGTACGTGTGTGTGTCATTGAGCCTGGGTTTTCCCCCCCACCACCACCACTTGAAAACTGGGGTTAGTGTGTTTACGTCCCTGAATCTTAGCAGCTCAGCAAAAGATACTGACAGAATAAGTACCAGGTTTAAAAAGAAAATACGCACTGGGGTTGATTAGTTCAACTAAAATTCTTCAAGGCAAACGCCCCAGCATGGCCGCAGTCTAATGACTGAAACAAGCAAAAGATAAAAGAAAGAACACAAATATTCTTTAATAAAAGAAAAGCAATGATCACTGTAATGGGCAAAGGTGTTTCTATGTGTCAATCCATCGATTTTAATTTTGTCTTCATTGAAAAAGTTGGTAATGACTGCTATTTCTAATTCGCCAACACTTGACGTTCTTTTTTAAACAACATTTATTTTTTTCTGTTCTTGTAAATGACTGTTCTGTTGCTGAACTTTTTAAACATATCGTTCTCATAGAAACATGCTTTCCTCCCCTTCTTACAACATACCTTCATCTTCCTCTTATATAATTGTAATGAGAGAAATTGATTAGGTACACAATATTATATGTTGTGGTCAGCAGATGTAACGATAAAAATATTTTGTTATTATGACGGCGGCATATTGTAAGGTGTGAAATATGAACAATGTGTGAAGTTTTAAGAAAGTATTTATTTACCGTTACGTTACAATTACCTTGCCTCGACGAGCAGGTTGTGATAAATCCAAAAGCATGCGAAGTAAAGTTTGTGTTTGTGTCCTCTTCATTGTTTAGTAGTAAATACAGAGAGATAGAATGATGTTGTAACAGAACAGGATTAGAGCTAGAGAGAATTGTAGGGTGTTGTCTCACAGTTGCTTTCTCCCTCTGACCAAGGTACTAGCTGGTCAGCCAGACTTCGTTGAGTCGTCACCGACTGTGACTAACTCCGTTGAGTCGTCACAACTGTGACGAACTGATTTTTGCTTGAGGTGTGCTTGCTTATATAACTATCCAGAAGGATAGATATATCATTGAGAACAATAGATTTAGTTGGTGGTCTTGTTATCTATTCTAGCTTTTGGTGAATTAGAAGAGGTTATAAAGAGTCAAGTGGTGAAGACATTATTTCGGCCTAGCTAAAGGCATCTGGAAAATGTAAAACTGCTGTCAGAGAAAAACCATTGTTCCACCGTGGGAAAAGTTCTGTTGCATTGTTAATTTAAATTTGGCTGTGGTGGATCGAATCCACTTCATGCATGCAAGATCCACTACATAATATTCCAAAGTCAGCACTTTTTACTTATTGTACATTTCCATATAATAATAACCGATATACATGTTGGCCGGCTGGTTAGTTGATTTCTCCAAGTCACGCTTTACACCGTCTAGTAAGAAAGAGTAAAAGAAAGATACAGAGAGACAGGGAAAGAGAGAGAGAGAGAGAGAGAGAGAGAGAGAGAGATAACATACAAGGTGTAGGACGAGTGCACATACAAGGCTTGGTGACAGGTTGTGAGTAAATAAAACTGGCTGTGTCTACATGGTCAGGGAATTGACCTTAAAAGGTCAGGAATCAAAGACGTGTATTGAGGAAAAAGATGGATTTTTATAGAGAGTAGTAGGCTCGAAATAGGGTTCGTAAAAAAGGTTGTTCACGTTATGCTATCTAAAATCTCTGACTGGCAATCCACGGTCAGTTGGCACAACAGAGTAGGAGACAAATTGCGCCAATATCAACCAATCAGAGTAGTGGACACAACAGGACACAAACAGCGGCCGAAGGCCAGCTGGTCCCTGCTACGTTCGAATGCACGTATATATAGAGCCTACGCTACAGATCCAATTTTCGTAATGAAAACTTAAATGGTAATGATTGTATACGCGCAGTGTTTCCTGATATAATCTATAGTAACAAAAGTATACTTCCAAAGTTACTTGTCATATGAGGGATAACACTCTAGTGATCTTATAACGATCTTTATGCATGTACACTCTTCTTTTGTTAAAGTAAATACGTGGCAATTTAGTCTCTTCACCATTCGGCGCTGGAATGCTCGTTGATCTAAATCAGTGACCAAAAAGACTGACCAAACTTTTCGCTGGGAATTTATTAAGTTTGGCAACTAAAGTAGGTCGACCTAAAACAAAGGATTGACCTTTCCTTGACCAGAGAAGGTCTCAGAAGTCAACTCATCCTCATCAATCTCCAAGTGCAGAGGAGCGAAAACAAAAGACTGGAAATTTATTTGACAATCAATAAAAATGTTGAATCGGTTTCGAATCCTCTTAGTTGCTGTTGGTGGTCCTTAAAATTACTTATCTAACACGCATGTATATAATAATAATAATAATAATAATAATAATAATAATAATAATAATAATAATAATAATCTGCCCAAGGTGTATAATTCTGCCCTAGGTGTATGGAAAACACTCGGCGAGAAACGGAAGAAAATTTGAAGAAAGAAGGAAAAAATAATAACAATAATAATAATAATAATAATAATAATAATAATAATAATAATAATAATAATAATAATAATAATGAAATTATTCTATACCGTGCACAGGTGCATCCCAACTTGTCAAAAGCATATGCAGTAATGTACAAATGTCTGGGAAGTGAACAGTGTATGAGTCAGATACATACCTGCGTGTGTATAGAAGGGAGAAAATAGGTGTAGTGTTGGCGAATCTCAGGAAGCATGGAAGTTTTGAAGGATGCAGTGCTCCGACAACTAACAACTGATGCCGGCAGTCTGTTCCATGCTTCAGCAACTCTTAGCGTGAAAAAATATTTCCGAAAGTCATGGGAGCTGTGCTGTTTTCTGACTTTGCAAATATGTCCACGGCTGTTAGACAGGTGGAGTTTGACAAAGCCACATTAAAATACAAATCTAAAACCAAAGAAAACACAAGCATGCGCGAAGAAAAAAAAAAGCAAGAAAAAGAGGAAGAAAGAAAAAAGGCAAGAAAAAAGGAAGAAAAAACATAAATTCAGAAACAAATCAATGAAGTCTATGACATAATGAAATACTGTTATGGAAATCCATTAATACCAGCGTCAGAGTAGAAATAACAACATTTATAAAAGGTGGAACTTTCAAGGATACATGTTAATAGGATATAAATGAAAAACTCAATGAAAATCACTTGTATATTTTTGACATTGATGATTGCACATTAACGTTCATTACTTTGTACTGTTCTATCGTTTTGTCTACGTAGATGCAATTTCCTTAGAAGTTGAATGAAACCCACATGAAGCTTGCGTTTGCATCTCCAGTAACTTCGTTAAAGTGCTTTATCTGCTTATTGAACGTGATTGATTCGTTCGTTCATTGATTTTAATAATATAATGAAATTATTGTATACAGTGCTCAGGTGCACCACATTTACTTCATTTTACTTCATTTTACTTCATTTCGATTATGAACACATAGAACAGTCACATCAAAATATCATTCATATGTATATATATATATATATATATATATATATATATATATAGAGAGAGAGAGAGAGAGAGAGAGAGAGGTAGATATATATATATATAAATAGATAGATAGATAGATAGATAGATAGATAGATAGATAGATAGATAGATAGATAGATAGATAGATAGAGATATAGATATATAGATCTAAAGATATAGACAGATAGAAAGATACATAATACATACATACATACAAACATACATACATACATGATGGCTCGTTATCGATATAGATATAGATATATAGATATATAGATATAGATATAGACATAGATAGATACATAATACATACATACAAACATACATACAAACATACATACATACATACACACATACATACAAACATACATACATACATACATACATACATACATACATACATACATACATACATACATACATACATACATACTACATACATACATACATACATACATACATACATACATACATACATACATGCATACGATTGTAGTGTATGCAATTTGAATGATTAAATTAGTATATTGATATATCTAGTAATGGTGGTGCATACGTAATGCAACAAATATAAAAAAAAAGCATAACAAGAAATCAATATAAGATGAGGCAAAGACACATAAGCTAAATATATTATTAAATGTTTATTTATGCGAGACAATTCTATATATGCTTTGATAGTATTAATTCACCTTCGTGAATGCATGCATTATTTCTGCGCTAGTTGCTATGCCACACTAGAGTTATCTATATATATGAAAAAAAGGATGTGTGTGTGTGTGTGTGTAGTACGTATGCATTTCTACAGTTTTCAACTGATTTTCACCAAACTTTACGCACACATTACTTATGTGCCAAGAATGGTCATGGACCATAACATTTTGCCCAGAGCTCCCGCGTAATGCGAGAAACCAACCGGGTTTTTCACATAGGTTTTTTTGTAAAAACTAGTTTCAACTGATTCTCTGCCTTCGACTTCTGCAGTTTTCAAGCGATTCTCTCCCTCTTCTCTCTCTCTCTCTCTTTATTTATCTCTTCTCTTTCTCACTTACACCCTCTGCAATACTTCCTCTCTTTAAGTCTGTTTCTTTCACTTTCTCTCTTTCTCTCTTTCATTCTCTCTCACTGTCTCCCTGTCTCTCTCTCCCTCTCTCTCTCTCTTTTCTCTCTTACACTCTTTATCTCTGTCTCCCTTCCTCCCTCTCTCTTTCTCTCTGCTATTTGTACGTTCTCCCTACAACATTACTTTACTTTTAAATGTTTGGCGGTCCGTCTATTTAAATACATTATATTTTTCCCTCTATCGAAAACCGTCGTTGTGATACAGCCTTCATTACTAACCAATGAGAATTCAACCACGCCACTGAGTGTTTGTACGTTAGAAAAAGATATCCTAAAGTAGCTCAAGTTTTTTCACTCAACCTATTCTCTTCTACAGCTTTATACGCTGAAATGGGGTTTGTAATTTCTGTGTCCAAATTGACTTCCTTGTGTGATGTAATATTGTTTCACTTTTATTCTTTCACTTCTAATTCTAATGTGATAAGACGATAATATTGTTTCACTTTATGTGTGTCTGTTCATACAAAACAAACACATGTAAAGAGTTATTACCACGCAGATACAGTTAAACCACACATACACACACTCACACACATTTGCCACCACACGCACACACGCTACCATAACCACACACGCTATCAAACTCACACACATATGCTACCAGCACCATATGCACACATGCCCGCCACACACACTCATTTACTGCCACACAGACTCACGCTACCATACACACACACGCTATAACACACACATGCTACCACACACATTCACCTTATGTCTTTGGGAAATAAAATTTCGCTAAATCAATAGGTATATATTAAGTATATAATCTGTATTAAATTAAGAGAAGAAAATGGAGATAATTATTTTTCCTACATCTGTTTCCATAAAATAAATACGTTTAGTATACCTCTAATTCAATTACTCCTTATATTCGATACCATACTTTACGATATCTTATATTTATCCACTCGTAATGAAGAGAATAGTTCTTTTTATTGCTTTAAGATGCTCTATATACTTCTACTCATATGATAATCTAATTCCGTTATACATTCCACGACCTTCTAAAGAATATGCTTAGAAATTTCTTAATAGTTTGTGGTAAGTAGCTTGCTTACGAACCACATGGTTCCGGGTTCAGTCCCACTGCGTGGCACTTTCGGCAAGTGTCTTTTGCTATAGCTTCGGGTCGACCAAAACCTTGTGAGTGGATTTGGTAGACGGAAACTGACAGAAACCCGTCGTATATATGTATGTGTGTATATATATATATATAGTGTGTGTGTGTGTGTGTGTGTGTGTGTGTGTGTGTGTGTGTGTGTGTGTGTGTGTGTGTGTGTGTGTGTGTATGTTTGTGTGTCTGTGTTTGTCTCCCCAACATCACTTGACAACCGATGCTGCTGTGTTTACGTCCCCGTAACTTAGCGGTTCGGTATATGTGACCGATAGAATAAGTACTAGGCTTACAAAAAATAAGTCCTGGGGTCGATTTGTTCAACTAAAGGCGGTGCTCCAGCATGGCCACAGTCAAATGACTAAAACAAGTAAAATAGTAAAAGAGTATCACATTATTAGGTTTGGGGTTTAATTTCTATCCTTATATAAATATTGATTTAGGTTTTGTTAATATTATAAATTTACTCCCTCCCGTATCCTTCAATTCTAATTTATATCACTTATCTCTTTTGGTTTATCATTATATCCCCCTTTATTTGATCATCAAAATAAGTATTGACCACTCCTATCCTTCTTTCTTCCAGTTACCACCCCTTCCCCATCTGACGTTCACTTACAACCTACTCTTGCAATCTACCCTTTTATATAGATAAAGCTACCTATATGGCTCCAGTACATTGGAAGTCAAGTAGATTGTCTGACAGTAACTGATTTATCACAAATTAACTAGAATACAGTTGACAACTCCCAATGGATTTGACTCTAAATGGTCGAAGACTACATCTTACATGAAGCCTTATAAATATAAGTAACTACATCACCACCACTTTTATCTTGGTCCCTACTATTTTCTCTGCTACTTTCTAACTTATAGTAGGCTTGACAAGGTATGCACTGTTTTCTGGAACTCATTCTGCCACAATTATAACAAAAGGAAACAATGTAAATATTTTGGTTGCCATTATTGATGTAAATTTGTTAAAATAAAAAGCAATAATAAATCTCTGAACGAGATATCAACAGTAACTGCACGACAACGTAAAGTATAATAGCCATCTCAATGTGGCTAACCACTAAGGGTGGGTGTTACTGTAGCTTTTAGCCCCAGGAGATCATCGTCTCCAGCTGGCTTTAGGCACACTTTCTGTACTCTTATGGTATTTGCAAAGGGAGGTCATCCTTCCCTCAGCAACCTAAGTGATACGCACGGACTGCACTTTCTAGGTATTTGCCTGTCTTCGGCGCACAGAAAGTGTGCCTAAAGCCAGCTGGAGACGATGATCATCTGGGACTAAAAGCTACAGTAACACCCACCCTTAGTGGTTAGCCATATTGATGGCTAGTATACTTCACGTTGTCGAGCGCTTACTGTTTACATCTCGTTGAGAGATTTATTATTGCTTGCAGACAGTTTTTCGAATTCAGTGACGAAAAGTTACTGGAAAAACAATAAATGAGGATTTGCAAACGGTCTCCCTTCATCGAAAACCGGTGATTGCCGTACGCCGAAGACAGGCAAATACCTAGAAACTGCAGTCCGTGTGTATCACTTAGGTTGCTGAGGGAAGGATGACCTCCCTTTGCAAATACCATAAGGGCACAGATAGTGTGCCTAAAGCCAGCTGGAGACGATGATCTCCTGGGGCTACAAGCTACAGTAACACCCACCCTTAGTGGTTAGCCATATTGAGATGGCTAGTATACCTTACGTTGTTAAAAAATAGTTTATCGTTTATGTTTGAAGTCTATGCGGTCATCTGACGAGAACGGTTTATTTCAAATTGATGTAATGTTTTCATTAATCAATTAAATGGATCCATTTGAAACGGCCGTAATGAATCGACACATGTACCATTTTTTATTTCATATAAATAGATAACACTAGTGTGGACATAGCAACTAGCGCAGAAATAATATATGCATTCGCGAAGATGAATTAATACTATCAAAGCATATATAGAATTGTCTCGCATAAATAAACATTTAATAATATATTTAGCTTATGTATCTTTTCCTCATCTTATATTGATTTCTTGTTATGTTTTTTAAATACTTGTTGCATTACGTATGCACCACCATTACTAGATATATCAATATACTAATATATATATAAGTTTTCATTGAAAACTCCTTCACTGTTCTCGTTCTGTTAACGGCCAGGCGTTCAGGCGAGTATACTGGCATTGAGGTGGCAACATTTGAAATATTGTCTAGGTAAATGCAGCTGATGAAGACTAATCAAATTTATGTTGTCAAACGTATTTGAAGAGTTAGAAACCGGTCCTGCACTATCCGATTCTATCGAATGTTCTTCCTAGAGGTAAGACAAATTTTCATGTTTGTTGCACACGCACGTCTTTGCTAGTAAATACGCAGTGAAGCTATACAATAGCGCCGTATTTGTATCGATTACTATTTTCCAGTAAATATTGGTGCTTTGTGGTATCACTTATCTATCTATCTATCTATCTATCTATCTATCTATCTATCTATCTATCTATCTATCTATCTATCTATCTCTCTCTCTCTCTCTCTCTCTCTCTCTCTCTCTCTATATATATATATATAATATATATATATATTATATATATATATATATATACACACACACACATATATATAAAGACACTTGTTGTTATTTCTTGTTGCTTATATTAGTAATTGTGTACCATGTTTGTTTGATATTTTTTGTCTTCGTTGTCGTACACATTCGCTGGTTTTCTTACAAAGGTGTCTAATGCTCTTAGCTTAGATTGGGGGGGCAACCAAATCGAACCATCTCAAGTGTAACTGCCCTAAATGGTCGTGACTTCTGGAACTTGACTGAAGAAGAAAGCCACGAATGACCCGTCTTTCTTTGCCTGTCCTTCTAATTGTTGTTTCTCTTGTCCGCCTTTGTATCATCTGTCCGAACGTTTTAATATCTTCTATTGCGCTTTTGTTCCATTTATATATATATATATATATATATATATATATATATATATTATATATATATATTATATATATATATATATATATATACATATACATATATACATACATACGTACATACGTACATACGTACATACGTACATACATACATACATACATACATACATACATACATACATAATATAAATGCGAAAACTAATTTCTGTGTCAGTGTGTCACACTTAGACCCTCCTCTCTCACTATTCAATGACACTCTTACTGTTCCTCATGATTGGGTGAGAGTGATAGTAGCTATAGAGACGGTGAGGGCGGTGGCAAAGAGAGAGAGAGAACGAAAAAGAGAGGGAGAGAGACAAAGAAATTTAGGTAGAGTTGATGTTTTTATTAAAAGTAGTAGTACAGTTCTATATTTAAGAGATGAGGAATTATGTACATTATTTGCATTATTTACATTTGTCCTCATCTTGTTTGTTGTTGGCACAATGTTTCGGCTGATATACCTTCCAGCCTTCATCAGGTGTCTTGAGGAAATTTCGAACCTGGTTCTCATTCCTAGGGTATTTTTCGATGTTATTATTATTATTATTATTAGTAGTAGTAGTAGTAGTGTAGTAGTAGTAGTAGTAGTAGTAGTAGTAGTAGTAGTAGTAGTAGTAGTAGCAGCAGCCTCAGCAACAGCAGTAGTAGTAGTCCAACAGCAGCAGCAGCAGTAGCAGCAGCAGCAACAGTAGCAGCAGTAACAGCAGCAGCAGCAGCAGCAGTAGCAGTAGTAGTAGTAGTAGTAGTAGTAGTAGTAGTAGTAGTAGTGGTGGTAGTAGTAGTAGTAGTAGTAGTAGTAGTAGTAGTAGTAGTAGTAGTAATAGTAGTAGTAGTAGTAGTAGTATTGCCTTTGCACAGCTTCTAACGCTGGAGATGTACTACAGTGTCAGCTGTTCACTACCAGTGAACTAAGTTAACACCTCTTATTTTTCGAGCACCTTCCAAAGTATTCGAGCGGTTCCAAGCACTTAATAATTATTGCAGCCCCTATTTGTTCCATGCACTTCTCGAGATTTTTGCTCACTGTTCCCAGGTCTCCGACAATTATTGGTACTACTGCTATCGTTTTCATCGACCACAACTGCTTAACTTCCCAAGCTAATCTGTCATATCTCTCGACTTTTTTTCTTCCTTATCGCATACCTTGTCAGCTGGGCGTGCTATATCTATGATCCAGCATAGTTAGTTTTCTTTCTCAATTAAGACTATGTCCGGTGGTTGTTGTTGTTGTTGTTGTTGTTGTTGATGTTGTACCGCCTGATTGGCACTCGTGCCAACGGAGCGTTAAAAGCACATCCGAACGTGATCGTTGCCAGGGCCACGGATTGGCTCCCGTGCCGGTGACACGTGAAAAGCACCATTCGAGTGTGATCGTTGCCAGCGTCGCCCAACTGGCACATGTGCCGGTGGTACGTGAAAAACAACATTCGAGCGTGGTCATTTCCAGTGCCGCCGGGCAGGCTCCCGTGCAGGTAGCACGTAAAGACAACCTTTGAGCGTGGTCGTTGCTAGAACCGCCTGACTGGCCCTCGTGCCGGACGCACGTAAAAGCACCCACTACACTCTCGGAGTGGTTGGCGTTAGAAAGGGCATCCAACCGTAGAAACTTTGCCTGGTCAGATTCTGCCTGGTGCAGCCTCTGGCTCACCAGTCCTCAGTCAAACCGTCCAACCCATGCCAGCATAGAAAGCGGACGTTAAACGATGATTATATATATATATACATATACAAACACACACACATGTATATATATATATTAATGTATATATATATACATATATATACATACATATACATACATACATACATACATACATACATACATACATACATACATACATACATACATACATACATACATATAAAGGTCACAATACATGTATTAAAGCGCTACTAGTAGTTTCATATGTTGAGAAAACCCAAACACACTCTTCGGGCGCAAACTACATATCATAATGAACTGAAGAATTTGAATTATAGAAGAAACACAAAAGAACTGAGATGGCAGCATATAGAAAATGCAGACAGTATACAAGGGAAAACGAAAAACGAAAAATAGCGCAGATCCTGTTCAGATCTAATATCCCTAGCTCCAGGTCAGAAATTTTCAGTGGTTGCATGCATATGTATAAATATATTCTGAAGAACTGGAAAATTCCATCTATTCCTGACTGACTTGATATCTTTCTAGCCTTGTCCCTTGAGGATAGCTCTTTTCACCTTTTTACTTTTTACCTTTTATTTTCTATTTCTGACACTTTAGTTTTTCGTTTTCCGTTTTTTTTCCGTTGTTTACTGTCAGTGTTTTTTATATGCTGCCTTCCCAGTTTTTTCGCGTTTCTTCTATTATTCAATTTCTTTAGTTCATTATGATATGTGTTTGCGCCTGTAGAATATGTTTGGTTTTTTTTCAACATATGAAATTTAGTATCGATTTAATACATGCATTGTAACCTTTAAATAAATTATATTTATCTCTGACCACATGGAGTCAGCACATTGTGTGTGTGTGTACATTTATGTATATACATATATATATTTAAATATATATATATATATATACATATATATATTTTAAAAAATATATATATATGCATATATATGTGTATATATATATATATAATATATATATATATATATATATATATATATATATATATGCGTGCGTGTGTGCGTGTGTGTATGTGTGTGTTTGAAAAAGAATAGATATGGCTTTTCTGATAATTTTCTGATAATTAGATGTTTATGAATTATTAAGTGCTTATAAATTGTGACTCATGCAGGTTTCTCACTTAAAAGCACACACACACACACACATACACATATAGATATATACGCATACATAAAGATATATACACTCACATATAGATATATATACGCACACATACATACATAAATATAAATATATGTTATATATACAATACACATACGCACACATATATACATACACATGCATATATATGTACACACACATATATACACACAAACATGCACACATACGCATGTACAAGCAATATTTTATTGACGTTTACATGTGGATTCAAAATTGTTGTAATAATAATTTCGGTAGATTAAGTATTATTCTTTGTTCAGTTTTGATGTGTATTAAGATATTCTTCTTAAAATATTCTTCTTTGACTTTCCGAAAATGTTCGTTTTCTGTCCATATTTTAAAAAAATGGAAATATTTTGAATTTTCTTTCGTTACATTTAAAAAAATGTTCAGTAGATGCGTTTCAAATGAAGGTGTCATGAATTTGTTGCTTATGTATCCTTATACTCTCATGCAATCTTAATACCCGTTCATCCGATGTATCAGGTTGAGTAAAAAGTAAGCAGCAGTTTGAACCATGAAGAATTTGTACCGGACTTTTGCAGAGTTTTGAATATTTTTAAACAGTTTTTTGCAACTGTCTGATAACACATACATAGACTTGCCCAAATGCATCAATAAATTAACGATGATAATTTTTTCACCATTGCTCCAGTCATCTCGTTTTGTTTGTGTATGTTTGTGGCATTGTTCGAAAAGTTTGGCGTAAGTTGCAATATCTGTGGTTAATTTGTTGAATTTGCACAGTTGAATTATTACGATGTTGAATTTTTGTTGAGTGTTTTTTAAACACCTATTTTTCTGCAGTACTTTGTTCACGTTTTACTCCTTGTTGAAAAAAAAGACAAAACATGGATAAATCGCCAATTAAATTGTCAAAAACTGTTAATGAACCTGGTATAAGTTCCTGGAGAGTGCCAAAGGCACAGAAAACAGCACAGCATTGATAAACATGCCATCTGGAGAAGATTTTATACTGGGGAAAAAGGGAAGCAACGTTGGGACAGCTGCCGCTATTTCAAGAAAGTTAATCAAACTGCGGAGGTGACGAGTTAGAAAAGTATAAAGGAATTATGAAAAGGAAGGGGAGCGAAACTGTTATTACCCCTCCCGTGAAACCGCCCACAATGCATTATGCTGCACGGTCATTTACAAGTCGTTTGTTGTAAAAACAAAAACAAACTGGACAATGCGAGTAAGGAAGCAGTGGAGCTGTCCCTCCGTTCAGTTTGGAATGACGTGGCATACACCACAAGAGAAGTGAAGTATGCTACAATAGAAGTCCGGTGTAAAACGGTAGAAAAGGCGAAACAAGTGTCGACGACACCATTAAAAACGGTGGAGGTGGTACTCCTACCTACATATCTTGGAAGGCGGACTTTCAAGATTAATGTAGGAGACATCCCACCCGAAGTAGACCTCGCTTGGATAAAATTACAATCCTCCAAGCCCAAGAGCTGGAATTGGCCGGAGCAAGAGCTCGAAATGATTATACAAGCAGCCCCTGCTGATTTAGTAAATATTATAGAAACTATACAGGTGGAGGAGACTAAGCTGAGAGTCACGGTAGAGGCGGGGAAGCTTCATCGCTACAAATGTAGCCAAAAAGGCCACATTGGGACCGAGTGCCAATCTCCCCGCGAAAAAGCAGCGATTTCCCTACCTGTCGAAAAATAAAAGGAAAAGAAAACAAATGAAGAACCAAGTGAGGAAACATCTGAAAATGAAACAGAGGTAGAGAAAATGGAAGGAGCCAAAGGTGAAGGGTGGGAAATATACTCCAGAAAACGACCCTCCCCAGCCACCCCACTAGCCCGACAACAAAACAAAAAACAACAACCAACAGAACACCCAACCACCAAACATCTGTCATCGATGATGCTCAATCAAAGACCATCATTGAGAAAGGTCCACTGAAACCACTCGAGATCTGGCAAAAGAACTTCAAATTAGCCAATCTTCCTGCAACCATTCGCATACGATCGGAAAATATAAATAATGCTAGACAAATGGGTACCACACGATTTGAATGAAAATCAGAAAATGCGCACATATGAAATTTGCTCGTCGCTTCTTCTCTATAACCAGACCGATGTATTTCTCGACCGTATTGTAACTTGCGATGGAAAGGAGATTCAGTACTATAATAAAAAAAAAAAACGTTCTTCGCGGTGGTTGGACCAAAATGAAGCATCGAAAACCTTCCCTAAACACGAGCTCTTCAAAAAGAAGGTTATGGTGACTGTTTGGTGGTGTACTGCTGGACTCATCCACTATAACTTCTTAAAACCCGGAAAAAATCATTACTGCAGAAAGATATTGCCATGAAATTGCCAAAATTAACGAAAAACTGCTACACTTCCGTCCCTGACTAATCAACAGAAGAGGACCAATCATTCTTCATGACACTGCTCGTCTACAAGTTTTACTAATGACGCTGCCGAAGTTGAGGGCACTTGGCTACGAAGTTCTTCCCCAACCAGCTTATTCCCCAGACCTTTCTCCTACTCACTGCCACTTTTTCGAGCACCTTGATGGTTTCCTGCGAGAGGAGTTCAAAAATCAAACCGATGCTGAAAGTGCGTTCAAAGAGTTCATCAGCTCCAGAACTCCATATTTTTATGTTACCGGAATAAACAAACTTATAACTCGTTGGCAAAAATGTATTGATTGTAATGATACTTACTTTGATAAATAAAATTTCCGCATTGTTGAAATATATTGTGATGGATTTCATGTTTCAAAACGATGCTTAATTTTTAATCAGCCTGATAGTATTCTTTGCATTCTGGGAAAGTGTCACAGTACATCAGGCTTCTGGATTTGCAATCCATATTTGCATTGATTTTTAAAACGTTGTTTTTAAAGATGATTTGCACTCCTTGTCTAATGTAATTGTATGTTCTGTAATGAGTCACCACATTTTAAAACTCTTTGTTGCTTCTTTAGCTGTAAATCTTGCTTTAATTAAAAGCTTTTTATAGGTTGCGTGTTTGGCGTCTACCATATATTATGTCTGATTCTGTCATTAGTTTATTCATTTTAAAGGACTGTTGAAGAATTGGGAGGTATCTTTAAACAGTATTGAGAATGTCGTGGTTTCTTGGGTTGCGAGTGACAACAAAGGGGATGTTTATGAATTCTTTTCTATTTTTGTATGTTTGTTTTCTTCTGGGTTCTGTGGTGGGAATGTTTTTCTCTTTGGTAATAAAGGCGGCGAGCTGGCAGAAACGTTAGCGTGCCGGGCGAAATGCTTAGCGGTATTTCGACTGGCGCAACGTTGTGAGTTCAAATTCCGCTGAGGTCGACTTTGCCTTTCATCCTTTCGGGGTCGATAAATTAAGTACCAGTTACGCACTGGGGTCGATGTAATCGACTTAATACCTATGTCTGTCCTTGTTTGTCCCCTCTGTGTTTAGCCCCTTGTGGGTAATAAAGAAATAGGTAATAGCCGAGGCAATAAGTCTAGTAGGGTATCTTGTTTTTCTAAAAATATTTTTATTCTTACAGTCTTTTATCCCTTAACGCTGTGTTTATTATTATATTGCAAACTCGTGTTGCCATAGTAAAGGATATGTTTCTTTTTGTATATGAAGGATTGGAGGAATGAAAATTCAAGTATCGCTGTGTGTCCATTGGACAGCCATCTTTATAAAGATGACAATATTCATGTCCAAAAATGGTAGTTCTTTCGTATCCCATTCTATAGTAAATTTTCTCGTGGCATGTAAGTTATTTAAAAGTGAGTGAAAGGTTTTCTTGATTTTTGTCCTAAAATATAAAGCAGCCATCTAAATATCATTTCCAATTGTTCTTTATGTAAATCGAGAATTGTTGGTTAAATATTTCTGGTATTTAGGAATGGAGGTTGTCTTCTAAGAACCCCCACCCTGCCATTATGAGTGCTGCGTAAGTAGCGGCGACTTTTGTCACCATCGCTGTTCCTTTTACAAATAAAAAGGGCAGCGATGGGGACAAAAGTATACGCGCGCTTGTGTGTGTGTATGTAAAAATTTATATTTATTTATATGTCTTTGCACGCATGTATGGGTGTATATATCGTGGTATATGTGGATATATATATATATATATACGTGTGTGTGCGTATGCGTATATATGCTTATATGTATTTATATATAGTAAGCCAGATACCGAATTTCTCTATGTAAAGGCTGGTTCCTTCAGATGGTACGTTTTATGGTAAATTTCCTTTAACTCCCATCCGACGTTAGTTTTTTTCTTGGCTACTTAGAGTGTAAAGTACAATAAAAATAATAAACCAACTGTAAATACACATAAAGTTTGAATTTCAAATTTTTAATTATCCTTATAATCAATATTGTATCTATATATATGTGTACATATGTGTATATGTATGTGTATGTCTATGTTTGTGTGTGTGTAGTGGACATATATAGACGTATGTGACAACATAGGTATGTGGACATGTCGAAGACTGTATGTCTTTGTGTGTGCGTTTGCCCCCCCCCCCTGCTTGACAATCGGTGCCGGTGTGTTTACGTCCCCATAACTCAGCGGTTCGGCAAAAGAGACCAACAGAATAGGTACTAGGTTTAAAAAAATAAGTCTTGAGATTATCTTGTTCGACTGAAATCCTTCAAGACGGTACCCCTGTACGGCCACTGTCAAATGACTGAAACAAGTAGAAAATATATAGTTATTAGTAAAGGATTATCAATCTGGGAAAATACTTCTCAAGCTCTCTGTTGATACAAATACACCAGAGTACCAAAAAGTTTTGAGATTGGTATAGAACCCCTGCTAATCCTAAGAGAAGATCCAAAGTTGAAGTTTATCACCAATCGACTTAGTAAATCCATGGTTGCATTCTGCAATTGATATGGGATTTTTTTCTGAGTGATTTACAAGAAAAGGCCTAAATAAGGCTTTACATAATTAATTATTTTTGAATCGTACACTTACAGCTAGTTTTCATATGCATTAACGGTGCATTCCTAGTTCTGTTTATTCAATCGGTCGACTGAAAGAATTGAACGACCTTAACAAATAGTATCATTTTCAGAGGCCGCGCACCGTGTGGTAAATTATACGAAAACGAAAGCAATACAGAGAGGGAAAGAGGAGTGAAGAAAAAGAACAAAATAGAAGAGGTGAGAAAAAAGAAGAAGGAAAATGAGAGAGAAGAAACCAGAAAATGAAGGAAGGAGATTGAATAGAAGCTGGTGACCGTTATATTTACAAAGAAACTATGTCATCCTTCTCAAGTCATCAACCTTGACTAATCTAGTCTGTTACCAAAACCGAACATATCAACATGTGGTATTGAAATTTGATACACGTCACATTCTCTAGTGGTTTACTTTTAGTTAAATTTTACATCTAGATCATTATTACTTGGATTACTATTACATTATGGTTGTTGTTGTTGTTGTTGTCGTCGTCGTCGTCGTCATCGTCGGTGTAGCATGTTTAGATTGTGCTTCTTTAAGATAGCTTTATTTCT
>NC_043006.1:15012692-15040192 GCF_006345805.1 Octopus sinensis | reverse complement strand
ATGCGCAGAAAACTAGCAGCAGCAGCAGCGAAATTCTCTTGTATCGCTCTCTTGGACGCTAGCAGCTGAACAAGACAGACGTGTCTCCGTCAGCTCTCTCGAGCTGCTACCTCGTGGCGCCTCCCCGCTATGCTTGAACGGGGGCAGGATTGACTCATTCCACTTGACTACTGCCGATATAGCTCTTAGGTTGCCGATTCGCCCAGAGGAAGGAAATGTTTATATTGCGAATCAAGGAATAAATATTTATACTGCTGAAGCTAATCGGAAATCTTGACTCTTTCTTCGATTAATATTTAATGTAAAGGATGCGAGCTGCACCCATCCAGTGCGGGGAATCTCTCATCCTGTTACAAACTCTTATTAGATTTTTCGTTTTTGCTAGTCTCTTCTCTACTTCTATATCCTTGTTTTATCTTGACATTGTTCTTATATTTCGTCCAGCATTCTGCCTGTTTGTGCTACATATTCTTCTCTCCTCCATACTTTCTTCTTCCACTCATCAAACTTCTCTCTCGCTCTTTGTTCTTCGGTTTTTTCCCTCCTGCTTTTTGTTGGCTCTGGTTCCTGCGTTCGAATCTCCTTACTTCCTTTTTCCATTGTAACTTGTTTCTTTGTCTCCGCTTTTCTTTTCTTGGGACTCTTTGGCGAAGACTCCGCTCTCGTTTTTTTCCTGTCTACCGCAACTTCCTCCTCCTTTTCCTTCTCCGCTTCTACCACCACTGTTTCTACTACCTCCATCTACCCTTGTTTCTGGGGACACCTTGCTTGCATGTATCCCCTACCTCTGCAGTTGTAGCAAATTGGCGGTCTCCCCTCTACCACGACTCTCAGTCGGGTCTCCTCGGGGAGCACCAATTCCTCCGCCATCTTATGTAGATCTGGCAGGGTTATGTGTATCAAAGCTTCGAGACCATAACCCCACCGGTTGATCTCCTTCGACCTCTGTACGTTCATTATATCTACCTCCTCGCAGTTGTAGATGATGGCTGCCACTAGCTATGCATCGTCAATCTCCGGGGGCACTCTGCCTATCCTAACTCTCACGGGAGTTTCCCGCAGTAGGTCGGTAAGAGTGCCCACTTTGTTGATATCAAATCCTCGTGGCGTGCCTTTTTGCCGCCTCCTCATCAACGAAGCGCACCTCCACCGTGCCGTACTTCCTTCCTCTCGAGCAAAATGTCTCGAGTAAAACTCCTTGTAACCATTCCTCAATTTCTTCGATTTCCGCCACTTCAATCTCTTTCGTTTCTGTTTAATGTTCGGTAAACTGCTTTTTTTTTCTCCGCTCTTTGTAACACTTCCGCTGGTGGTGTTAAGCGGAGGCAATCTCCCTCCTTCACAATTAGTCCATTGTATTGCTTAAAATCTCTTCCTTCCGTCTCAACTTCCCTTAGCTGCAACATGTTGGGTACCGGGCTTTTTCCCGCCACCGCAGCATAGCTGCCAGCTTCCATGCCCCACAATGGGTAGAAAAAAAAAATTCAAGAATAGTTCAATCAACAAATCCAACGACAATATCAACAATTTTAATGACACTTTCAAAAATCAATTTCCACAACTCACTGCTCGATGACCGATACTCAACTCGTTTTTTTATTTGGCACCATGGCCACTAACACAGAGGGGGATACTACAAGGACAGACACGACACCACAGTGGAGACAATAAACATAAAACGAATGAGGATGAATATTATATAAAAATGGAAAAAATGAAATGGCTGCATGGGCCCCACTCCTCATGCAGTACCATTTGAACGTTTATACACACTATATTACAATCGTGCTATTTTGTCTATAATTTTTTCTTAATCATCATTTTTTTCTTTCGAAACACTTTTTTATTTTTTTTTTCCCCTATTTTTTTGTTTCTTTTAACAAAGTAATTTTACTTACTCTTCTTTTTCCACCCTTTTAATACTTCATATAAGGCTCTACGTCTCTAAGTTCAACTACCGGTGGCAGTTCATCGAACTCCACCAATACTCCGGGTGGGTCAATCTTGTTTCCGCACATGTCTACTCATCTATTGTATGCTTCTTTGTCGACCACAATGGCCTTTACATTTTCTGAGTATACCGCCTTGGGCAACTTTACTCTTGTGATATGTTTAGATTTCCCAATTCTTCTTTCCACTTCCTTGCTTTTGGCATATTTTACGAAGTTCCATTTATTCTTTCCTCTTCTTGGTGTTCTCCTTTCTACTTCTATTTCTGGTGGTTTTACCTTTTCTGTCTCTCCTCTTAACAATGTCTCTATATCACTCTCATCTTCTATTTCTGAAACTTTTTCCTTCTCTGTCTCTACTGTGAACAATTTCTCTATTTCACCCTCAATCTTTCTCCTTCGCCAAATTAACTGACGTCTTCAACACTGCTTCCTCCTTCTGTAACACATTCTCACACACCTTCCCAATTATTTTTCCACTTTCTTTCTCCACCACCCTTTTGTCTTCCTTCCTTCCTTTTGGTCGCAGCTTTCCTTTCCACCTCTTCTTTCTTCTTTTTCTGGTTTCCTGGCGGCGGGCTCGCTCTTCCGCTCTCCTTCTTTTTCTTTCCACTACCGTGAATCCCTCCTCCGCTGTTTTTTCTTCCTTCTCCACCTGTACTACATGTTCTATACTTTCTTGCTTCTCCCTCTGTTCTCCTTCTGTGGAGACCTCACCTTCATGTGGCCTTTCTCTCCATATTCAAACCATACAGGCGGCCTGCCCTCTACCTTCATTCTTAGTCTTAAGTCGTCAGGTAGCACTATCTCCTCCGCAATCCTATTCAAATCCTTTACTGCTGCCTGGATAGTGAGTTCGGGCCCATATCCCCAGTAATTGAGTTTGTTAGTTCTTGTGGCCTTCAGTATCTTGGCCCCATCTTTCATATTGAACATTATGGCTGTCATGAGCCATGCCTCTTCTAGTTCTGGGGGTACTTGGCCAACTCGCACTCTGGCCACACGTTTGCCGCAGTACAACGGCAAAAGTACCCACTCCTCCGATCTTATTGCCTCTGTTGCGTGTTTGATTGCCTCCTCCACCTCTGTCGCGAAGTCACATCCACGGTGGCATACTTCCTGCCTCTTGTTATAAAAGTTGTCAACTTTTTAATACTTTTCACAATTTCTATTTCTTCCATTGTCGCAATCTCTATTTTTCTTGCTGCAATTCACATTGTTTTATACGTGACTATTTGTTTCGTTATCCTTTTGTCAGCTCTGCGGGTGGCGTCAACTTCAATGTCTCTCCCTCCTTCTCCAGCAACTTTTCACATGCCTTCATTTTTCTAGGTTCGACCTTGATTTCGAATGTCTCCAACGTTTTCTCTTCAGCTCCTTTTCCAGTTGCGGTCGCATAACTGTGGCCGCCCGCTGGCGTTTTCTCCATTTTTCCCTCAATGGGAAAAAAATAATAATACAATAACAATTAACAATATCAAAGTTCAAAGAGCAACAACGAACAATTATTTAACGATCTACTCACAAAAGAAAAAACACTCTTTCTTCGACGACTCAACTCCCGACATCTAGACTTCTCCCTCTATATCTACTAAATTCAGGTCACAACAGAGGACATTGTTTAAATAACCTATATATATATATATATATATATATATATATATATATATATATATATATATATATATATATATATATATATATATAAAACATTATTGGTGAATTGAAGAAATGGAGCTGAACGCAGATTGAACAGAAATCGTTTTATTTCATTCTACACGTGTTTCGAAAGGCACAAATTACCAAAATCCGATTGAATAATGGGACCATATTGTGTCTTTCTCTTCAGGAAGAAAAAAGGAAATCCGTTGGAAAAACAAAAACAGAACAGAGGCGGAGCAAAAAACAAATCGAACTGTGCTCCTAAGAGCCCATGGCGAAACTGTTTATCAGTGTATGTTGAGAACGGTGGCTGAAGAATTCAACGGGTCAGGCATCGGTCAATCATGTGGGTGAGGGTGTATAGATGTTCTTTGTGACCGAGAATAAAGTTCTGACTATTTAAAGAATATTGGATGTTTTATAAGGGGCGAGAAAAAATCTACTTAGAGACGTGTGTGTGTGTATACTGTTCTATATATGTGTGTGTTGGCGTAGGGGTAGAAAACATTTTTTGTGTACGTGTGTGCGTTTGATCGTTCGGCTGTCAGTGGCTACTGCCGTGATAACCGTTGGGTGGCAGAAAGAAAAAAATAAAAAAATTATATATATATATTATGTTTTATGTGTGTGTGTGTGTGTTCATCTAAGCCTGCCTTGACAAGGAAACCCCCCGCTGTGAAAAAACCAAGCCCCGTTTGTCTTACAGGAGTAATTTCCCTTGCAGTGGTTAATCGTAGATATCTTAAAGGCTATTTCAGAATTTGTTACCAAGGGCTATGGGTGCCGGTATTATTTATAAACGCTATTTAAAGGCCAGATAAGTGTAACGCCGCCAATGGCTTTTCGATGCCCCCATTGGCGGCGTTACACTTATCTGGCCTTTAAATAGCGTTTATAAATAATACCGGCACCCATAGCCCTTGGTAACAAATTCTGAAATAGCCTTTAAGATATCTACGATTAACCACTGCAAGGGAAATTACTCCTGTAAGACAAACGGGGCTTGGTTTTTTCACAGCGGGGGGTTTCCTTGTCAAGGCAGGCTTAGATGAACACACACACACACACATAAAACATAATATATATATATAATTTTTTTATTTTTTTCTTTCTGCCACCCAACGGTTATCACGGCAGTAGCCACTGACAGCCGAACGATCAAACGCACACACGTACACAAAAAATGTTTTCTACCCCTACGCCAACACACACACATATATAGAACAGTATACACACACACACGTCTCTAAGTAGATTTTTTCTCGCCCCTTATAAAACATCCAATATTCTTTAAATAGTCAGAACTTTATTCTCGGTCACAAAGAACATCTATACACCCTCACCCACATGATTGACCGATGCCTGACCCGTTGAATTCTTCAGCCACCGGTTCTCAACATACACTGATAAACAGTTTCGCCATGGGCTCTTAGGAGCACAGTTCGATTTGTTTTTTGCTCCGCCTCTGTTCTGTTTTTGTTTTCCAACGGATTTCCTTTTTTCTTCCTGAAGAGAAAGACACAATATGGTCCCATTATTCAATCGGATTTTGGTAATTTGTGCCTTTCGAAACACGTGTAGAATGAAATAAAACGATTTCTGTTCAATCTGCGTTCAGCTCCATTTCTTCAATTCACCAATAATGTTTTAATTTCAATTATCCTCACCAACGCACGGTTGCAACGCCAGATGGTTGTACCTCCAACCGTGCTGTTTACTGCTGTGATTTTTGCTACTAAGGTATCGGTTAAACTTTTGATTAATCTACTACAAGATTATTCATCTTTCTATTTCACATAATATATATATATATATATATATATATATATATATATATATATATAGGTCACAACAGAGGACATTGTTTAAATAACCTATATATATATATAATATATATATATATATATATATATATATATATATATATATATATATATATATATATATATATATATATATATATATATATATATATATAGGTTATTTAAACAATGTCCTCTGTTGTGACCTGAATTTAGTAGATATAGAGGGAGAAGTCTAGATGTCGGGAGTTGAGTCGTCGAAGAAAGAGTGTTTTTTCTTTTGTGAGTAGATCGTTAAATAATTGTTCGTTGTTGCTCTTTGAACTTTGATATTGTTAATTGTTATTGTATTATTATTTTTTCCCATTGAGGGAAAAATGGAGAAAACGCCAGCGGGCGGCCACAATTATGCGACCGCAACTGGAAAAGGAGCTGAAGAGAAAACGTTGGAGACATTCGAAATCAAGGTCGAACCTAGAAAAATGAAGGCATGTGAAAAGTTGCTGGAGAAGGAGGGAGAGACATTGAAGTTGACGCCACCCGCAGAGCTGACAAAAGGATAACGAAACAAATAGTCACGTATAAAACAATGTGAATTGCAGCAAGAAAAATAGAGATTGCGACAATGGAAGAAATAGAAATTGTGAAAAGTATTAAAAAGTTGACAACTTTTATAACAAGAGGCAGGAAGTATGCCACCGTGGATGTGCGCTTCGCGACAGAGGTGGAGGAGGCAATCAAACACGCAACAGAGGCAATAAGATCGGAGGAGTGGGTACTTTTGCCGTTGTACTGCGGCAAACGTGTGGCCAGAGTGCGAGTTGGCCAAGTACCCCCAGAACTAGAAGAGGCATGGCTCATGACAGCCATAATGTTCAATATGAAAGATGGGGCCAAGATACTGAAGGCCACAAGAACTAACAAACTCAATTACTGGGGATATGGGCCCGAACTCACTATCCAGGCAGCAGTAAAGGATTTGAATAGGATTGCGGAGGAGATAGTGCTATATATACGACGGGCTTCTTTCAGTTTTCGTCTACCAAATCCACTCACAAGGCTTTGATCGGCCCGAGGCTATAGTAGAAGACACTTGCCCATGGTGTCACGCAGTGGGACTGAACCCAGAACCATGTGGTTGGTAAGCAAGCTACTTTATTTTATCAAATTTGCCATAAAGGCAGTACGTAGAGTGAGGAAGCTTGCGGGCTGGACACGGACATTAATGAGGTGAATGATGATGATACAAGGATAATAAGATGGGAGAAGATGAAAAGCGCCCGCCGACTTCTGCTTCTCTAAAACATTGTTTTTTAAAAAAAATACTGAATGAGGTATTAACCCTCTTACAATTTTATTACAATTTATGGACTAAAAAGTCTATTACAATTACAAACAATTTAATAGGCAATAAACCTATTACACATATGAGTCCCTAATAAACTTTCTTGCCTCCTGCAGGCATTCCAGCAGCCGCAAGTTGGGGGCCCATAAAGAAGATCTGTACTCTTCCTTTGAGAAAGAGTCCATTATATGATAGAGGATCCTTTCTTCCAGTACCCGAGCATCCACCTGCGGAGGCCACTCTGGAATACAAGTCGAGTTTATCAGGTCCCGATTATTAAGGGAACTTTCTATATAATTCTCTATAGCCCCTTCCCTGAGATAGAAGATCACATATGCTTCATCATTTCCACTGGGAGGGGCATTCTTCTTCCCCCTCCTCCGGTGGCTCACCTTACACCGAAGGGGTTTCGAAACATGCCGCCGGTGCACCAGCAACCGCCGGCGATTCCCCGTTTTTCTTTTGCGAAGGGAATCCGCCTCCCAAAAACACAATTCTCACTGCAAAGGGAGTCTTTTCGCAGGACCACAGGCAGGCAAATGTTTGGAGCAGAGTGGAGACTATTGCTCAACAAAAATTATTAGTTACTGAACAACAAACTCCACTAAGCCACCCCGCCAAAACAAAACAAACGCCTACCTGTAGTCGTGCTTCAAATGTTCAATTTTTCACGTCGAAAGACGTGACTTCCAAGCAGCATGAACAATGCGAACACAACAACGCATGCGCACACTGACAACTGAGACTCATGGGAACTAAGTAAGCTACTTTATTTCATGAAAATTCGTCATTAAGGCGTTACATAGAGGATACATACGAGGACAGACATACATATAGGGTGAAGTAGCTTAAAACGTTTTAAAATGAAACAATATGATAGGTAAAAATTTCAATGAAAGTTAACAAATTTGATGTTACATAGTAGGGCAAGGAACCCAGTCATCTGGGTAGAACCTTTACTTCTTGATCCGGCCACACTTACCTGGTGCCAAACATACCCAGCTTGCAGGCCACAGGCTTCCATCTTTTCACAAGCATATCTCGTGACAGACACCTCTTCTCCATCCTGATCTTACTATGTAGGTGGTAACTAAAAAGGTTAACCAGCCCCTAGCTGGAGACAAAGGTACCTGTCACTATACCTTTCGTATGCGTCTTCCATACTGTTTCTTTCAGTATGGCTACAACGCAAGAAAAACAAGCCTTCCTTTCTCTGCTGAGGAAAGGAGCATTCTCAATGATAGACTCCGCTGATAGCTGTACTCTTCCCATCACTGACAACAGTTGTTCGGCAAAAGTAATCAGTCCCGATAACTCCAGGCACTCCACGAATGTGTGCATGACGGTTTCCCTATGCCGCTCACATCGCGGGCATGTCGGCGAGGCGGCACTTCCGTGCCTTGACAGCTTGTCGCGAACAGATAACGCCGCATGGAAACACTGCCAGGCCAGGGATTTCTGGTAATTATCCAGATATCTCGGCCCGATCGTTCTCCAGAACAGGTTGACCAACTGATTTTCATCGTAGCCCAGGGTCTCCCTCGAGACGTCTTCTGACATAAATACCACTAACCCGCTATAGAAATCCGCGGTGGAACTCCTATTGCCGGCATTGCCCGCCCGAGAGAGAAGCTGGAGTGCCGTCAGGCACTCCAAATGCCATTCCCCCAGCTTAGGTCTCCGCTTGATCCACGCACCGGTGTCCGTTAAGGACGTTAACTGGGGAAGGTAGAACCGAACGTGCGGTGACCACATCTGCTCTCCATCCAGGTAAAGCCAAAGGTGCCTCAACCTTAACGCGAATTTTCGCATCTTCAGCCAAGGCATTCCTAGCCCACCCTTTAGCGGTTTCTGGCCCGCGGACCACCTCTTCGTCTGAGAAGCGAACCTCGACTGAGCCATATGTCCGTCCCCTTGCAATTACGTTATGTCCTTCCATATCGGGGACAGGCATTTCGGGGACAGGCATTTCGGGGACAGGCATATCGGGGACAGGCATTTCTCTATTTTCTCTTCTTCAAAGTGTTTAAACCTTCTGTCCAAAAGACAGGTTTTGAACACTACGGTCCGCTTTTCAGTTTCCACCACAGTTGAAGAAGGTGATATTATCACATCACCTCCTTCTTTTTTCATGCGTTTAAAATATTCCTGTAGCACACCTACAGGAATATCAATGTTTTCGGTTGCCACAGCGGCAACCACCGAAAACTTTTTCCCATTGTTGGCATGACTGCCAACATCATCATTGCTTTTTATAAGAGCACACTTTTCGTGTATAATTTCAACCGATATGATTGAAATTAATAACACAAATAATTAAAATAATTAAATTGGTTTCCCACAAAACTGGGAAACCAATAAAAAGTTTTTTCCTCTCAAAGAGGATAGTAATTTTTAAAAATTATATAATACACTTCAAATCCCACCCCCGTTAGGGAGAGGGGCACAAAAATAGTCTAAAAGACTATTACAATTCAAAAAAGTTATTCACACACGAGCCACAGTGGCCAAAGTTCAATATTTTTACGAATGTGTTAAATTATTCCCCGGTAAGACCGGGGAATAAAACAGTTCAACAACGTTCAAAGGTAACTCCTTGTTTCAAAGGTAAAAAAATCCAAAAGGTAATAACAACAAAACAGCAACAATAAAGCACTAACAACAGCAAAAACTCTTACCACGAGGAAAGACACGACTAACCAGTCGTGAAGTAAGCAAGCTACTTACCACACGGCCACTCCTGCGCCTCAACATTCCTTATAAACTGTACAAAATTACATACATACATACATACATACATACATACACACACACACACACACATACACACACACAAATACACACACATACACGTATACATGTATTTATATATGTGTATACACGAGTTGGTGTTGAAAAGTTCCTGGCTTTGGGTAAAAAAATTCAGGAACATCAGTTAATTATGATTTTATTCAACATATTCCCCTCTCAGATTCACACACTTTATTGCAGAAGTCCTTAGAGCCTTGTAAAAGAACTCGGAATATTGGACCTCCAACCAGGCCTTTCACGACATCCTTAAAGCCAAGAATTTTTCAGCACCCGTTGTGTGTGTGTGTGTGTGTGTGTGTGTGTGTGTGTGTGTGTGTATGTAATTATATATAAGACATGTAAAATATATTTATATATACTAAATAAGCACTTGCTTCGCTAAAAATTGAAGTCAGAATACTCCTAAGCCACAGAATAGACACTAAATTAATACTCGCATGACAAGAAAAAAATTCAAGCGACTAAGAAAAGCGTCTTACCTCTGCAGAGGTTGCAGAAGGAATGTCATTTAATCTGATATAAAGATTTCGAATTTAGCGCCAAAAGCCTATTATGCCTGTATTAATTTACTGATTCTTCTGTGGCTTAGGTGTTATTTTTAGCGAAGCAGGTGCTTATTTAGTTTCAGGGGTCAATTCATTCACATAAATCTCTAAGTGCAACGAGGAGAAAAACCAATGTCTGGAAAATAAAAGACAGTTAGTTAAAATGCGGATTCGGTTTCGAATCTTCTTAGCTATACTGTAGCTGGTTGCTATATCACTTTTCCACACAAATAATTTGCCGAAGACGAAAAAATCATAATTGGGGAAAATTGCTGGAAAGTGCACTATGAAAACTGCAAAACGTTCAAAATTGTTATTGAAACGAGTAAAGATAAAGATTGGTGTGATGCAAGGCCAAGAAAAATCATGGATATCAGGAGAAAAAATCTGAGGTGATGTATGTAGGACAAATATCTATTCGAGTGAGTCCGAATAGCTCAATGAAGCTTTGAATGCATATTGTGCAATTTGTGCTTTGATTTTGGGGTAGCGTTATGTGAGCGTACGCATGATTCAGTAATGAGTTGCGTATAGATGGCGCGTGGCTCAGTGGTTAGAGCGTCGAGCTTACGATCGTGAGGTTGTGAGTTCGAATCCCTGACCGGGCTGCGTGTTGTGTTCTTGAGCAAGACACTTTATTTCACGTTGCTCCAGTTCACTCAGCTGTAGAAATGAGTTGCGACCTCACTGGTGCCAAGCTGTATCGGCCCCTTTGCCTTTCCCTTGGATAACACTGGTGGCGTGGAGAGGGGAGGCCGGTATGCATGGGCGACTGCTGGCCTTCCATAAACCACTTTGCCCAGACTTGCGATTAGGAGGGTAACTTTCTAGGTGCAATCCCATGGTCAGTGTCGTGACCGAAGGGGGTCCCGATCTCGATAGATGTACAACTGCAGACCGCTCATTGAAAGGAGCTGAGGCGAGAGCGTCCATTCTCAGTTCATGATATAATTTCACGTAGAATTGCGCATGCTGTGTTAAGTGCCTTACAAGAAGTGTAGAGGTGAAATGAGTCTGGCGCTGGAGTCGTGTACACTTGCTGTGGGTAAGCAAGACAAGGTGCGCTATACTGATGCATTGAGAGACAGTATAAAGTTTGTCTATGTTAATTGTAACCAACCTGAGGGTCTTATAGCCGTGAGTTGCGTCTGGAAACAAGAGCACAGTGCACAGGATGAAACATCCGACGTGCACTGAGTCGGGATAAGGGCTGAGTAGGCAAAGACATGGAAAAAAAAGAAGGTAATACACACACACACACACACACACACACACACACAAAGAAGAAGAAGAAGAAGAAGAAGAAGAAGAAGAAGGAGGAGGAGGAGGAGGAGGAGGATGAAATAGTGTTAGTTGAAGGCTACCAAACCTGCCACACACAGACAACTTCAGCTTTATATATATAGATTTATTTTTGGTTTCTTATTATCATTTACTAAGACACAAATGAAACATGGTTTTAATATAAACTAGCAGTATCGCCCGGCGTTGCTCGGGTTTGTAAGGGAAATAACTATAACTTTTAGAGAGTTATAGCCAAAAAATAGCAAAAAAAGGCATTAAAAATGGAAAAAAAATTATGGTAATTTTTTTTTTAAATCGTTGACTCATCGTAGACATTTTTAGAGAGTTACTTCCCTTATATAATAGCGAAACAAATGCATTAAAATGGAAAAAAATTATGGTAAATTATTTTTAAAATCGTAGACTCATCGTAGACGCGCGCTAATACCCAGAAGGGCTCGATATGAATCACGACTATAAGATACCCGGTTTTGGTTAAACTGCACCGCAAAATGTGGGAGTAGTTAGGAATCTAAATCGTAGGAGGCAGACACACAACCTTACTTTTATATATAAAGATTAAATAACAAGAATTTTTTTTTAATATATTTACAATGCCAAGTATGTACAAAAGAATTTATCAAAAAAATTTACAAATTGAAAAATAAACTAAAAAATAACCTAAAGTAACCTGACTTTAAATTGTAGATCACACGCCAAAGTAGCACCAAACAAACGCCATTTCTGCTACTATTTTTGGACTTCGAAAATAGTCAACTTATAACTTACATTCTTGGTGACCTGACATCTATCATACATCCCATCAAGTGATACATTTGACAACTCCAACGTTGCCAAACCATCAGCATAAAAACTTACATTACACACACGCACACATACACGCGTGCACCGTGTGTATGTGTGTGTGTGTGGTGGTGGGAGCTATATATTTCTTTACTACCCACGAGGGGCTAAACACAGAGAGGACAAACAAGGACAGACAAACGGATTAAGTCGATTACATCGACCCCAGTGCGTAACTCGTACTAAATTTATCGACCCTGAAAGGATGAAAGGTAAAGTCGACCTCGGCGGAATTTGAACCCGGAACGTAAAGACGGACGAAATACCGCTAAGCATTTCGCCCGGCGTGCTAACGTTTCTGCCAGCTCGCCGCCTGGTGGGAGCTATATACTAAACAAAACAATGAGTAGGACAAGTTTTTTTAGCAGAGGGTGTCATCTTTTCACATCGAGCACTACATGGAATGTAACAGCAATGAATTGAGCCGAATCGCTTTCTGAACTGCCCAAGTTCCTCGTCGTCTTGAGAAATCCACAGCTGTTTATAACATTTCTGGACGTGTCTTAAATTGAAGTCTTTCGTTTTGAATAAACAAAAAAATATCTTTATTCTATTTGTCACGATAAAAACACAAATATATAATGTTTAGATTATAACGTGTCAAATTGGCGACTATTTCAATCATAAATATTCGTGTCAAATATCATCCCTTCTGCCATGTAACTTAGGTCCTGAATAGTATCATGGCCACTGTCCATTTTCTGGTTACGTCGAGAAAGTATTCTTTAGACAACTCTTCGAATAAACCATTACATATCAGCCTTGTCCCGACGAACTTAACCTCTGTTAATGACTAATTTATTTCAAAATTTTAGTCTTATATTAAACCAGTTTTTTGTTTAATAAAATTTTCAAGTTTGAAAGGAAAGGGTCCGGGTTTAAATTAAGGCCGCGCGCACTTCGATCATAGGTATTACAAAAGCGGTAAGCTGGCAGAAACGTTATTGTGCCGGACAAAATGCCTAACATCATTTCTTCTTGCTCTTTACGTTCCGATTTCAAATTCCGCCGAGGTCGAACTTGCATTCCATCCTTTCAAAATCGATAAATGCTAGTTGGATATTGGGGTCGATGTAATCGATCACCCCGCTACCCCAAGAATTACAGGCCTAGTGCTTATAATACAAGGGATCAAATGTGTTACTCAATTCTCTCCTATCCAAACTTGGTGGTTTTGATAGCTGGAATAGTAGGGAATGTGGTGTATGCAGGAGATTTGAAATAAGGACACCTACCTTCTCTTCGTCGACACAGACCTCTCCAGAGCCGAACGCTAGAAATAGCAGCTGGTTTTCCCTACCTTGATAAAGCGCTCACATGTCCAGCTCTGTCGGCTGCCCCAATCGAAAGGCCCAATCCTCCCCCTTCCTGCGCGCGCGTCACTCCTACCCTTTCCTCTTCCAGTCAGCCCCAAGTTCCGGTCAGCTCCCCAGCTGCTGTCGTCATCCCACACGCCACCCTGATCTTAAAGACCACCTTCTCTTTACTCCACGTCGAGGTCCACCATCGAACCGGAAGGGCGCTTTGCGCGTCGAGATTTTCTCAGGCTAGGCACCTCGTTCTCCTCCTCTCCACAATCGTCATCCGAAGAAGCGATAATCCTGCGAAGGTCCAAGACATGTCGCGGCATTCCATCCACAGAGACGTTGTTTCTGGAGTTGGCCGCCGTCACCGTTCCTCTGCTCCATTGAAATGTACAGCGCGCCTTCGGTGGCTTAACCCAGACTTCCTCCCCTATTTTCACGCAAGCGGGTCCCTTCTCTTTCTCGTGGCCCTCCGGAGCTTTACTTGGATGCCTCCATTCACATTCAAATACCGCTCTGTGCAGCACAGATACTTCAGCTTGTCCGGATCGGGGAGACATGTTGTACCAAAAAACTGCTTCCAGCGGCAAAATGTGCCCTCTTTCCGCTATGGCCTTGACCGTCCGATGGTGCTTCCCTACAATTCCGCTCGGCCTATACGCTGCTCTGAACAAGCGACGCACTTTCCACCGGTCGAGCATATCCCTCAATGCTTTCGAACGAAATGCCGCCCCGTTGTCCATTAGCAGTTCTTCCATGGGACTCCTCTCTAAAAATATCCCGTTCAAAATCTGCGCAATCTTGTCAGCAATGCCCGTTCTCAACTCCCTGCAAATGGCCAGCCAGTCCGCAGTCGACCATAGAGCGATACATTCCCTGACGGTAGTGCGTCACATCCACAGCTAGCCTTTTCTAGTTGTGCTCCACCAAAAGGTTTCCTTGCTCATGCCCACACGGAGGAGGGTGAATGGACTGACACCTGTCGCAGCTCCCAACCACTTTCCGGATGCTTCTCCTAGTAACGTCAGCATCAATTTTCTTCGCTAGATACAGGGTCCTATCCACACCCAAGTGATGCATAGCATGCAGTCTCTTCAGTTCGGAGTCATCCAACCGACTTTCATACATACTCACCTTGTCTCTGATGAAGGAATACCCAGTGTACGGACATGCTAACCTACCACTCGCGATATCCCAGAGTCAGCTGTAAGACTTCAAATTCACCTTACGCTAATTAAATATGCTAAATAACTAAAGATACCTGTCCTGCCTTGGTTTTTGCTGTCCCTTTCTCTCTAAAATCCACACACACATACACACACATATATATGGTGGTTGCCTATTCCTTATGCAGAGTCTGACCACCTCCAGTACCTACACCTGAGATCCTTCATGGCGTCTGATGTGGCTTTTTAAGCCAAAGTTTTGAAAAGACACCCACATAGATTGCATATCCGATTTGGACCACTAAAGAGCTGCAGTTAAATTCTAATCTTTGTGGATCTTAAAATGTCTTTTGAGACCTCCGTTAAATCTGCAGACCTTATGGCATACACGGCATTGAAAGGTGTGCACAGATATATAGGCAGAATAGTTGGTGGAGGTTCGTTTTCCATGGGACCGCAAATGAGATTTGAGACCTGCAAAAGAAAGGCATGGTCTGTTACATGGATCGTAACATTCCTCTTTAAATCTCTCTTGAGTCTTACATGCATTATCCTAGCTTCTTCAAAAGCTTTAGTCCACTCCACACTTTCGTTCGCCATCCAGCTCGATCCGAAGCAAGGGTTTCTATTTCCACGGGATCCATCTGGATCCATTCCAATGACTTCATGGTATACTTATGCCGTCGTCAAACCTCATTTTAGGTTAACACTGCTAGCGTTTTCCCTCTGCAAGCTCACTATAAAACAACTGTTTAGGTATGCTTTCATCCGCCATTCGAACATTATGGCCACATATTCTCAATTGGTTTTGCAGAATCAATGCTTTAATTGAATTGATGCCTATAGACGCAAGACATATGTGTTTGGAGTAAAGGAACTCCATTTGATGTTTAAAATGCGATGAAGGTATTTTTGGTGGAATTCTTCTCTCAATTTCAAATGCCTTTCATAACATGTCCATGTTTCAGAAGAATACAACAAAGATAGTAAGACAACTGATTTGTAAAGAACAAATTTTGTGTTGTTATTTATATGTCGTTGGTGCCAAACACGTGATTCCAAACCACCAAATGCTTGTACTGTCCTTTGAATTCGCGGATGTATTTCTGTGCCCAGATTTCCATCATTTTATACAGGGCTTCCAAGGTAGATGAAAGAATCAACAACCTCAAGTACCTTATCCTTGGCAAAAATTTTAACGGGGTTGCAAACAACACCACATGCAGGTTGATATATTACAACTGTTTTTTCAAGTTGATGGTCGAGCCAAAACCATTACAAGTTGAGTCGAATGCAGATACAAGAGATTGCAAACATGTTTCAGAATGACTGACTAGATCGCAGTCGTCAGCGTATAAAAGTTCCCTAATCAGTGAAGTAAAAACATTCGTTTAGAAATTCAACCTGGTCAGATAAAAAACATTCCCTGTTGTTCGGTATTTTATGTAAATACCCCCTCGGAGTTTTGAAAAGCATGTGGCAACGCAACAGCTAAGTATATTGGAAAGAGAGTGGGTGCATCAAGGTCTGCTTGCTTTACTCTATTTTCCAAGGCAAAAGATTCAGAGAGCCTACCACGAAAATTAACTCTAGCTTTCATATCTTGTCCAAAGCCTTGATCATGTTTACAAATTTTTCTGGGCAACCTATTTTCCTTAGAATTAGCTACAGAGCATTTCGATTAACAGCATCGAATGCTTTGCTCAAATCAACTAACAATGATGTAGGGCAAGATTCTGTTCAATGCACTTTTCCTGAAATTGTCTGATACAATCAGCTGTGTCCCTGGAGGAGCGAAAGCTACATTGAGACTCAGACACCATATTTGGAACTACGAAACTATTTAAACGTTCTAAAGCTTTTTAATCCCATCAATGTAAAACTCTTTAGGTTTCAAAGCGAAGAACTCTGAAATGTCAGCTTCGACCTCCTCTTGGCTTGCAAAAGTTATGTCCTCCAAATGAATCTGTAAATTACGAAACAAATGGTAGTCTGATGGAGCAACGTCGGGAGAATAAGGTGGATGAGGAATTTTTTCCCATCCAAGCTCTTCCATCTTCTGTGATGTGATCTTTGCAATGTGGGATCGCGCATCGCCCTGATGAAATATCACTCCTTTTTGATTCACTAAAACGGGTCTTTTTTTCTTCAAAGCTTGGTTCAAACGCTCTAATTGCTGACAGTAGACTTGAGCATTGATTGTTGCATTAGGTGATAACAATTCAAAATGAATTACTCCTTTCCAGTTCCACCAGGTAGAGAGAAGAACATTTTTCCCATGAAGTTCCCTTCTCGGTTGTGGTTGAGTTTTTCCCCTTTTACCAAGCCACTGTTTACGACGTTTAACATTTCGATAGAAGATCCATTTTTCGTCAAAAGTCACAAGTCTATCCAAAAAGGGTGAAATGAGTTCGCGAGAATGGAGAGAATAGCAGATGTCAACTCGAAATTTGCGATTGCTTTCGGACAATTCATGAGGCACACATTTTCCAAGTTTAGGAACCAAGTTGTTGAAGATGACGATGAACAGTTGGATGGTTTGAATTAAGCTTTATTGCTAATTCTTCAACTGATAATGCAGGATTTTCTTCAAGTAATCCCTCAAGGAGCTTATCATCAAACTCAACTGGACGTCATGTTCGATCTTCATCTTCAAGGCTGAAATCTCCACTTCTGAATTTTGCAAACCATCTTCTGCAAGTTCTTTCATTCAAGCATTCTTTCCCATAAACTGACTGTACGTTTCGAGTCGCTTCGGCTGCAGAGTTTCCTTTTTTGAACTCATAAAGCATTAAGTGCCTCAAATGCTCTTTGGATACTTCCGTGTTAGAAAGGGTTTTAATCAAAGAAATTTTAATTCTATTATTCTGTAAAATAATATTTAATTAGTTTGAATGTACACAAATACATAAAAATAATTTATTAATTCCATTAGACATTCTAAAATACTATTAAATTTCATTCAGTTTTAAAAAAGGTAAAATCGGACAGAACTTATGGGATGACCTGATATATACTGTTATAATCAAGGATAAAATCTATATAGGATTTTATCCGGCAGTTAACATGTAAAAAACCACTTAGGTAAAACTTGATACCAAGTATTTAATTTTATAAATATAATTACAAAATTATAATGCCACATGCTAAAAGAAGACGCCAAATGACTCTAAAACTACCTTATTTATCACACAGATATGGGCTAAAAGCGAGGGAATAAACAAAAAAGATTTTTTTTTAAAGTTTAGCCATAAATCGATTTCGGGTTTAGGAATGTAAATATCACTTTACCGTCCTCAGTATGACATAAATGAAAGCACATAATTATAAATATTTATACATGTCATACGAACACAATGTATCTACAGTGTATATACAAATGTTCACACTTATATACAAGCTAAATCTAGTTCGTTCATCTCAGCCACCTGTGAATAACCAAAATAATTCAGCAGTGAATAAATATGGTTTATGAGAATTCACATTTATCATTATAATCAAGGATAAAATTTGAATAGGATTTTATCAGGTAGTTAGCATGTGCGTTTGTGTGTGTGACTTCATATGCGTATATGTATGTATATACATACATGCATGTGTATATATGTATATATGCGTATATACATGTAACAGAAAGGAGAAGGAAAAAGAAAACAAAAACTGGTTTTATCTTATTTTCTTTTATATTCTTTCTTCGTTTTATATATTTATTGTATAAAACGTCGTGGGTAAGGCCAAAACAATGCAAAGTAAATGCAAGGAAAATCACAAGAAAACAATTATGTGAATTAATGTAGACTTACCTTGTATTCAATATTTCGGGTTTATGACCCCATCCTCAAGAAATTGACGAATGTTGCCGATGTGCGCGTGTGTGAGCGTGTGTGGAGTGGACATGCGCAGAAGGGTGTTGCTATAGCAACCAGCTAGCTTCCTGTAGTTCATTTGTATTATTGATCTTGGCTTTCTTTTGATGTATGAGTATAGCCTCAGGCGATTCTAAGGTCGCCCCTGTTCCGCTGTGTTGTCTTGATGTGCACTGTGAACTCCCGAGTCTGGCATTTCCGTAGATGTTTCTTCACGGAAGTTTCTGGCTGCATGTGCTCCTTAATGCGTACATGCAGTTTTCTTGTCGTGCTTCCGATGTAGGATGCTTCACATTTTCCACAGGTGATCTCATATACAACATAGGTCCTCTGGCACAATTCAGAGTCATTGATGGGACAGTTCGACAATGTGCACTCCTGAGAGTAGTGACGGCTGTTGTTCTTAGATAGAGCTTTTCGTAGGGAAGGGCCGGCGTGCACTATCCGTATGTCGAGTCCTTCCCAGCAGACTGAGTGTATTTATATCTATTTTATCTATTTTGATCTATGCTTATTCTTTAGTCTGCTTACGATGTATAAGTGTTTATAGATACATATATATGTATAAGTGTTTATAAATATATATATATATATATATATCAAAGTACGGGTGAGAATATAAACCTCGGAGAGATAAAAAGCATCTTAAGATTAAACTGGTTGAATACTCAACAATATAGGCACATATATATTATTAATATTATGAAAACCAAGAGAGAAGATAGCGGTAAGATTAATATAAGTTTATTAATACATTGACAAGACCAGACCCTACAATTGTTTCAATTAATCACTCGCAGCATAAAATCAACCAAATTTAATTTAATTTAACCAAATCGATCTAGTTAATTACGACAAGTAAGAATATCTTCAGGGAAGGACGTAGGAAGAAATTTATATTTAAAACATAATAAAAACATTAAAAAGGAAGAATATAGTGTACCATTAAAGTTTAAAATATATACATTAATAAAAATAGATACAGTAATTAAAAAATTGTTATAGTCATAAATTAATATAAATACCAATAATGATAATGCAGACACACCCATGCAAAAATATGAATAATGGTGATATGTAAAAAAATGAATAGATCGGTGATATGTAAAAACAATTGACCAGTAATTAAATTATGGGAGTAGAGAAGTTAAATAATTAGGTATTCCATATAAACATACCTACACACGTGCCTATCTTGCCTAATACGATCCCGTAACAATCTCTTAAATTGTTTCGGTATTACGTGTCAAAAGTGAAACAATAGCATCTACATTGTAATGTGAATACGAATAAAAATACGAAAAAATTAATAAAGTAATATAATAAAAATAAAAATAGAATGCAAAAAGTAGAAATTATGAACAAATTATTGTATACCATTAATAAACGGCAAGCATATAAAGAAAGAAATACGTTCTATGAACCTTCTAATATAAATTAGATTTAACTCAAATAACATCGGAATTTTTAAGAATAGATTGAACGGTTTTGGCAAGATGGAAAAATATTAATTTTGACAAACATAGTGATATATAGGAGTATTTATAAATGTGGGGAAAGTAGACCTGACGATTGGGAGTGCGTAAACATAATGAGTTTTTGAATGAAACTTTGTGTCTTAATAATACCATATGTACCCTCATGAAACACGTGTTGCCCGTAATATGGAAAATTTGGGGATTATGAATATAAATAGTAGGTATAATATTTAATATTTTATGGTTTGGTTAAGTTAATACCGTTCGGAGTTGATGAAGTTGTGGGTGTTTCTATCTGTAACACTATTTTGATATATATGAATTAATTATTGAGAGTAATTCAATTTAATATTTTTAATTTGAATGTCTCATTCCTGTGGCACTGGAATTGATCTTCCTTAATTATCATAATAATACAATATAGTAATATAATAACTTAATGTTAATTAGCTAGTTTCGAATTAACAATTAAGTTGGTTATGGTGTACACAGGAAAGACCCCTAGAATGGAATTTATCACTGAAGGACGTACCTATTCCACCAAAAAGAGAATTTAAGATTAAATTGATAAATAATATTTAAAAAATTTATAAATAGGTTAAAAAGGGAAAGCATACTGCTATAATAATATTAATACTGCAAATATAAATAATACAGAGAATAACAATTTTAATTTTATTAGTACTAAATTTAAATCCAGAAAAGAACCACTGTATAATAAAGAACTGCAAAATTTGGAAGATAATATTTGGAAAGTAGTAAAAAATATAGAATATTATAAATACCCTAATAGGCATAATAAAAACTTACCTACTAAAATTTAAAAATGAGAAGTACCGAAGGAATTTTTGTACAATCTGATAAAACTAAGAATTTATATAAATTAGATATAGAAACATATGATGGATTACGAGAAAAAGAAATCAATAAAAAATATAAAATTGCTCATACTAATACTCTAGAGAAAATAAATAAAAGATATAAAGAAATAATGGCGAATTACGAATTAGATAATAAAAAGGAACCCTATGTGCCTATGCACCCAAGGATAACATTAAAAGACCATAAGGATAACTAAAATCAGACCCTAAAATCCGACTCATATGTCCATAAAAGTATTAAAAATATAAATAAATATAAGTTTATACAAATAGATATTTGCAATTATTATGCATCGATAAACGAGGTAGTATTTAATATGGTTTTAATGTATGCTAAGAACGAAATAGGAATGACAATGGAGGAAAGTAAGGTAATCCAAGAGGCAAGAAAATCGCTAATAAAATACAACAATAAATTATGGGCTAGAAAAGATACCAGGGAGTTCTTCGATGTGCCTATGGGGGCGCCGGACTCACCACAGGTGACTGATCTAGTAGGGATCTATTACTTTCAGAGTTAAATCTAGAAAAATTAAAAGTAGAAGGGTGTTGATATAGAGACGATTTGTTATTAGTAACTAAAAACTGTACAAAAAGGACTCTTGATAATTATAAAACGAAATTATATAGATTTTTCAAACGATACGGATTAGGAACTACGATTTATAAAGAGCATTATAATGTTAACTTTTTAGATGCCAATTTGAATACTTCAACAGGGATAACACAACCTTTCCACAAAATGAATGAAAATTTGAAATATATAAACGCATACAGTAACCACCCTCACTTCTATTAAGAAAACACTGATAGCTAATATTGGAAAAAGAATCTCGATGCTCTCACCGAATTATGGGAGCTTCCTAAAGCATACTACAAGGACGAGATTAGATTCTACAATAATAATACAAATAGTAGCAATTACACAAAAGAAAACAACACTAAAGACCCCGTTAATACTAATATGGATAAAAATGTAAATGAAAATGAAGATGGGAATAGAAATAAAAATAAAATTAATAACAATTGATAATGATAATAGAGAAACACATCGGAATTCTATAGAATATAAGGAGCATACAAAAACATAAAAGATATAAATAGAATGAAGAATAAAAATAAAATAGAAACATAAGGAAATATATAAGATTAAACGATAGGCAAAAATTAGATCCAATTATAAATAATAAAGATGATAATAACAACAGTAGTGTAAATAAAAATACGAGAAATAATAATATAAACATAAATAAAAATAATAAAAGAACCTGATTGATAGATCCTTATGGGACCAGGTTTAAAATAATATTCTAAAAGAAATCACTGAAACAATAGAATCATTTATTAACGAAAACAAAAAATACATCTTTTCTAAAAATAATATAGGAGTAGGATATTCGACTACTAATAATGTAGGTAATATTATTTCATCACTAAATAAATATAAGTTGAATAAATATTACTGTAATAAATTAAATAATTATCCCAATAATAATGGTAGTGACTCAAAAAATTGTAATTGTAGGGACAAAAATAATTGTAATTTTAATAACAAATGTAACTTAAAGGATGTAGTATATAAGTGTGTGGTTCCTTTAAATGAAGATAGGAATGACCAAAGCGAAGTTAATGATAGGCATATTGAAGTAAACTCAGACATGACACACATAGGATCTACATCGAATAAAATTAAACATTGGATAGCGCAGCATTTGTACTCATTTAAAAATAAGAAATTAATGAACTCGACAGGCTTAAGTAAATATATTTGGAGCCTAAAATCTAAAGAAATTAAATATTATCTAAAGTGGGAGATAATAAGGAAAACTAATTGATATAGAATAGTGAATAAGTTCTGTCTGTTGTGTATTCACGAATTCATGGAGATTTTATGGGATAAAACAACATTGCTGAATGTCAAGATGAAAGCAAAATTAAATGCAAACATAAGCTGAAGTGCTTAATTAATAAGTTTGAGTTCTCAAGTAAATAACCAAAATTAATTTTAATAATTTAAAACTTAGTTATATCTTTTGGATCAAAGTTACTATTATATACCATTATTTAACATTACTAGAATTCAATATATAACCACATTAAAATATAACATATTATGTGGATAATTTCAGTTATGGTAAATTTAATTATATAAATTTTTAGTCGTATGTCACACGAGAAATAGTTCGAAAATTTATAAATTTAAATTCAGAAACGGAGTTTAAATTCTTAAGAATAATAGTAGAAATATAATTTTTAAACAATATTGAATCTATATAATTACATTAACATAAAAAATGAAATTTTAATGAATCCTGAAATATCTGAATCGTGGGCATAAAGAAAAAGCTTACTACTTGAATATCGGGAAAGATAGATGATCGAACGTGAGACAGGTAGATAGAATAAAGAAATGATGGAAAAAATAGACTATTCCCATAATACATTTATTTCCGGTTCCCCTGACTGTATTATGGTAATTATTGGGTGATTTCATTGTATACCATTTAATACACGGTAAGTATATAAACAAATAAATACGTTCTATGAAGCTTCTAATATAAATTAAATTCAACTCATATAACATCGGAATTTTTAAGAATAGATTGAACGGTTTCGGCAAGATGGAGAAATATTTTAGTTTTGATGGGAGGAAACTGAAAAATATAAGTTAACCCTCGATTTGTTCATAATTTTTACTTTTTACATTCTATTTATATTTTTATTATATTACTTTATTAATTTTTTCGTATTTTTATTCGTATTTTTTAGTCTTAATTTTTATCTGGATTTATTCACATTTTTTTTCATTCGTATTTTTTAGTCGTATTTCATATCCGGTTTTAATCCTTAAATTTTTATGCTTTAAATTTATAAGGTTCATGAATTTATTTATTTACTTATTTATACTTATATACTTGTAATAAATTTTGATGAACATAATGATATGTAAGGAGTAGTTATATTTATAAATGTGGGGAAAGTAGACCTGACGATTGGGAGTGCGTAAACATAACGAGTTTTTGAAAAAGATTTTGTGTCTTAATAATACCATACGTGTATGGTATTGTTAAGACATGAAACACGTGTCATCCGTAATATGGAAAATTTGGGGATTATGAATATAAATAGTAAGTATAATATTTAATATTTTATGGCTTGGTTAAGTTAATACCGTTCGGAGTTGATGAAGTCGTGGGTGTTTCTATCTCTTACACTATTTTGATATATATATATATTATATATATATATATTATATATATATATATATATATATTATATATATATATATATATATATATACATGTACAATCAAAATAAGCAACAGGATATCCAGAGGTGATGCAGTACGACAGTTTCAAGCAGATCCATTTAATTGAATAATGCATTTATTACATCAATTTAAAAGCAGGGCTATCCTCAGCTGCATAAATAAATAGGATGTTTTTAATCAGTGGGACACATTTGAGTGTAAGCTTTGGACGAGGTCTGATACCCCTGATAATTTCGAAATAGCTATGCGCTCGAGTGATTCGGCTGAAATCACTAATCTAGTTGGTGGGTATCTTTTAAGGTGCCTCAACAGAGAAATCTCTGAATTGCAGGAAGGTTTATATAGAGGTGATGCTCTATTTATCATCCCTAGCGACAACAAATCAGTCATAGAAAGAATGAGAAAAAAAATTAGAAAATTTTCTTAAAGCTTCAACTTAGGTATTATGTATGAATATGGCACACAGGTAGCAAATTTTTTAGATACTACTTTAGACATTAGCTCGGGATTATACCAACCCTATAGGAAACCAGGTGAAATTACGAGATACGTGAGCAAATTATCAAATCACATCCCTAAAGTGTTAAAATCGGTTGCTAAAAGTATTTCTAGGAGAATAACAAAATTATCAGCAAATAAGGATATTTTTAATACCCATTCCTGCCACTACAACTTTGCTTTGTATAAGGTAGGATGTGACTAGGAAATTACTTTTCTTTGTCCTGTAAGTTTAGCACCTGTTAATAGTGGCATTAATGATTGATATATATATATATATATATATATCGTTCGTTTAATATTTTGCCGGTCACTATAAATGTGTGAAGGTGTTGAGTACTGCTGTCACCAAAAGAAAAGCAAGTATGACAGAATGAATAACTGGCTTGCAAAGATCGCTGATTAAATAAAGGAACTAGTGTTACTAAGCATAAAGATGCCTTTTTCTTTCCTTTTTTTATTTATATTTATCGTTTATTTTTTGCCATCGGTACGCCAATCAGTCAGGGGCATTGTTCGTGTGCTGGTTTGCGGTGGCATAAATTAATCTAGAGATAAATAGCGTTTTGTGATAGGAAGGGCCCTGAGTGGGAGCCTTTGTATGAATAGTATAGAAGAATGTGTATGAATAGTATAGAAGTATGAATAGTATAGAAGTATGAATAGTATAGAAGTACGCGGTTAATATAATAAAGAGCGTACTAATGGCGAGAATCAAAATTATTAGGGTTAGTGAGATTTGATGGCATGTAAATTCTTTTCTACTTTAGGCACAAGGCCCAAAATTTTGGGAGAGGGGGGGGCAGTCTACCCCAGTACGTAACAGGTACTTAATTTATCGTACCTCCGAAAGGATGAAAGGTAAAGTCAACTCAGAACGTAAAGAGAGACGAAATACCGCCAAGTATTTCGCCCGGCGTGCTAACGTTTCTTATTTCTTTATTACCCACAAGGGACTAAACATAGAGGGGACAAACAAGGACAGACAAACGGATTAAGTCGATTACATCGACCCCAGTGCGTAACTGGTACTTTTATTTATCGACCCCGAAAGGATGGAAGGCAAAGTCGACCTTGGCGGAATTTGAACTCAGAACGTAACGACAGACGAAATACCTATTTCTTTACTACCCACAGGGGGCTAAACACAGAGAGGACAAACAAGGATAGACAAACGGATTAAGTCGATTATATCGACCCCAGTGCGTAACTGGTACTTTTATTTATCGAAAGGATGAAAGGCAAAGTCGACCTCGGCGGAATTTGAACTCAGAACGTAACGGCAGATGAAATACGGCTACGCATTTCACCCAGTGTGCTAACGTTTCTGCCAGCTCGCCGCCTTTACATGGCATGTAAATTATGGTGATATAAATGTAGTAATACACATAGACCAACAGCGCGTTGACTTATTACATAAATTTAACATGAACTACAGAGTTTTTTGATGTATTGTTTCGTGCTGCACAATTTGGCAGATTTATAGTAAACTAACATGGTTTGGAAGATTGCTGTTTCAAGGGAAACTCTGCAGGATCACACGACTTGTTAGAAATAGAAACCAAATCAAAGTTTACTCACATTGTCTTGACTTCAAAACATTAAATGAAAGACTGAATGGTCTTAGGGGGAAAGCCTTTGATTATAGTATTGTTCAATGAGTTTAAACAGCAACGACATCGGACACATTACACAAGGAGTTGTACTTTTTTTCCAGTGGCGAACCCCTTCATTATACTCGACAATGTTGGTGTACGCTGCGTGAAGAACATTGCATAAAATAGCCGGATATTATTGAATAGACGAGTATTAAATACTTTGAATTCTTCCGCGAGCGGAAAAAATCAAGTACTGTAGTCGATATAACTGAATATTCCCTCCACCCACCCAAGATGTAACAGTTGCAGTCTTGTGCCGTCCAACAAGTCGTAAGTTACACCTTTAACGAGATGGTTTATTAGTTTGATATTTTCTAACACGTAACTCTATTGTTGGAACAGTTTCAAAAAGATACATTCACATATTCAGAATGTCACATTCGCAATCGACAGCTTTGAACGAAATCTGTGTTTTGCTATAAACAATACTGGAAACATATGTTCATAATGATTAATCGATAGGAACAGCAATAAAACTTCCCACACGTTTTCTAGACAAAGGTTATGGTGTGTTGGTTGTGGTTACTATAAAATTCCGGTGATTTTACGAACTTCACGTACCTCCACAATTTTTGTTGTGTACCTCTAGGATTATGCTTACTCATGTAACAGAATTCTTTGCTTTACACAATAATAACAAGCATTTGGAGCAAGCTTGAGTGAAAAACTTTGGAAAGCCATAAAAACTCTTGGAACATGTCGACAGGTTCCGTTTCTATTTACTTTTTGTGAAAGTTTTGATTCGGGGACGGTTGGATTTGGGATTTTTTTTCTATACCTTATCTATGCAAAAGACGGACTTCATGCCATTTATTCTAGGTTTCGTCTCGCTGTTCACCCGGAATGAATTCAGACGATTCCACTTGAACCGGCAATATGACTATAACTGGCGGTCACAAACGTTTGGCGCTGAGATCAGTAATCAGTCAGGATTCCATCGACGGATTCCATCTTCACGTAGACTAAAATATCCCAACTTGATTGCACCAATCAAGCTGTCGGCCTTGCCGTTCACACCATTCCGATGTAGCAACTTTCAGATTGCACTCATTAGTCTTGGATGATTACTGAAGAATCATCTTATCTCATACGATTTTACATTAACCTTTACAATAC
>NC_043006.1:14927692-15007692 GCF_006345805.1 Octopus sinensis | reverse complement strand
CTACCAGTAGTAGTAGTAGTAGTAGTAGTAGTAGTAGTTGTAGTATAGTAGTAGTAGTAGTAGTAGTAGTAGTAGTAGTAGTAGTAGTAGTAGTAGTAGTAGTAGTAGTATAGGAATATCAATAATATTAATAGTAGTAATGCTCCCGGTTGCAACTGTACAGTTAAATCCCACTGTCCGTTATTAGGTCAATGTTTAATCCAAAACGTATTTTTTAAATGTACAATCATGACTGAAACTGGTAATTATATATATATATAGGATGATCGATAAATATGAAAAAGCGTATCAATAACCATTTTTCATCTTTTTGACTCAAACATAAAGCTAATCGTATGTCTTTATCTAGTAAGATTTGGGAACTAAAAGCAAGCGGGACCGGATTTAGCCTTAAATGGGATATAATGAGGAGATCGCTGCCTTATAGAGATAGTCGATATGAGTGTGAGCTGTGCTCTATGGAAACTTATGAGATTTTTAAGTATAGAGAAAAGAACAATCTGATTAATAATAGATTAGACCTAAGGGTATCATGCGTGCATAGTGTCACTCGTACATTTAAGTATTTTCGAAACTAACAATTATAGTTACCATACTTGAACTTTGATGATGGAAATTAATTTTGGTGTCGTATTCGTTGTAAACTTACCCTATAGTATTAGATATAAAAAAATCATGGGATAATATGTTATATGGTGAATCATATTGCATTACATATGTTATATGTTATGTGTTGTGGTATGTGGTGTGCTATATGTAATACTAACCCAAGATAACCCTTGCCTAGTTAGTCTGACTGCATCCTATTTTGGTGATTACACTTTTTCCCTTTCTGTGATGTTCTACCCTACTGATCATACTTGTGGTGAATTTATGTAAGTCTCCTTTTGACTAAATCATATGCCTCCTAGAAACTATAAAATCATACATACAAAAACACCTGTAACATTACAATTTATAAAATCTCTTCGGTCTGAATACCTTTAACTACCCCCACTACCTCCATACCTATTATTCACTCCTTTATCTTTCCCCTGCCTCTACTTTTAATCTCCTGTCTCTTTCTATGTAAGTTATATATATTTCTTATTATTTTCTATAAATTTTTATTATTTTGTACTCTTATTTTGATATCCTTATTTATTATTCCTTATCTCTTATAAATTGTTATTTTTCTTATTCTTTTCTTAATTTTCTTTTCTTATTTTTCAGTTACTTAAGTCTATGCGAGATATTTATACTATATCCATATAAGCGTATAAATATTTGTGTATGTGTATATATGCATATATATATATATATATTATATATATATATATATTATATATATATATATATGCGTGTGTGTGTGGGTGTGCGTATCTGTGTGCATTTTTTACACTTTTTTGATTCATGGCTTAAAATTAATAGACAGCATGTATATCTTTTCAATTACTCCATATGTAAATGCCTTGAACAGACTTTATAGAAACCACCGAATAAGTAATTAATTAATTACATGAATGCATATTGAAATGATTCTATGTAATCTTGCTTTTTAATGTTTATAATTGATATATATACACACCTTTTGCTTATTTTGACTATGATATCATTTTTGAAATTCTTAAATTTTAAATTTTATTTCTATATAATATAACAATATTGTTTATAAACATTCCCCCATAGTACCCCGAAATAAAATTTCCTCTGTATTAACATCTTAAGTTTCTTAGCGTTTTGCCCCTTTAACTGGTAATTAACATCATGATTGAAACTCTTTCCCTGCCCTACCTCTTTTTGTAGACAGTTACTTATTTTCAGTTGACTACTCCTAATGTCTTATTTCCTCCCTAGGAAAAGGGATATATATATGATAATATTTTACCATACCTAGCCACGAGCTGTCAACTCACTCTTGTCCTTTATTCAAAATAGACACAGTCTTCTAGTCTTAGATTTAGTAGTTGGTAAAGAGATAAATGAATTAGAAATGAATTACAACCCAACCATATGACCCCACTATGCTCCATGTGATTCTTAGAAGTCGTAGTCTATTCTTAGCTACAATAGCGACAACATGAATTCCTTCCATCCTACTCTGTTAAAATATTCAAGAAGAATTATATTAATGTGTCCTGCTTGGTAAAATTCCATTTATTTATTTGTGCAGCTAAAGTTAAAGTAGACGACACTTGCTTAAGGTACCACATAGCGACATTGAATCCGAAACCATGTGGTTGGGAAGCAAGCTTCTTACCACACAGCCACGCCTACGCCTATACCACGCAGCAAAGCTTACATTTATTGCATAAAAACAAAACTTAAAACATATTTCTTTATTGCCCACAAGGGGCTAAACATAGAGGGGACAAACAAAGGCAGACAAAGGGATTAAGTCAACTACATCGACCCCAGTGCGCAACTGGTACTTTATTTATCGACCCCGAAAGGATGGAAGGCAAAGTCGACCTCGGCGGTGTTTGAACCCAGAACGTAACGACAGATGAAATCCTGCTGAGCATTTCGCCCGGCGTGCTAACGTTTCTGCCAGCTCGCCGCCTTAAAACAAAACTTAAAATATTGAGAGGATATTGCTTCTAATTTAAGAACAAGGCTGGCATGTCCCAGTACTTGACTTATTTTATCGGCTACGACAGAATGAAAGGCAAAGTTGACCTCGGCGGGATTTGAACTCAAAACGTAAAAAGCCAGAAGAAATAATGCAAAGCATTTTCTTTTACGCTCAAACGATTGTACCAATCCACCGCCCTGATTTTGAGATTGTAGTGGTTTCTGATTTAGACATAGATACAGCAATTTTTTGATGGGAGATGGTTAGTCAATCCCATTTCTTGGTTGGTACTTTATTTTATCAATCCCCGAAGGAGTGAAAGATAAGGTTGACCGCAGCGGGATTAGAAATCAGAAAGTAGAGAAAATGCAGAAGAAATAGTGCGAGGCATTTTTCCAACGCTCTAACGATTCTGGTGACTCACTGACTTCCTTGAGCTTACATAATAAACACAACACACCTTTTTTAAGGTGTATAAAGAACCCGTTTTTGTCAAAAATTAGGTTAAAAAATACGCGAGTTTCTCATACATGGATAGTATTATAATCCCTTACTCTTTACTCTTTTACTTGTTTCAGTCATTTGACTGCAGCCCATGCTGGAGTACCGCCTTCAGTCGAGCAGATCGACCCCAGGACTTGTTATTTGTAAGCCTAGTACTTACTCTATCGGTCTCTTTTGCCGAACCGCTAATTGCAGGGACGTAAACACACCAGCATCGGTTGTCAAGCGATGTTGGGGAGGCAAACTCAGACACACAAGCACACATACACACACACACACACATACACACACATACACACACTACACACACACATCACACACCCACACACACCACACACACCACACACACACATATAATATATATATTATATTATATATATATATATATATAGATAATATATATATATATATATATACACACACACATATACATATGTATGACGGGCTTCTTTCAGTTTCCGTCTACCAAAATCCACTCACAAGGCTTTGGTCGGCCCGAGGCTATAGTAGAAGACACTTGCCCAAGGTGCCACGCAGTGGGACTGAACCCGGAACCATGTGGTTAGTAAGCAATCTACTTACCACACAGCCACTCCTGCGCCTTACAAAACTTTTTTTACCAAATTTTATTCCCCAAAAATTAGGGGGCTCCTAATTAGTTAATTTATGCTTCATTATCAAAGACCCAATTAAAAGTCGAAGAAAAGCTAGGATACAGAATAGCTTATCAGTAAAACTAATTATACTGTTTATGAACATGTGCTGGCTGTTTTTGCAGCAGGTGGTAAACTTCCATATCATAACTAAATTAGATATGGCGAAGGATTTTATTTCCTGATGATGTAAAGCTTCCGGCAGAAGCTGTCAAATGCAATAGCAGTAAATTACAGGATACCATGCCAACTCGTATGAGTTGCATTAAGAATAACACTTCTAATACATCTCTGTCTACGGTCACGAGAGAGAGAAGGGGTGGAGAACCTTAATTTTAGTAAGCTGCTAAAACATAAAGACGCTTTATGATATGAGACAAATGATATTCTTCAGCTATTTTGTCAACAGAAATTATATGCTTGGCATCTTTGGCAAGTGTCTGCTACTATAGCCCCAGGGTTGACCGAAGCCATGTGTGTGGATTTGGCAGACGGAAACTGCAAGAATCCCGTCATATACACGTGTGAATGCATGTGTATGTGTGTGTGTGTGTTGTGTGTGTGTGTGTGTGTGTGTGTGTGTGTGAATGCGTGTATGTGGGCTTGCGTGTGTTTGTGCAAGTGCGTGCATACATATGTGTGTGTGTGTGTGTGTGTTTGTGCAAGTGCGTGCATACATATGTGTGTGTGTGTGTGTGTGTATGTGCGCGCGTGTTTGTTTGGCCTTTATTTGTCCTCCATCAATGCTTGACAACAGATGGTGTTGCTTTCTTTACGTCTACGTAATCTCTAGCGGTTCGTGTAAACAAAGATGACTAAAAATGTAAACAATAAAGCGTAAAATAAATATCTATTTGTCAAAATGAAATAAAACTAACAGCAAGATGGAAAATAATGCTTCTATACTTAGAGATAAGGTATTACGAATATTATTTTAGCAAGTTTAAAGTGATTTCTTTTGTGCCGTAAACCATTTTCATTTCTGTGGTGCCCCCGTCCCTTGATGCTTTAAGCACGTGCTTATTTTGATTAGTGTTTGATCCAGTGCTGGTAAAAGAGAATAAGTACCAGTCTCAATAATAGATAAGTACCGAAGTCGATCTATTCGATTAAGCCAGACAAGGCGCTGTCCCATCATGGCCTACTTCCATGAGTCAAACTATAAAAGATAACCGATAAATGATTTACTATTAAAATATTAATAAATCTCTGAGCGAGATATAAACAGTAACTGCTCTATAACATAAGGGGGATCAGCCATCTGAATGTGGCTAGGGTCAGGGCGGGGTGGTGGGGGTGTTACTGATGCATTTAGCCCCAGGCGATCATCGACGTCACCAGAAGGGCCGCGACACCATCTCGGTGTCCTTGCCAGCCTGCAAAGGGAGATCAGCCTCCCCGAAGATACGGATACTACATACGGACCGGTTTCGAGGTTATTGCCTCTTGTCAACGCATGGTAAGCACCGTTCTTTGTTGAGGGACTTCCTCTACAGGCTGGATATATAGGGATTTTCACAGTAACCACAGTCACTGGCGTAGAAAATCCGTTCGAAAACAATAATAAATCTCTGAGCGAGATATAAACAGTAACTGCTCTATAACATAAGGGGGATCAGCCATCTGAATGTGGCTAGGGTCAGGGCGGGGTGGTGGGGGTGTTACTGATGCATTTAGCCCCAGGCGATCATCGACGTCACCAGAAGGGCCGACACCATCTCGGTGTCCTTGCCAGCCTGCAAAGGGAGATCAGCCTCCCCGAAGATACGGATACTACTGTGAAAATCCCTATATATCCAGCCTGTAGAGGAAGTCCCTCAACGAAGAACGGTGCTTACCATGCGTTGACAAGAGGCAATAACCTCGAAACCGGTCCGTATGTAGTATCCGTATCTTCGGGGAGGCTGATCTCCCTTTGCAGGCTGGCAAGGACACCGAGATGGTGTCGGCCCTTCTGGTGACGTCGATGATCGCCTGGGGCTAAATGCATCAGTAACACCCCAACCACTCCGCCCTGACCCTAGCCACATTCAGATGGCTGATCCCCCTTATGTTATTAAAATATTTGCTGACCTAAATCGTGGCAGGAGAGAGAAGGAGTTCATTAAATCATGGCGAGATAATTTGTTACAGAAGTAGAACAACGGTAACCTTCGGGATTTCTTTCATTCACCAACCTTCCACTCAGTAATGTAAACATTCTCTCTCTCTCTTTCTCCCCCTCTCTTCCTCTCCCCCTCTCGCTTCCCCACTCCCTCTCTCTCTTTTCTTCTCCCCCACTCTATTTTATTTATCTATCTATCTAGCTTTCTATCTATCTATCTATCTATCTATCTATCTATCTATCTATCTATCTATCTATCTATCTATCTATCTATCTATCTTATTCTTTACTACAAGTAATAACTTGTCCTGTACATTTCCAGGTTTATAGTCTTAAGAATATGACTTTTCATGCTCGCATTTTTCCATGTAATATCTATCCATCTATCTAACTATCTCTATCTATCTATCTATCTATCTATCTATCTATCTATCTATCTATCTATCTATCTATCTATCTCTATCTATCGTTTGCTCCTAGATATATAATAAAAGAATTCGAGACTGGTATGCATTTGAGCTGTTCGTTTTAGCTTATATTTCTATATAATGGTAGCCGATGTGTATGTTGAGCTGTTTGCTTGCTTGCTTGCTTGCTTGCTTGCTTGTTTGGTTGACTGGTTTCTCTAGTCACGTTTTATAAATCGTACAGAGAGAAGGAGAAAGAAAGTGCGTTCAAGGGAGATACAGAAACAGTCAACTTAAGAGGTGTAGGATGAGCACACATGCTAGGCTTGGTGACAGACAATGAGTAAATAAACACTACACATAGAAACAACGAAAGAGAGTGAGGGGAAGATGAGGAGAGGGCATGCGAATATATATACGCACATACATGTATGAATGTATGAGTATACTCTTTTACTCTTTTACTTGTTTCAGTCATTTGACTGCGGCCATGCTGGAGCACCGCCTTTAATCGAGCAACTCGACCCCGGGACTTATTCTTTTGTAAGCCCAGTACTTATTCTATCGGTCTCTTTTGCCGAACCGTTAAGTGACGGGGACATAAACACACCAGCCTCGGTTGTCAAGCAATGCTAGGGGACAAACACAGACACACAAACACACACACGCATATATATATATATATATATATATATATATATATATATATATATATATATATATATATATACATATATACGACGGGCTTCTTTCAGTTTCCGTCTACCAAATCCACTCACAAGGCTTTGGTCAGCCCGAGGCTATAGTAGAAGACACTTACCCAAGGTGCCACGCAGTGGGACTGAACCCGGAACCATGCAGTTGGTAGACAAGCTACTTGCCACACAGCCACTCCATATGTATGTATGTATGTATGTATGTATGTATGTATGTATGTATGATGTATGTATGTATGTATGTATGTATGTGTATATATATATATAAATTAACTACTAAAAATAAACAAAATTTTACCGAATGCAAAACTTCAAAACACATCATTTTAAAAAACTGAATTTTTATTCCGACTAGACAATTTGTTACCGAAATGCATTGCGAATAAGCCCGCCATTTTCATAGATATGTAAAGATAAACATTCGTACATGCTACGACGAATTCTACGGTTGGCTATCGAGCTTGTAATGTTATGTTTTTCTCTATATTTCTTGAGTCTGTTGCACTGATGAACATGAAATGCATATTCTGCATTAAATGCGAAATCACATGTGATATGTAACTGAATTTTTTTTTTTAAATGATGTGTTTTGAAGTTTTGCATTCGGTAAAATTTTGTTTATTTTTAGTAGTTTTGACCGCATTGGTCCCTCTTAGCGTGTTGGTATCTACGAATAGTAGTACCCTCAATATAATATAAAATAATTATATATATATATATATATATATATATATATATATATATATAATAAGTTTTCCCTTGAAGTCATTGGCTGTCATGCCCGTATAGTGCCTAATAATGCTATCGGATGGTGTAAGGGTGTCTCTGTATACTACAACCCTTGAGAAGCAGGGCCATCCTAGAGGGAAGGTGGTAGGGTTTCGAAAGTTGCAGTTTTTACGTTTGTTGATGCATGCAATGTTAGATGCAATGTTCTCTAAGCAGGAGCAGCTTACCCTGACATTAGGGGGGTTGAAGAGTTTGTAATACTTATAGTCTCTGGGGAAATGCTTCTTTATTACTGACAGAAAGCATCGTTGTAGTGGAGGCGGCCCTATCAAAGATCTTCATGTTGGCTGAGAGTTTAGACATCTGTTTACCAATGTCTGAAACCAGGTTTCTAATTACAGCAGGTGGGGTGGGTGGTGGTTGAGCTCTTGTGGATATATACCGTTTCTTCATTAGGCTTCCTGCCCGTGTTCAGGTCTAAAGTTATGTCCAAAAAATCAAACATAGTCAGGCTGGTAGAAACTTCAAGGGAAAACATTTCCCAGCGCTTGCTTTCATTTAGACCCAGTTACAGAGAGGACTCCACTTCCCTGTCGCGCTTTCTCTGGAGACTTCGTGACCTCTGAGACGAAATACCCAGCGCCAAATTAAGTACCAGTTGAACACTGGGGTCGATATAATCGACTAGCACCGTCCCCAAAAATTATTGAGCCTGTGCCAAAGTTTGAAACCATTATTATTATTATTTCTATTATTATTATTATTATTATTATTATTATTATTATTATTATTATTATTATTATTATTATCATCATCATTATTATTATTATTATTATCATCATCATCATCATTATTATTATTATTATTATTATTATTATTATTATTATTATTATTATTATTATTATTATTACTTTTTTTTCTTCTTCTTTCAAATTTGCCTCCATTTCTTGCCGAGTGTCTTCCCGACTCCTAAGGCAAAGAAACTCATAGTATACATTGGTAGGCCATTAAACCAAACTCAATAGTTCGTTCATTTTTTTTTTTTTTTTTAAGTTAAATTAAAATACATGAGCAGCAATAGTTCTCACATCGACAATGCTCTTCTCAATACGTGTGATGTACCAGTTAAGACAATCTTTTGCACTTCTTGCAGGGATGGTAAGCCAGGGATCATTCTCATATAATTTTCGGTTCCCTTCTTGATCATTCCTAGTGCTCCTACGATCACTGGTATTGTAACTGCCTTGATATGCCACATTTTCTCAATTTCACTGAGTAGGTCTTTATATTTTCTGAGCTTGTCAAACTCTTTCGCTGAGATATTATGATCACAGGGGATGCTCATGTCGATCAATAAGCAAACTTTATTGTTTTGGTCTTTCACAACAATATCTGGTTTATTGGCCTTGATGGTTCGGTCTGTATGTACTGGAAAGTCCCACAGAATGGTTACATTTTCTCCTTCAGTTACAGCCTCAGGGTGGTGATTATACCACTTGTCGGCAGTTTTGATATTGTAATGCCGACTTATTAGCCAGTGTAGATATTGGCCAACTCTGTCATGTCTTAATTTATACTCCACTGGTGCTAAGACTTTACATCCAGAGATTAGGTGGTCCACTGTTTCAATCATGTCGTTGCAGAATCGGCATTTTGGGTCTGCTCCATTTTTCATCACATTGGCCTGGTAGTTCCGGGTTAATAGGCTTTGATCTTGAGCAGCCAGGATGAAACCTTCGCTCTCTGCTTTTAGCCCTGAGCTCCGTAGCCACTGATGGATTTGCTTCTGGTCAACATCAGCTTGTTTGCTGCGGGCCACATATTTGCCCGTGCAGAGGTTTCTCCTCCCACCTATCAGCCAATTGCTCGTGCGCTTTTTTCGTTGCCATTATTTTTACCTTCTTTGCAACAATAGTTGCCGTACTTCCCTCGGGTTGTTCAGTTTGGGTATCCTGCACGAGATCAATAGCAAATTTGTTGCTTTCCTTTATGATAGAATGAAGCTTCTTTCGTCTCTCGTGATTTTCCACGAGCTTTAGCATCCAGTCATTCGTTATTTCGAGATATTTGGCCAGTCCAATTGTGGTTGTTTTGTAAGCTAGTTCAAATTGGATCAAGCCTCGACCTCCTTGGGCTCTGGGAAGGTAAAGGCGATCTACGTCTGCCTTTGGGTGGTGCATCCTATTACAACTCAGCAGCTTGCGTATTTTCCTATCTATATTCTTTACTTCACTCATATTCCAGTTCAACACATTGTAGCTATAAGTAACAACTGGAACTGCTAAGGAATTTATAGCTAACACCTTGTTACGTGCATTTAGTTCAGATTTCAGGACTGCACGAACTCTCCTATAACATTCCTTCCTGATCTTCTCTTTCATGCTTGCATGCTGAATACCAGAGCCTTCATTTATCCCTAAATATTTGTATGTTTGTTCTTGCTCAAGCTCTGTTATGACTGTGTCAACATCTAACACGACTGAATATGTGGTCTTCACTTTCCTATTATTATTATTATTATTATTATTATTATTATTATTATTTAGGCGGTGAGCAAACAGAATCGTTAGCACGCAAGACGAAATGCTTAGCAGTATTTCGTCGTCTGCTGCTACGTTCTGAATTCAAATTTCGTCGAGGTCGACTTTGCCTTTCATCCTTTCAGAGTTGCTGAAATAAGTGCTTATTTACGCACTGGGATTGATGTAACCGACTAGCTCTTCCCCCAAATTTCAGGCCTTGTACCTATAGTAGAAAGGATTATTATTATTATTATTATTATTATTATTATTATTATTATTATTAACGATGAAAGCAGTATTATCATAATACCAAAAGGTAAATATTATATCCATCTTAACATGGATGTCTTGTTAGAAAGGCGGCGAGCTGGCAGAAACGTTAGCACGCCGGGCGAAATGCTTAGCGGCATCTCGTCTGTCTTTAGGTTCTGAGTTCAAATTCCGCCGAGGTCGACTTTTGCCTTTCATCCTTTCGGGGTCGATTAAATAAGTACCAGTTACGCACTGGGGTCGATATATCGACTTAATCTGTTTGTCTGTCCTTGTTTGTCCCCTCTGTGTTTAACCCCTTGTGGGTAGTAAAGAAATAGGTATTTCGTCTGCCGTTACATTCTGAGTTCAAATTCCGCCGAGGTCGACTTTGCCTTTCATCCTTTCGGGGTCGATTAAATAAGTACCAGTTACGCACTTGGGTCGATATATCGACTTAATCTGTTTGTCTGTCCTTGTTTGTCCCCTCTGTGTTTAGCCCCTAGTAGGTAGTAAAGAAATAGGATGCCTTGTTAGAACACCAAATCCTGCATTGTTAGCCTTGAGGGGCTCTCTCATATGAGCGCTCGGTGCATAAAAACACACACATTTACAGTAGCAGACGATATTCGTCTGCCACAAGCATTGGAAATCCCATATCATTTGATTACGTTCAACTGAAGTATAATCGACGAGAGCGAAAATAAAAGTGGTTAGAGGAAAATAAGTGATTTTCAATCATCTACGTATTCGTTTCGCTTACTCAGTTGAACAAAGTTTTTTTTTTTTCCCACGGTTGGTTTGGTTTTAGGCGGCGAGCTGGCAGAAACGTTAGCACGCCGTGCGAAATGCTTGACAGTATTTCGTCTGCCGCTACGTTCTGAGTTCAAATTCCGCCGAGGTCGACTTTGCCTTTAATCCTTTCGGGGTCGATAAATTAAGTACCAGTTACGCACTGGGGTCGATATAATCGACCTAATCCCTTTGTCTATCCTTGTTTGTCCTCTCTGTGTTTAGCCCCTTGAGGGTAGTAAAGAAATAGGTATTTCGTCTGCCGTTACGTTCTGAGTTCAAATTCCGCCGAGGTCGACTTTGCCTTTCATCCTTTCGGGGTCGATAAATTAAGTACCAGTTACGCACTGGGGTCGATATAATCGACTTAATCCGTTTGTCTATCCTTGTTTGTCCTCTCTGTGTTTAGCCCCTTGAGGGTAGTAAAGAAATAGGTATTTCGTCAGCTGCTTCGTTCTGATTTGAAATTCAGCCGAGGTCGACTTTGCCTTTCATCCATTCGGGGTCGATTAAATAAGTACCAGTTACAAACTGGGATCGATGTAATCGACTGGTCCCCTTCCCTCAAAATTTTCAAGGCCTTGTGCCTAGAGTAGACACAATTAACAAAGGGCAGTGAACTGGCAGGGTTGTTAGTACGCTGGGTAAAATACTTTGCAGCATTTCGTTCGTCTTTATGTTCTAAGTTTGTGGAGGCGCAATGGCCCAGTGGTTAGGGCAGCGGACTCGCAGTCATAGGATCGCGGTTTCGATTCCCAGACCGGGCGTTGTGAGTGTTTATTGAGCGAAAACACCTAAAGCTCCACGAGGCTCCGGCAGGGGATGGTGGTGATCCCTGCTGTACTCTTTCACCACAACTTTCTCTCACTCTTACTTCCTGCTTCTGTTGTACCTGTATTTCAAAAGGGCCCGGCCTTGTCACTCTCTGTGTCACGCTGAATATCCCCGAGAACTACGTTAAGGGTACACGTGTCTGTGAAGTGCTCAGCCACTTACATGTTAAATTCACGAGCAGGCTGTTCCGTTGATTCGGATAAAAAAAAAATGTTCTAAGTTCAAATTCTGCTTATGACGACTTTGCCTGTCATTCTTTCGAGGTCAATAAAATAAATATCCCGAAATTTGAAGCCTTGTGCTTATTAAAAGAAAGGGTAATAAGTAAATCAAACCGATCGCAAGGCAGTTAGTTGAAATTCATATTTTAATAGGGACAATCTGTTTCAAGCCACACCCAAACGCCACATAAAAAACAAGATATGATCTTTTATTTGTCTATCAATCAATAGCAAAAAGATATTGACACCTGTGTGGGTGTGTTTTCATTTTATTTTCATTCTATTGATCCATGGTTACGCTTTTCAGCAAAAATAAGAGAAATATAATTTTCTTTATAAATTATACACTTTTACATGTTACATGAAATGTATACATGGAGATTCGTGGAGGCGCAATGGCCCAGTGGTTAGGGCAGCGGACTCGCGGTCATAGGATCGCGGTTTCGATTCTCAGACCGGGCGTTGTGAGTGTTTATTGAGCGAAAACACCTAAAGCTCCACGAGGCTCCGGCAGGGGATGGTGGTGATCCCTGCTGTACTCTTTCACCACAACTTTCTCTCACTCCTACTTCCTTTTTCTGTTGTACCTGTATTTCAAAGGGCCGGCCTTGTCACTCTCTGTGTCACGCTGAATATCCCCGAGAACTACGTTAAGGGTACACGTGTCTGTGGAGTGCTCAGCCACTTACACGTTAATTTCACGAGCAGGCTGTTCCGTTGATTCTGATCAACCGGAGCCCTCGTCGTCGTAACCGACGGAGTGCTTCCTTTCCTACATGGAGATTCAGGAGTCGTTCGTACACGCTCTGCAAACCACTTATACACCTGCATAGTCTATTCGTAGCTCATTCAAATTTCAGCCCGTCAGCTGTTTCAATACAATTTGTTAATTTAGCGTGCTCGCCCAGGATTTATATGCTGGCGTAGTCTACTCGTTTTTCGTTGCTCGAATTTCAGTTCGGTAAGCGAATGGGATACCAGTCACTAATACATGTACATAGTCTACTCGTGGTTCGATGACCAAATGTCAGTTCGTTATGCAAATTAAAGTTTTTTCAGAAAAACCATTCATTATCGATGGTGGGTGGAGACAAACACACGCACGTGTATATATATATATATATATACAATAATATGTTACATTACACGATAGTCAAGATAAAACTCTGAGTTTCAGATGCCGAAGTGGGAATCCACGTCATCTCTTCGGTTATCTGGCTATTTGAAAATAATATGTTACTATCGAGTAATGTAACATATTATTTTATAGATAGATTTCCTCTATTTACATAATATTGAGGTCTCTTTCTTTCTTTTGTTATCTTACCGTTTTACCAATATATATATTATATATATATATATATATATATTTGCTGTAAAACGTAACCATGGATCAAAAGAATGAAAATAAAATGAAAACACACACACACGGGTGTCAATAAATTTGCTATTGATTGATAGACAAATAAAATATCATATCCTGTTTTTATGTGGTGTTTGGGTGTGGCTTGAAACAGATTGTCCCTATTAATATGAATTGGCCAGCATATCAAAAAATACATTTAAAGGTTAAATTTATAAATAATTTACAAGATAAGGGCAAAAGAAAAATTCTAATGCCAAATATGCCGAAAAAAGGACAAAATTGTCAATAACCATTATAATTAATACACATTTGCTAGCTTTCTTACAATAAAATTTAATGCTCTTAGCTTAGACTTTTTTGGGGGCATCCAGCTCGAACAGTCTCAGGTGTAACTCCCCGAAACTGTAAGGATATCTAGTAACTGAGTGAAGAAAGAAGGTCACGAATGACCCGTCCTCCCCCCCCCTTGCCCTTCTAATTGTTTTTCCTGTCCGCCTTTGTATCGCCTATCTGTCCGAATGTTTTATTGTCCTCTATTGTGTTTTTGTTTCATGTTATTATATTTATATATACATATAGCGGTGTACGTACACACTTGTGCTTACTCTATATACATATAGATACATACATACATATATATATATATATAATATATATATATATATATATATATTATATATATATATATATATGTATGTATGTATGTATGTATGTATGTATGTATGTATGTATGTATGTGTAACGGAAATAGTATACGTTATAGTTTTGGGTCACCAATGTAACGCCTATAAAGTGGGTTGGTGTTAGAATGATGTTGTAAGAAAAGAAATTGAGCTAGTGAAAGTTATAGTGGTGGGACGAAACAACTGCTGCGTTGGTGAGTTACCATAGTTGACCCTTTGTGCCATTTCCATTAGAGACAGTGTTTTGTTCAGTCGGTCAGCTAGACTCGGTTCTAACTGACTTGGAGTTCTTGTTTTTATAACTATCCAAAACCAGCCAGAAAGATAGACATATCGTTGAGAACAATAGATTTCGTTGGCGATCTGTTATCTCTATTCTAGTTTTTGGTGGCCTAGAAGAGGTTAGAAGGGTCAAGTGACAAAGACATTATTCTGCTTAGCAAAGGCATCAGGCAAATGTGACTGCTGGCACTCAGAAAAACTATTGTTTTACCGTGAGAAAAGCGCTGTTGAACGGTTAAGTGAAATTTGGCGATCGAGGATCGAATCCACGCCATACATGCATGAAGCCACTACATATATATACATATATGCATACATATTTATTTTCAGTCTACACTGGAAAAACATGTAATGACCATTATTTATACCTTGTCTTGTGTGTGTGTGCGCACGCGTTTGCATTTATGTTTGTACCCCACCACTGTTTGACAGCCCGTGTTTATTTTCGGCCACGTAACCTACGGTTCGGCAAAACAGTCCCAAAGAATAAGTACCAAACTTTAAAACAAAAAAAAACAAAAAAAGACGCCAAAAAAATAGATTTATTTGACTTAATCCTTCAAGGTGGTAGCCCAGTAGGGCTGCAGTCCCATAACTGAAACAAGTAAGAGACACAGATTAAAAGATAGGGTGCATGGTGATTAAGCAGTGCCTGCAATGATTAGAGTATTTATTTACAAAGTATTAGTGGCTGTGCCAAATTAACCTGATGATTAGCAACACAATTAATGTGACAGGGAGAGGAAGTAAAATGTTATTATTTTATTGTATTATATTGTGTTTTGTTATCTTTAAAAATTTTTTCATTGGCATCTATTGGTTTATGTTTGAGTTGTTGCTAAGGAATTTGTTTAAGGTTCTAAGGTCCCGTTTGCTCTTTCTTCGTCCCACTTCCATTGTACACTGACTTCTGTAACTGTGCTACGAGTAATTTACATCAAATATACACACCACATCAAATATACACACCACATCAAATATACACACCACATCAAATATACACACCACATCAAATATACACACCACATCAAATATACACACCATATCAAATATACACACCACATCAAATATACACACCACATCAAATATACACACCACATCAAATATACACACCACATCTTTCTCTATCCCCCTTTGTGCGCGTGTGCATGTGTTTATATACATTCATACATACATACATACATTCATACATTCATACATACATGTTGGCTGCCCCCTCGTTATCGAGTATGGCCATTGCACGAAGCTTAATCAATGTTGTTATCGTGCAATGCCTGTGCAAGAAGATTTTTTTTAAAGTCGGGAAAGGCTGTGCCCTGAGTCAATCTCACTCACTAAGCAACAGCAGCCATAATCCGAAAAGAAGAACAAGTCAACATCATCGGTAACCACTGAGCCGCAGGCTTTATGTCGGAGTTATCCCAGTTACCTGAGTTACCTTCTCTTAGAAGGATGCCCTAACAAAGGCTAGGAGTCCTTCACTCCCAATGGTTTAACCGCGCGATCGAGTATTCAGTCCGATTATTTTTATGTCCCCGCGCATGATACATCCTTAAGACATTTATTGGATGGCCGTTGACTCTCAAGAGTTCCTCCGCCCTTTCACGGGTTTTGTTTTTCATCCCGCAGGGTGGCCAATAAACACCCTCCTCACCAAGCAAGCTTGGTGGGGTTGCCGGTTTAGTCGCCGACGACCCGACCATGCAACAGGTTGTACTGGGTTACATGATACCAGCAGAACTCGAAAGTGACCTGACATAACATACATACATACATACATGAAAAAATAGATTTATTCGACTAAATCCTTGAAGGTGGTAACCTGGTAGGGCTGCAGTTCCGTAACTGAAACAAGTAAGAGACACAGATTGAAAGATAAGGTGCACGATGATTAAACAGTGCCTGCAATGAGTAGACTATTTATATACAAGTATATACTGTGCCAAAGTAACCAGATGACCTCCCAATATCAACAACAAAATTAATGTGACAGGGAGAGGAAGTAACATGTTATTATTTTATTGTATTATATTGTGTTTTGTTATTTTTTCAATTGTATTGATTGGCGTCTATTGTTTTATGTTTGAGTAGTTGCTAAGGAATTTGTTTAAGGTTCTAAGGTCCCGTTTGCTCTTTCTTCGACCCACTTCCATTGTACACTGTCTTCTGTAACGGTGCTACGAGTTATTTACATATCTTCTAAGTACACATCAAATATACACCCCACATCAAATATACACACCACATCAAATATACACACCACATCTTTCTCTATCTCCCTTTGTGCACGCATGCATGTGTTTATATACATACATACATACATACATACATACATACATACATACATACATACATACATACATATCTATATCTCGAACTTGTCCTCTCGCTTAACTGCTTCTCGTTCGCGGGTGATTTTTATCAGCAGGACTCGGGAGTTACCATGGGAACGAGAATGGGCCACAACTATGCGAACGTGTTCGTTGGCTACGTTGAAACCCAAATATTCTCCAGTTTCACTGGTTCCACTCCTGAACTATACGGTCGTTATATTGACGACAGTATCGGTGCGACCTCACTCTACCGCGAACATCTAGACTCCTTCCTCTCTTTTGTCAAATCTTTCCATCCTGCCCTCCACCTCTGTACTATCTCTGACACCTCTGTCTCCTTTCTTGACATTTCGCCCAGCATTCGTCACTCTACTCTCACCACTTCTATCCACTACAAACGCACAGACTCGCACTCATACCTCAACTTCTCCTCCTCCCACCCCAAACACACCATGCTTTCCATCCACTATTCCCAATTCCTCTGTCTACGCAGGCTCTGTAGTGACGACCATGACTTTGAGACTCAGTTTCAGCTCATGGCTCACCACTTCATCCTACTATCCACACCGCCCTTGCCAGAGCACGTTCCGTGGACCATGCATTACTCTCTCCCCCCCTGCACCCACCCCGCCGTCATCTGGCTCCCGTTTCCCCTCACCTACCACCCCACCACCCTACCTCTCCAACCCACCATTCTCCGAGCCTTCCGGCAACTCCAATCCGACTCCTCCACTTCGCCCATCTTCCCTAACCGACCTCTCCTTGGTTTTTTTTTATCTCATTACACAAAAAATTCTTATATACACATACTGACATAGAACCAACGTTGAATCTTTTATTCGCAATATTACCGAATCTGGAACTTAACTATGGTCTGTCTATAGCACTTATTCAGCATTACCTGACACCTTTGGGTCTCAATGACACCATTATCTCTTATAACCTCAACTTCTCGCTTATATATATATATATATATATATATATATATATATATATATATATTATATATATATATATATATATATATATATATATATATATATATATATATGAAAAAACAAGTCAAAAATAGAAAATGCTAAGATAATTTTATAGTGAATCTTTCAGTACCGGTTTCGGTCATTTTGAGACCTTTTCAACTGTAACGATTAATAATTAAATTTAGAAAAATTAGAATAAAAGTTTTTTTAAAAGAATATTTCTATAGTAGTGTTCAGATATAAGTAGCATTCTGCCTTTCTCTGACTCCCTTGTTTGCACTTGTGTGTTCGAGGTCGTTGTGAGTTCTTGGTAGGGTAGGTGAAGAATAAGGAGGCTGATGTGGAGAGGGGGTGGGGAAATCTGGGAATGCCTTGATGGTCGTATTTTGAATGGTCAGTGGCTGACAGCAGTCGCAGTTCAATTCAGGAATTGTTTATGGAATTTGCGTAGGCGTTATACTGAAAGACATTAGTGACAAGGTTAAGGGGTGGAAGGTGGAGAAGTAGAAGAAGAAGAAGAAGATGACGATGTTGATGATGATGATGATGAAGAAGAAGAAGAAGAAGAAGAAGAAGAAGAAGAAGGAGAAGAAAGATGATGGGGATGATGTGTGGTGATGATGATGACGACGATGATGATGATAATGATGATGATGAAGAAGAAGGGGAAGAAGAAGAAGAAAAAACAGAGAAGGGAGAATATGAATGGGTGAAAGTATAGCTGTGATGGGGCTGTTTAGTAATGGATTCTATGGAGTGTAATATTTGTGTGTGTATATATTTCTTTTATTCTAAAGTTGAGGTATATTAATTGTTTGTCGTAGACCCGTTAAGAAGTGGCTTGTATTTTGTAATAAAGAGATTTTCTTTACTTATTCGTTGTCTCGAGGTTGTATCGTCCCTAAATTGGTAGAGGGGGAAAATCCTGAAGTTTGGTGTTTTTTTGTTGGCGCAAGTATCTATGTGTTGGCTAAAAGCTATTATATATATATATATATATATATATATATAAAATGAGATAGGGGTTGAAAAATTCAACCCACCATGGGATAACATATATCCAATATACTGCTAGGTAGGTACCCAACAAGACTAATACATAGATGTTAAAAGTTGCCAAGCAATTGTATAATGCCTTTACTGATATGTAATGGTGTAATAAAGTATTGATTGGGTATCATCTGTTAGTTGATGTTTTATTGATTTAAGTATGTTTCTCCATTTTCTAATTTTGTAGTATATATATATAATATATATATATATATATAATATATATATATATATATATATATATAATATTATAATATACAACTACACACACATATATGTAATATATACGCATATATTGTTTGTATGTATATGCGTACGTATATGTAATATTTTGCCATAGAAGTATATACTCATACGCATACATACACACACGGACACACTCACTCACACACACACCTTCTAGAGTGTGATATGATAAAAAAAAAAGAACCTATGTCGAGCCATTAAGAATATAAAGGTGTCGAGAGATAAAGGTTGGTAAGCCATTGATTATAGGTCTACTTGATCAAGAGAGACAAAGTTCGAGGATAAATAATAAAGACTTTTTCCCCGATATAATAATGAATATCGAATCTATTATTATTATAAGTAAATGTGTTAGATAACGATTGCCTTGTCATGACCTCCTGCTTAGTGAAATCATAAGCTGTCTTGCACAGGCACGAACTGAATAATAATTAATTACCATAGTGATAATATTTACCATAGTGAGGCAAGTACAACGAAGTAGCCTCTTTATGGATGCTATACTGTTCTATAGAATATACTTTGGTTTCCAGCCAATACTTATTTCTTTACTACCCACAAGGGGCTAAACACAGAGAGAACAAACAAGGACAGACAAACGGATTAAGTCGATTATACCGACCCCAGTGCGTAACTGGTACTTATTTAATCGACCCCGAAAGGATGAAAGGTAAAGTCGACCTCGGCGGAATTTGAACTCAGAACATAGCGGCAGACGAAATACTGCTAAGCATTTCGCCCGGTGTGCTAACGTTTCTGCCAGCTCGCCGCCTTGTTTCCAGCCAATACTGTATACAACATCGGACCTCTGACCCATTTCCAGAAATCCGGGAATACTGTGCATGTACCCTATATAAATAAAATATGTAAAATAGACACTGCTTTGGGAGTTGGTTAATTTGCATACAGTGAGTTATACATAGTTTTGCTCTTAACTTTTTTTAAGTGGATAAAGTTTAAATATACTCTGCTTTAAAATTGTATCTCCATCTGTAAAATAATATCATGTTCCTTAATTTCTTGCATACTATAAACATTATACTCTATACACAGTGCTGTGTGACATATTTCAACAATTTTAAGTGGCTTAATACATATCATAGAAACCCTACTTTAGTAGAGTCTTAATTGAATTTGTTAAATGCAACTAGAAGTAGGCTCTTAGACAAACATTTTCCAGAAAATCACAGATATAAAAAATATTCAACAGATGTTCAGTTAAGTTATTATATAGCTGCTTCCACAATACGCAAACACCACCAGGAGCTTTACTTCCAGTTGTAACTGTCGATATCCAGGAACCTGACCACTCGATCAGAGATGCATGATTAAATCCGTCATATATGATTCAGAAGTTACAGCAATGCTAGATAATAACATAACCGAAAAGAAAAGCTACATTGGGCTATGTGAAGGCGATTTAAAAAATTGCTATGAGAACCATATATCTTCCTTCCAACACGGGGATAAGATTAAAGCCACTAAGTTGGCCAGCTACATATTGGGTTTGAAGTCTAACACCACACCATATACAATTAAGTGGGAAATAGTTGAAAAATCTGCACCATATGTCAACGGATCAAAAAAAATATAAGCAATGCGTAGCTGAAAGTACACAGATCGTTTTCAGATCTAAGAACTCCACCACACTGCAGAATTCCAGATCTGAAATTTCCAGAAGTAGTAAACATATGGATAAATTCCTGTTGGAGAATTGAAAAATACCATCCTCTCCAGATTGAGCACCTGCACCGCGGACTCTAGCCCACTATCCATTCAGCTTGAGAACTTTATTCCCCCTCTTTCTTTCTTCTGTTTTCTTTTTTCGTTATCTGTTTCTTCAACTTACATTTTATATCTACTCTCTAACGCCTTATCTCGTTTTTTCTACAATCTCATTGTCCTGTAACTCTCCAAGAATTGAACAGGCACACACCATGCACTTACACGCAAACACACACATATGCGTGTATTTACGCTTATGTATGTATGTGTACGCTTCTCTTTTTCTTTTTAATTTAGAGAAAATTTTGACCGTCCATCTTCTTGGTAGGAAAGGTTGGGAAGGAAAACATCTTGTTCTGTTCATCATCTTTTAAATCTTAAGGTTTGCAAATTTTTATAGTCCCAGGTATCGTGATCATTTGCAGTATATGACCTGCGTTCTCTACCTAACAACCCAAGTTCAGCCATACTTTGCTCCAGATGGGTTAGTATGTATCCTATTGTTCCAATAATAATAGATATGGAGCCAAAAGTGTATCTTAGGTACTGGATTTGCAAGCACCTTATGAATGGCCTATAGATGTCCTCTTTCTTTTGTACCTTTCTAACCACATTGGCTCCAGAGGGCAACTGATTTCGACAACAGAACATATCTTTTCCTTGTCGTCCCACACAATAACATTTGGTCGGTTGTGTTTTGACTTGGTGGCTGTTTTAATTTTTTAATTCCTACCAATATTCTTTTGACTCATTGGTCTCAGTATAGTCAGCATCATCTGTAAATGTTTTCTTTTTTCTTATCCTGTTCCATACTGTTCTAGTCACCGCACTGTGCCTCATGAGAAGAAGATAATATCCGGAAAATATGCTCAAGCAGTTGGCAATAATGTGGTGAGTTCTTTAGTCTTGGTCATGCACACCCTATATTTGTTTTCTGCCTCTTATGCTGTAAGTCCTTGGTGGGAATCTCTTCTTGAATTACATGGAGGTAACCTTCGAAGGAGGATTCATAAACTTGTCGGTACTCCATCCCAAGCTTTTGACACGATCAATTCCTTCTATGGCTTGAGTTCTTCATGCCAAATTCCCATGTATTTTCTTGTCAGTGAAGTGCTCTATCTTTTTATGACTCTCCGGCACAGTTTTTTCCTTATCACTCCCAAGAAGCTAAATGATATGCCAAGTTTTGGTCAAGCGTTCATAACACTCACTAGTGGTTATACGACATTGGTTGACTGTAAAATAACATAACCGAAAAGAAAAGCTACATTGAACTACGTGAAGGTGATTTAAAACATTGCTATGCCAACCACATATCTTCCTTCCAACACGGAGAAGATTAAAGCCACTAAGTTGGCTAACTGTATATAGGGTTTGAAGTCTAACACCACACCATATACTTCAACCATGCAATAAACTTTCAAAACCCTTCTGATAGTCCAACCATACTACGGTTAATTTCTTACGATTTTTTACTGTTTTATTTTTCTCCTGAACTATTTTGTTAATTAGTAACTGCTGTATACTGCCCCACGCCTCCTCCTTTCCTCCAGCTCGCTTGTTGGTGGTACTATGATCCTGCAAGAACAGACTAACATACTCAGTGTATTTGTACATGATATTCTAGAAGGCGAATATATGATATTCAAGGCGGCGAACTAGCAGAAATGTTAGGAGGCCGGGCGAAATGCGTAGCCGTATTTCGTCTCCCGTTACATTCAGAGTTCAAATTCCGCCAAGGTCGACTTTGCCTTTCATCCCTTCGGGGTCGATTAAATAAGTACCAGTTGCGCACTGGGGTCGATATAATCGACTTAATCCGTTTGTCTGTCCTTGTTTGTCCTCTCTGTGTTTAACTCCTTGTGGGTAGTAAAGAAATAGATATTCTAGCAGATTACTGGGCGGAAATTTTTAGAAAAGAGTGATTTCGCTATTTTTGGAGATGAGGGGAGTAGTTACAGATGATAAGCACTGGGGCGGTTCTTGTGTGCCTTTGATACTTTCTCCATATAACCGTAGAAGGTCTTGTCGATAGTAGGTGAAATTCTTCAGCCAGTAAGTATCTATTATGAGGTCTGAGCCTGGGGGGTTCCTGTTTGACATTTTCTGTAGGACTTTTTCCAGTATTTTGCCGTCTGTTTCGTATCGTTGATACTGGACATACTGGTAGTAATCCTGATCCAGTTCTTTTACCCATATACGTTGTTTGCCGAACTCATCACTTGTTTCTTATACAGATATCTAGTAGACCTCAACCTGATATTTTGTTAAGAGTGTCTTTTACTGAGATTGAGCCTTTTGCATTGAAGCTACGGTAAACTGATTTGGGATCCATGGCAAATAATTTATATGCTGTAGATTTTCGTTTTTCAGCTGTAGCTGTGAGTTGTTGATTCAGCAGGTGCAGTTTGGAGTTTAGATTTTTTTAATCTTGAATCACCAAATCGCCTCTCTAGATTCTGTGTCTTCCTGATGTCATGTGAGGATGTTCTCGGTGCTATATGTCAAATATTTTCACGCAAGAATAAACCTTTGACCGGCTTTGACCGGCAGATTTTTAAAATAATTTCTGGCGGTGTCATATGAAAATGCCACCCATAATTATGACCCTAGTATCGATCTATTGCATTTCAATCTGTTTTAGGGTTAGGGTTAGTTAGTGTTAGTGTTAGGGGTGGGGGGAAGAGTATCTTTTTTTCTTCAGAAATGTAAATAAACCCAATCTGTTTCTTAAACGAGGGACATTTTCATATGACTATCAGTTGAAATAGGGTGATTATTTTCGATGGCTGGCTTTATAGTGCCATCCTACTTTGAATCAGACATTTCTGTTAGATGTATTAATTTACATTTAATGATACGCTTTTCTTGTTCATTTAAAGCTTTGGGTGTTTGGAGCTGCACAAATATTTAATCCATTGCATAAAGCCGAACTTTTGGGGGGTCAGATTGTATATATATTTATTTTTGTTTGTTCCTTCTCAAGCCACGCCTGGCTCATAAAAGCCGGTTTCCCGGTTTCTTTGGCGAATAGGTTCCCCACGTGGACGGGACACCGGTTCGACGCAGGTGAGCTGCAAGATGCAGGAGGAAAGAGTGAGAGAAAGTTGTGGCGAAAGAGTCAGCAGAAGTTCGACATTACTTTCTGCCGGAACCGCGTGGAGCTTAGGTGTTTCGCTCATAAACACACACATCACCCGGCCTGAGATTCGAACACGCGATCCCTCGACCGCGAGTCCGCTGCTCTAACCACTAGGCCATGTGCCTCCACTTAGATTGTATATACGCTTCATATTAATCTTTGTTAAAATCATAGGTACATTGTACGCAGTGACTATAGTCACGATTTGGTCAAGGGAGACATATATGTTTAGCCGTGATGATTTTGTCTATTCACTGATATTTGTATTTGGTTTTCAAAATAGACAATGACCTTCTTTAGAAGTTTCGGCAAAGTCTTGTCAGAATTAAATTATAAGTGGTTCGCAGTTTGAGTAATCTTTCATTTCAGGTTGTTTTTAATTCTCCAAACTGTATTTAAAACATACGTACCGAGCGGCGTTTGTCTTTTTCGTAAACTGTTTTGAAACGTTTCTTGGCTTGTTTCTTTGTGTGTATCGTTACAACGCTGTGTTTAGACTCACACACACACACACACACACACACACACACACACACACAACACACACACACACACACACACACACACACACATACACACACACAAACACACACACACACATATACATATATATAAATTTTGTTTGTGGATCGACAGTGGAGTGCTTTAAACTTCTCAACATTGAACTGCATATTATTTTCATCAGCCCGCCTGCATATTCTATTCAGGTTTTCCCACAGTTTTTTAATGTTATCAGGGTATTTGAACGCCAGTGATACTCTTGTATCACCAACATAACTCGTGAGATTGGTTGGCTGTATGACTAAGGTCATGTCTGAAAGAGCCACAACAAACAGCAGTGGTTTCAGTAAAGCTCTCTGTATCCCCAGAGAGAGCTCTAATGGCAGAAACTGTCTGACGTTTGTATCTTAAAAAGTCATGCAGCCTTCTCCCAATTTTCTAATGATACCAAGGTCACACAGTTTATGACATCATTTTGTGATCAACTTTGTCGAAGGCCTTGGAAAAGTCGAGATATATTACATCCACATGTGAGCTCGAAGTTTACCACATGCCAGGAAACACTGAAAAAGTATTTGAAGTGGTTTTGCGTAGGCTTTTCATGAATCTCTTCACAAGAGCGGCTGGAAATCCATCTGGGCCCGTTACTGAGTTCGAGTTCTTCTCCTCAATGGCTGATATTACATTTTTTCTCATTTATGTCGTGGTAATTGATGGTTACCTCTTACCCATGTAAATCTGCAATGATGAAGAGCTCATCAGGCTCGCTTATTTGCATATTTCCCAATGGAGAGGTCAAGACACTTCGAAATTGTTTACTTAGCGCGTCACTTACCCTCATGGATCTACAGTTAGTGATCCGTCTTCTTCAAACAGTGATCCTAAGTTGGAGTGCACCGAGACAGATTCTTTTTCAAAATTGTAGAAGGCTTTAGAATTCATTTTTATATCTTTCACCGCCTGGTTTCTCTTCCTTCACCTTTCTTTTTTTATGGGGGAGTCTGAGTTTATTTTCCATCACTAAGAACGCTTCTTTGAGGAGGAATTTCTCGCTGTCATTAAGTAGTTTATTTAAGCGATTGGAGATTTTTATTCTCTGTTTCACAAAGACTCTCCTGTCTCTGGGACAAATTAAACGCATATGGCCCGTATTATTGACAGGAATTCTTGGCACCTTGGACAGGTTTCTTCTACTATACCCTCTGGCCGTCGAAAGCTTTGTGAGCGGATTTGGTAGACGGAAACTGAAAGAAGCTCGTCGTATATATGATTATATATATATATATATATATATATATATATATATATATATATATATATATATATATATATATATATATATAGATATATATATATATATATATATATATATATATATATATTATATATATATGTATATATATATAATATATATATATATATATATATATATTATATATATATATATATATATATATATATATAATATATATATATATATATATATGTATGTGTATATGTTTGTGTGTCTGTGTTTGTCCTCCCCAACATCGCTTGACAACCGATGGTTGTGTGTTTACGTCCTCGAAACTTAACGGTTCGGCAAAAATGAGTCCGATAGAATAAGTACTAGGCTTCCAAAGAATAAGCCCTGCGGTTGATTTGCTCGACTAAAGGCGGTGCTCCAGCATGGCCGCAGTCAAATGACTGAAACAAGTAAAGGAGAGAAAGAAAGAGAATATATGTGTGTATGTATGTGTGAGTGTGTGGTGTGTGTGTGTGTGTGTGTGTGTGTGTGTGTGTGTGTGTGTGGAGGCGCAATGGCCCAGTAGTTAGGGCAGCAGACTCGCGTCGTAGGATCGCGGTTTCGATTCTCAGACGGGGCATTGTGAGTGTTTATTGAGCAAAAACACCTAAAGCTCCACGAGGCACCGACAGGGGGTGGTGGTGAACCCTGCTGTACTCTTTCACCACAACTTTCTCTCACTCTTACTTCCTGTTTCTGTTGTACCTGTATTTCAAAGGGCCGGCCTTGTCACACTCTGTATCACGCTGAATTTCCTCGAGAACTATGTTAAGGGTACACGTGTCTGTGGAGTGATCAGCCACTTGCACGTTAATAAATGAGCTGCGACGTCACGGGTGCCAAGCTATATCGGCCTTTGCCTTTGCCTTGGATAATATCGGTGGCGTGGAGAGGAGAGGCTGGTATGCGTGGACGATTGCTGGTCTTCAATAAACAACCTTGGCCAGACTTGTGCCTCGGAGGGTAACTTTCTAGGTGCAATTCCATGGTCATTCATGACCGAAGGAGGTCACTCACAGTATATATATATATGTATGTATGCATATATATATATATATAATATATATATATATATATATATATATAATATATATATATATATGCATACATACATATATATATACATGAAGCGACTCTCTTCTCTATACTGTTTTCTTCTTCCATCTTTCTCTAATTTCCTCTTCCCCTCCCTCCTTCACCATTTTCTACCTGTCTGTCTCTCTCTCTCTCTCTCTCTCTCCACTCTTTTTTTCTCTCTCTCTCTCTCTCGTTGCCTACACGTGACCATCGTCCATCTTTTTTTTCTTCACGTGATCATCTTTCTTTTCCTGCACGGACGTTCAAAAGAGCGGACATTTTTCTCTCTCTTCTATCTTTTCTCTTTTCAAAAAAAAGTTTCTCCCACCGTTCACTATTTTCCTCTCGTTCTGGTCTAACGACCCTCCATGTTTGTTTTCGTTCGGGCTCCTCGTATATCTCCACTGTCAATTTTTTTTTGTTCCCAACTTTGACCCTCCATAAATCCTAAACTTTATTTTATAATTTATGGGAGCAACTGTCTTTGAAGACTCAAATTGTCGTTGAATGCTCGAAATATGGAGTAGATACACAGCCGACAACTGATGAAAGGTCGTTTCTCTCGTTTCTCTGTGTTTACCTGTTCTGTTTTCCATTTTTTTACGTATTCTATGTTGTTTGAACCGTTGGTGATGGTGATGTCCTGTACCCATATATACATGTAGAAATATATATATATATATAATAATTCTCTAAACGAGATATAGACAGTAACTGCTCCATAACAAAAGGGACATTAGCCATTTGAATGTGGCTAGGGACAGGGCAGGGCGGTGGGGGTGTTACTGTTGCATTTAGCCCCAGGCGAACATCAACGTCACCAGAAAGGCTTGACACCATCACGGCGTCCTCTATCCTGCAAAGGGAGATCATCCACCGAAGAAGCGGAAGCCACATACAGACCCAGGTTTCGAGGTGTTTGCCTCTCGTCAACGTATTGTAGGCACCGCCCCTCGATGAACGGCTCCCTGTGCAGGATATTTCTATATAGATTTTCACGTAAATACATTTACTGATTTCGAAAATCTGTTCGACAGCAATAATAATTCTCTAAACGAGATATAGACAGTAACTGCTCCATAACAAAAGGGACATTAGCCATTTGAATGTGGCTAGGACAGGGCAGGGCGGTGGGGGTGTTACTGTTAGCCCCAGGCGAACATCAACGTCACCAGAAAGGCTTGGGTCCCTAGCCACATTCAAATGGCTAATGTCCCTTTTGTTATATATATATATATATATATATATATATATATATATATATATATATATATATATATATATATATATACTATATATCATTTAGTATTTATTATTTGATTGAACGCCACGCATCCATTTCCAAGTATACATATAAATATATATCAACATATATACGTATGAATGTATGTATATTCGTATGTAGGTAGGTAGGTAGGTAGGTAGGTAGGTAGGTATGAAGGTAGGTAGGTATGTAGATAGGTAGGTAGGTAGGTAGGTAGGTAGGTAGGTAGGTAGGTAGGTAGGTAGTATGTAGGTAGGTAGGTATGTAGGTAGGTAGGTAGGTAGGTAGGTAGGTAGGTATGTAGGTAGGTAGGTAGGTAGGTAGGTATGTAGGTAGGTAGGTAGGTAGGTATGTAGGTAGGTAGGTATGTAGGTAGGTAGGTAGGTAGGTAGGTAGGTAGGTAGGTTGGTACGTAGGTATGTAGGTAGGTAGGTAGGTAGGTAGGTAGGTAGGTAGGTAGGTAGGTAGGTAGGTAGGTAGGTAGGTAGGTAGGTAGGTAGGTAGTAGGTATGTAGGTAGGTAGGTAGGTAGGTAGGTAGGTAGGTAGGTAGGTATGTAGGTAGGTAGGTATGTAGGTAGGTAGGTAGGTAGGTAGGTATGTATGTAGGTAGGTAGGTAGGTATGTAGGTAGGTAGGTATGTATGTATGTAGGTAGGTAGGTAGGTAGGTAGGTAGGTAGGTAGGCAGGCAGGCAGGCAGGCAGGTAGGTAGGTAGGTAGGTAGGTAGGTAGGTAGGTAGGTAGGTAGGTAGGTAGGTATGTAGGTAGGTAGGTGTGTTAGAAAGTAGGTAGGCATGCATGTATATGAATGTGTACATAGAGATATACAGAGAGGATAAAAAGAGAGAACGGAAGAGTCGAAAAGGTATACTCAGTGGAAGAATTCGAGAGGAAACGACAAAACAACCTTGCTGGTGTTGTTCTTCTTGTAGCTGTAGTCCTTATTGCAGCTGTCGATGTTGTTGTTGTTGCTGTTGTTAATCGTAGTGATGGTGGTGGTGGTGATGGTGATGGTGGTGATGGTGATGCCTATGTGTGGGCGTGCGTGAGTGCGTTTACTTACATATGACAAGGTGTGATGTGTGGTCTACTACTACTACTACTACTACTACTACTACTACTACTATACAACCACCACCACCACTACTATTACAACCACCACCACCACCACCATCACCATCACTATCATTACTACTACCACCACTATCACAACTACTACTACTACCACCACCACCACCACATGTACCCCTGTTACTACTACTACCACCACCACCACTATCACTACTAGTACCACCACTATCAGAACTACTACTACTACTACCACCACCGCCATTATCACAACTACTACTACCACCACTACCTCAACTACTACCACTACTACTACAACTACCACAATTAATACTGACACAATTGGTACGTTACAATTGCTATTACTACTTCCACTTCTACTACAATCACACCTAATATTACTACTACTACTACTACTGTTGCTGCAAGTACTCCTGCTGCTGCTACTACTACTACTACTACCGTTACTATTGTTGTGCTGCTGCTACTGTGCCGCTTCTACTACTACTACTACTACTACTACTACTACTACTACTACTACTCAACTAATTCTAGTTTGAAAGACAGGGGAAAACAACTTCCAAATTTTAATTGCAATCGATTGAACAACGAATGCAGTGTGGTGGGGAGTGAGTCTGATCGTTAACAATGCAGTGACAACTCTGGATATGTTTCGATTGTATTAGAACTCATCAGCGATGCCTAGTCTAAACCATTACTGCCGAAACTTAGTGTTACAAGAGCAGCAGTTTTGAAATTGACAAATACCAGCACCAAAATCACCATTAGCAACGCAATCCTTCTTTCTATAAACCCCTAGCCTTCTCAGAATTTTAGGGTCTCCGTTAATCATATCTCTGTCCCATATGTATACAGGCCTTAGCGAGATTTTCTTTTTCATGAATGAAAGATTGCAGCTGTCCCATGATAAGTGTTCTCAATTGTTCTATTTGCTCTGCCTAGAGCGGGCGGAAGCTCTACTCGAAACTATATCAGTCGAAATTATAACTACTCGAATCTATATAAAACTTAAAACTTAGATAAAACTTAGATATGTTTCGACCAAAGATTGGTCCAGGCCATGTCTAACTTAATAGCACCACCTGATAGGATTATTCGAATCCTGTTTAAGTCAAGTTTTGTTCAAGTAGTGAGTTCTTGTTGGGTGAGTTGTATCAAGTTTTATTCAAGTAGTGAGTTCTTGTTGGGTGAGTTGTATCCAGTTTTGTTCAAGTAGTGAGTTCTTGTTGGGTGAGTTGTATCAAGTTTTATTCAAGTAGTGAGTTCTTGTTGTGTGAGTTGTATCCAATTATGGGTGGCTTATCTGGTATTCTTTGAAGGAATCTATCCAGACTCTGTTTAAAGTTGATGGGATCCTTTTCCTCTTTGATCTCTTTCGGGACAATGTTAAATAGGGCAGGGCCTGTTGAGGAAAGGAAATTATGTTACAGTGTACATGTATGTTGCGATCTTGAATTGGGCATGGGACGTATGGCCCGTGGTCCCAGTCTTGGATGAACCTTGAAGCTAATGTTAAGGTCATTTGGGCAAAGTTGGCGGTATATTCTCCACATCGTACAAATGATGTACCGCTCACGGCGACGCTGGAGGGAGTAAAGTTTCAAGGCTTTAAGGCGATCCCAATAATCGAGAGCAGCCATGCCTTCAATTCGTTTAGTGAGTGCCCTCTGGGGTGACTCAATTCTGGAGATGTTTTGTCTTGTATGGGGAGACCACAATCAACTGATTGGCACAATCAGTCAGTTTTGTGATAAGGTGATCTTATGTTTTGTACTTAACTTGTTCTCAATCGTAACAAACTACCTTCATATTACTATTTTCTATGTTAAGCAGTGACAACTTGTTCTCATTCCGTTTGATGAATGTTGTCTGCTGTTTTATTTAATTAGCTGTGGTACATATGTAAATGCAACTCTTCCAGGTGAATAAAAATGCATGAGAACTAACACCAATATTAGTGTGAGGGACAGCCGCGAGCTGGCAGAACAGTTAGCACGCCGGGGAAAATGCTTAGCGGTATTTCTGCCAGCTCGCCGGCAGAAACGTTAGCACACCGGGCGAAATGCGTAGCCGTATTTTGTCTGCCATTATGTTCTGAGTTCAAATTCTGCCGAGGTCGACTTTGCCTTTCATCCTTTCGGGGTCGATAAATTAAGTACCAGTTACGCACTGGAGTCGATGTAATCGACTTAATCCGTTTGTCTGTTCTTGTTTGTCCACTCTGTGTTTAGCCCCTTGTGGGTAGTAAAGAAATAGGTATTTCGTCTGCCGTTACGTTCTGGGTTCAAATTCCGCCGAGGTAGACTTTGCCTTTCATCTTTTCGGGGTCGATTAAATAAGTACCAGTTACGCACTGGGGTCGATGTAATCGACTTAATCCGTTTGTCTGTCCTTGTTTGTCCTCTCTGTGTTTAGCCCCTTGTGGGTAGTAAAGAAATAGGTAGTTCGCCAGTTTTCACATTCTGAGTTCAAATTTCGTCGAGGTCGAATTTGCCTTTCATCCTTTCGGGGTCTATTAAATAAGTACCAGATGAGCACTGGGATCGATGTAATCGACTGACCTCCTCCCCCGAAAATGCTGGCCTTGTGCCAAAATTTGAAACCATTAGACAACGAGCTGGCAGAATCGTTAGAGCGTCGGACAAAATGGCTTATCTTAAGGCGGTGAGCTGGCAGAAACGTTAGCACGCCGGGCGAAATGCTTAGCGGTATTTCGTTTGCCGTTACGTTCTGAGTTCAAATTCCGCCGAGGTCGACTTTGTCTTTCATCCTTTCGGGGTCGATAAATTAAGTAGCAGTTACGCACTGGGGTCGATGTAATCGACTTAATACCTATGTCTGTCCTTGTTTGTCCCCTCTGTGTTTAGCCCCTTGTGGGTAATAAAGATATAAGAACTGTTTGCAAGCCGGCAATATGCTTAGCGGTATTTCGCCCGTTTTTACGTTCTGAGTTCAAATTCCGCCGAGGCCGACTTAACCTTTAATCCTTTTGGGGTAAATGAAATAAATAGCAGTTGAGCACAGAGCTCGATGTAATCGAGTTACCTCCTCCCCCGAACCTGCTGACCTTGTGCCAAAATTTGAAACCAATATTAGTATAAGTGCAAAAACCTAACCACTAGACCAGTGTGTTGCACTCACGATCATGAGACCATGCTTTCGATTCCCGAACCGAGCGAAGCGTTTTTCTTTGAGCAAATCATTTTATTCCATTTTGCTCTGCTATCACTTCAACAGCTGATGTGTGGCACACTATGGACTTGTTAAGATAATGTTGATTTGATGCAGGGAGCGAGCTTACGTAAAGCACAAACGTTTGATCAGAGTAAACAAGTAATTTGTGCTGGCTGTCCAGCAAGAAATCGTAGCTGATCTTTAACAATGCAGTGACAACTCTGGACATGTTTCGATTGTATTAGAACTCATCAGCGATGCCTAGTCTAAACCATTACTGCTAGAACTTACAGTTACAAGAGCAGCAGTTTTGAAATTGACAAATACCAACATCAAAATCTCGAGTCGAAAAACTACCATTAATTAATTGATTAATTAATTAATCATTTGATTAATTAATTAACTATGTAATATGCAGCTTAACAATCTTAACAATCTTAATACCACACAAAAATAGTATTTGGAACCGGTGTTTATGCATGGAAAAGATCGCCGACTTGGTCCGATACAAATTTGTACCAATGCCATCGCAAGCATGACTAGTTAGAAGGCAAAGAGCTGGAATGAATACCGCAAGAGATTTTGTCTCGCCTGCTAATAGCTCCGCCAATCCTCCACGCTAAATTAGTACAATTTTATAGACCCGGGAAGAAAAGAAAGTGGTGAACTTGACATCTGTGGGAGTTGAACGCAGAGAACAGAAACTTGGGGCAAATATTACGACTCTGCCAATTCGGTTTCTCGGAATGATACTGTAGTGACGCTATTTTGGAAGTTTTCAGTGCGCATGCGCAGAGTTGGATTGCTTCCGGTAGGCCGCCGGAAGTTCCCTCATGCGCATGCGCAGAGAACTTCCAACAGAAGGTTTTCCCGCTAGATCGGTCTTTTTGAAGCTGCAGCCCTATCGAGTGGACACGACTCAACCTTATTTCAAGGGAAAACCCAACACGTAGAGAAGCCCCCTTCTACGCGGGAACGGAGACAGCATTTTGGCTCACACAAGTTAACTGTTGTGAATAGTTTTATGGACTTGGCTACCGGTTCGCCCTGAAGAAAATATATGTGTATGTATTTTTATTTGCGAATCCAAACAAAATAAAGTAATATTTATAGCTGTTGAAGGTAGTCGAAGTTTTGGTTTTCCTTTCGACACAACAAAATGTAACAGGATAAGACAGACACCCTTCAAGTGTCCCTGAGACCTTCATCCCTGTTACAATTGGTGACCCCTAGAAAAACAACGAACATGCCAGCCACCACATGGTGTCAACACAGATTTTTAAAAAAGCAAAAAAATCTTACTTTTATCAAACCGGCAAATTTTACCTCTACTTTTAATCCTTCCTGACTCTCCGCTTCACTCCATGAGAAAACCCTGAACAGGAACGATGTAGGGGATTTTGAGGTGAACCGAACACTAAGTGGAGTAATAACTTAATGCAATGACTTGAGGAAATTTACCATGAGGTCCCTGCTGTATGATAACTTATCAGTAAACTTAATAGTATTTGTCAACGTAGTAAATCAAGACATTTTAATTTACTGATATCATATCGCTGCTAAAGGAGTATCTTTAGTGGGAAAATTAGCGGTGTATACACACACACACACACACACACACATCGGTATACAAATACGACAAATACGATATACTGGCAGATCAATAACTGAGGCACATTTATATAATTAAATGTATGTGTGTATTTATGTCTCTCTTCTTCCCTCTTTCCCTCTCCTCTCTCTCTCTCTCTATATATATATATATATATAGATAGATAGATAGATAGATAGATAGATAGATAGATAGATAGATAGATAGATAGATAGACAGACAGACAGACAGACAGACAGACAGACAGACAGGGAGGGAGGGAGGCAGGGAGGCAAACAGATAGATAGATGGATAGATAGATATGTTTCTTTATTGGTCACACAGGGCTGAACACAGATGGGACAAGTTACAAGGTAGAGCTTTTCTTTTGGGGCATGAAAAAAAACAAAAAACAAAAAACAAAAGAAACAAAAAGAAAGTGGCGTAGGTTTTCGATCAAAAAGAATCGGAATTGGAAAAAAAAGAACAAAAAATAAAAAAAAATTTTAAAAAGGAGAAAAGGAAAAGGAACAAAAGGAAAGAGAAATGAAAAAAAGAAGAAAAAAGGGGGAAAAACGATCAATAGGGCTCTATCTATCTATCTAGATAAATAGATTGGAAGTGGTCTAACGATTGGGACCTGTGTCTGAACGTGTCAAGTGTGTCATCTGCCTGTCGGCTCTACTCCTGCAACTCAACTTGATTTCGAGCCGGGTCGTCTGCTGCTGGAGAGGACCGATCAGGTAAAGGACCTGGTATCTTGGTGGATTCCTCTTTTCGCCTTCGGCCCAGTGCGTCCATGCTGCCAACAAAGCACGCGGAATTCTGTTTTTGATTCGACGGTCATTCGGAATGCTCACAGCAGCCATATTCCTACCACTCTATGTCACGCTGGTGAGACCCATATTGGAGTATGGGATTCAAGCCTCTTCTCCTTATCTCCTCAAAGACATACAGCATCTCGAAAGAGTCCAGAAGCTGGCTACCCGCATGGTTCATGGTCTCAAAAATTTGTCCTACGAAGAAAGGCTGAAGACGCTCGACCTTTATTCTCTTGAAAAACGCCGCCGCTGTGGTGATCTCATTCTCGCCCACAACATCATAAGCGGAAAGTGTAACCTCTCGAAAGAGCTGTTCTTCACTCCTGCTCCAGAGCGTCGGCTGCGGGGTCATTCCGAAAAGCTCTACCTGCGACGATTTCATCTCAGTCGAAGGAGAGGAGCTTTCTCCGTCCGGGTTGCGGATCCGTGGAACAAGCTGCCAGACGAGATGGTGAAGATGCCGACGACCGCTTTGTTCAAAGCCTCCCTGGACCTCAAGTGGCCTGAACTCTTTACATGAACACCACCCTGTACTTAACTCCATGTCCCCCTACATGGCCTTGCTATTTGCTTTTGAGCCAAATTAACTAACTAACTAACTAACTAACAGATAGATAGATAGATAGATAGATAGATAGATAGATAGATAGATAGATAGATAGATAGATAGATAGATAGATAGATAGATAGATAGATAGATAGATAGATAGATAGATTGATTGATTGATATTCCTTAATGTTAATTAGAATCATCTATCCACACATATTTGAAACTGTAAAATGGATGATAATAAATATTTGCATTTCATACAAATCGGTAATTTGCTGACTTTTCCAATGGTACGCATGCGTCGATGAATAGGTGAATGAGCAAATCCAAGCTCCTTGGCTAGTTCCTCAACAGTCCACCAGGGTTTGCAGGACGTCCCCGCCTAGCTCTGCAGATCTTCCAAGACGATACTCCTCTTCAAGGCTGTAGTTTCCATTTGGAATTTCTGGAACCACCGTTGACACTGGCTTACGCTCATTGTCCGATTCCCATATGTACCTCATTAATCTTCCTCGCATTTTGCGGTGCGCTGTTGCCTTTATTGAACTCATAAAGCAAAATAGGATCTTTTCGGTTTGAACGGCAGTTCTTTTAAAATAATTTCCACGTAACTAAACACTTTTAAACTTCGTATACTGGTAGAATGTATTTATAAAACATCTTTTTCTCTTGGCTTTATTGAGAAAATTCTATAGTTTGTAAGATATTTGTTGTTTTCTTTCTTCAATTTCTGCAATTTCAACCAATCAATGACGTCTATTGAGGTGAAAACATTCTGTGCCGTATGAATATGTCCCTCGTTTAAGAAACAGATTGGGTCTATTTACATTTGTGAAGAAAAAAAGATACCCTTCCCTCCACCCCTAACCCTAACTAACGCTATCCCTAAAACAGATTGAAATGCAATAGATCGATACTAGGGTCATAATTATGGGTGACAATTTCATATGACACCGCTAGAAAAACTGCCGTTCAAACCGCAAAGATCCAGCAAAATATGCCAAATATGCTCCTTTGTCACTTCCATTATAGCTTTGAAAAAAATAACTGTTAAAATCGAACTCCATTCTTCAAAAATTGCTCTAAGAATAAATACAAGGCAAAATTTCTACCTGCTTTATAGCAAGTTGATGCAGGTAGTTTATCCCGTCCCCCTCAGACTTTTAGTTCATGCAATTGAAAAAAAAAACCGCATAATTTATGGGATGACCCAGTTTATACATACACATATACACAAATATAGATGTTTATCCATCAAATTTCTGTCTCTCCCTCTGTTTCTTTCTTTCTTTCTCTCTCTCTCTCTCTCTTGCTCTTTGCCTCGCTATCTCTTTCTGTCTGTCTGTCTGTCTGTCTCTCTCTCTCTCTCTCTCTATCTATCTATCTCTCTCTCTTATCTTTGTCTCTGTCTCTCTCTTTCTCTCTCCACACACACATACACACGCACACATAAAACACGCACACGCACGCACAAGAATACATACATAGAGAGAGAGAGAGAGAGGAGAGAGAGAGAGAGAGAGAGAGAGTCATGCTTTTATTAATTAATGAGAAGAGTTTGTGTGCTGTCACCACAATTACTGCTGTTACTATTGACAACACAAGTCACCATCACCACCACCATCACCCCACCACCACCACACCCATCACCCCACCACCAACTCCACAACCACCGCCGCCGCCGCCATGACTACTACCACCGCTACCCGCCACCCCCAGTACTATCGCCGCTATATCAACCGAAACGAAAAATAACGATCACAAAGGAGTTTCTGATACGTGCCACCTATTTTCTTTCTTTTGTGTCTCGGTGTCCCATCTCGGCGTTTAAAACCGCTTCCCCCAACTCCTCTACATGAATTGCATGAAGGAAAGGATAAATGCGGTAAAGAAATAAATGAAATACTTACTTATACCCATGGAAGAAGCAAACACTAAGTCATGAGCACAATTAAGTACCCCCGAATATATCCAAAATAGAAACTCTCCAGCCCATTCGAGACACGTGCGATTCGAACTGAAACTCTCGCTCTGGGAAGTGAACACTACTAAATCATATATATAATATATATATATATATATATATATATATATATATATATAAAGTTAATCCAAACAAGAAAACAAAAAAGACAACAACGCAAGGAGGTGGAACAATTAAAGTATTATTAGGCGCTCAGGAAAATATATATATATATATATATATATTAATAAAAGGAATTCCAACCTTGTCTGATTTTCACGTTTTATTTACAATCTTATAATGATATAAGACAATATAATATAACGTAATAAAATAGAATAAAATAATAGAATGTTAAATGTTCATTCTGATTGAACTAGTACTTTCGTGCATTAAATTCTGCAATCTTCAGGTTCATGTAGTAGTGGTGACAGTCATGCTTCACATTTTTTTACTGTAGCGAGATGATTGAATCTGTGCTTTAAATACAGCTGTGTAGGCTCCAGATGCTAGGTTTTGCAAGCTGTATTCTGACCAATCAGTGTGTAGTATCACTCAATTACTTAAGCTGATTGGTTGGTTGAGCTGATTGGTTTAGGCGTCACGCTTTGTTGGACATGTCAAGAGTCCTGTATCTTAACCCTGGCCGAAGCAGCAATTGTTGGGTTATTTTTAGAAATGTTGTAAATAGCCTTTGTCAGAGATTTTTATATTTTTATATTTCAATTGTCATCATCATCATTGGCAGCACCTTAATTATTGTTGCTAGTGGTGATGGTGGTGGCAATAGAACTTTTAACCCTAAATAAGATAATTTTCCTGCTATCTAAGTATTATTATTATTGCTTATTTAGCTTGGGATCGAATTTATCGATAAAATTCTTTTCTCTGATTTTCCTCTCGATTTCACTTGGGCTGTGTAATTTGTAGAATGGAAATATTATATATATTTTCCGGCCACATGTTGCTAGGTGGTTACTCAAAGGTGTCTGACGGACCTCTGGGTCTCTAATCTGTTGCCGGTGTACACGTGAGCGTTCTGATAGTGCGTTTCCCGTCTGACCTACATATATTTCTTCACAATTTGGACATTTGATGCAGTAAATTAAATTTCTGATTTTGCAGTTCATATTCGCGTTTGTGAATATTTTCCCGGTTTTTGTGTTTATATATTGGCCGGTATGTATGAATTGGCATGTGCCACACCGGCTATCATTGCATTTAGATACAGTGAATGTTTGGTCTTTGTTGCTAAGGTCAAATTTTGCCTTTGTTAGTAATTTTTTCAAGTTTTTCAAATTTTAAAAGACAGCCTAAAAATTCCAAAGTGATTGTTGTAAACTTTCCCTCGAAAATCATATCTTAAGTATTTGGGGACGAATTGGACAGCGACGGATTGACCTGGAGATGAATTGATCAATGACGAATTAATCCTAACCCTAAGTGGAACAATTTTTGGAAATTTTTTTCAAAATCACAATCTCCGTATTTTTCCGCATATTTCGAAAACAAAAATATTCTGAAAAAGTTAAAAATGAAGAATTGGTGGGTGGGGATTTCCAAATGCCGATTTTTGCCAATTTTTTTTTTTTTTTTTTTTTGCAGATTCGTATTCTCCGTAGCTGAAAACGGGGGTTTGTGTAGAAAAAAAATTAAATAAAAAAAGGGGTGTTTTTTGGTGTGGTACAAAAGGAAGTCTTGCCCAAAATCCCCCAAGACAAAAACCCCTCGTGACTTTTTTCCTGTGACTTTTTTTACCCTTTCAGCACCCTTTAAAAATCTTTTCGGGTGTTTACCGACCCGTTGGATAGATTCTCATGGTTCAATAGAGACCGCTGTGTCGACCCTTGTTTAAATAAAAGATGGGACGGTTAGGCTGCAAAGCCTTTGAACGCTAGTCTTGTTTATTCAGGGCCGATCTGGATATACACATCAGCACCGTCGCTATCAGCACCACAACCATCCCCTTATTGAAGTTCCGCTACGACGCCACTAACACAAACTTTTCGCCACAATCACCATAACGATCAAATATTCCTTACCACAATTGTTAATGCTACCTATTTCTTTAATACCCACAAGAGGCTAAACACAGAGGGGACAAACAAGGACAGACAAACGGATTAAGTCGATTATATCGATCCCCAGTGCTCATCTGGTACTTATTTAATCGACCCCGAAAGGATGAAAGGCAAAGTCGACCTCGACGGAATTTGAACTCAGAACGTAGCGACAGACGAAATACCTATTTCTTTACTGCCCACAAGGGGCTAAACATAGAGAGGACAAGCAAGGACAGACAAACGGATTAAGTGGATTACATCGACCCCAGTGTGTAACTGGTACTTAATTTATCGACCCCGTAAGGATGAAAGGCAAAGTCAACCTCGGCGGAATTTGAACTCAGAACGTAGCGGCAGACGAAATACGGCTACGCATTTCGCCCGGCATGCTAACGGTTCTGCCAGCTCGCCGCCTTACAATTGTTAACGCTACCGTCGCCTCCTCGCGTTACGATCTTCGAGGCCATGAAAAATCCTTTCTTTGGCCTGACCTAATTTAGTTTTAAAATATATAAGTACAGAACCCCAAATCGGTTCTGCTTCTTTTTGTTTGACTCCTGGGCAATGGAGCATTTCACGTATGGCCTGTAATCGCGCAACTACAGAACTTTCATATTCTTTTCTTGTCTAAATAAAGAATCATTTCAATTAATAGTATTTTTCTTCCACTCATTTCTTTGCTACGTATAGATCGTCACACTCTGGTGAATCTCGACTTGAGACTACATGCCTTCTCAATTAATTGCTACATACCTATTTCTTTATTACCCACAAGGGGCTAAACACAGAGGGGACAAACAAGGACAGACATAGGTATTAAGTCGATTACATCGACCCCAGTGCGCAACTCACAACGTAACGCAGACAAAATACCGCTAAGCATTTCGCCCGGCGTGCTAATACCATCGTTATACGAACTAAGAGCAGAGTTTGTAATATTGTGTGTGTAGGCGCAGGCGTGGCTGTGTGGTAAGAAGCTTGCTTCCCAACCACATGGTTCCGGGTTCAGTCCCACTGCGTGGCATCTTGGGCAAGTGTCTTCTGCTTTAGCCTCGGGCCGACCAAAGCCTTGTGAGTGGATTTGGTAGACGGAAACTGAAAGAAGCCCGTCGTATATATATGTATATATATATATATATGTGTTTGTGTGCCTGTGTTTGTCCCCCTAGCATTGCTTGACAACCAATGCTGGTGTGTTTACGTCCCCGTCACTTAGCGGTTCGGCAAAAGGGACCGATAGAATAAGTACTGGGCTTACAAAGAATAAGTCCCAGGGTCGATTTGCTCGATTAAAGGCGGTGCTCCAGCATGGCCGCAGTCAAATGACTGAAACAAGTAAAACAGTAACAGTATGTGTGTATGTGTGTTTATATTAACACAGATGTTTGTTATGTATTTGCATGAACACGTTTATAATATTTAATATTACAAATTCTCCTGTGGCGGTGAACTAGCAAAATCGTTAGCACGCCGGGCAAAATACTTTGCGCTACTTGGTCCGTCTTTACGTTCTGAATTCAAATAACGCCGAGGTCGACTTTGCTTTTCGGAAATCCCTCACGGGGTTGATAAAATAAGTACCAGCTGAACACAGGGGTCGATATTATCGATTTAACCCCTCACTGGAAATTTCTGGCCTTGTGCCAAATTTTTGAAATCAATCTAACAAACTCTGCTACGGAACACGCTCAGTACGTGTTAATACAAACGACAGGTTTATAATTACATATAGTTAATATACAGGATGTGTTTATAATTACATATAATAAAGATATTATTGGTTGCTGTGAATCCAGGACCAAATTACGATACATTGGTGCCCTAATTACAGTGTGTAACACGATTTTTTGTATTTGGATAGCATCTATTATTTCCTATTTGCTTAATCGTAGAAAGTATGAAAAATGGCTAATATTTTTTTTATTTCTTTATTGCTCACAATGGGCTAAACATAGAGGGGACAAACAAGGACAGACAAACGGATTAAGTCGATTACATCGACTCCAGTGCGTAACTGGTACTTATTTATCGACCCCGAAAGGATGAAAGGCAAAGTCGACCTCGGCGGAATTTGAACTCAGAAGGTAACGGTAGACGAAATACCTATTTCGTTACTACACACAAGGGGCTAAACATAGAGGGGACAAACAAGGACAGATAAAGGGATTAAGTCGATTACATCGAATCCAGTGCGTAACTGGTACTTAATTTATCGACCCCGAAAGGATGAAAGGCAAAGTCGACCTCGGCGGAATTTGAACTCAGAAGGTAACGGTAGACGAAATACCTAGTTCGTTACTACCCACAAGGGACTAAACATAGAGGGGACAAACAAGGACAGATAAAGGGATTAAGTCGATTACATCGAATCCAGTGCGTAACTGGTACTTAATTTATCGACCCCGAAAGGATGAAAGGCAAAGTCGACCTCGGCGGAATTTGAACTCAGAAGGTAACGGTAGACGAAATACCTATTTCGTTACTACCCACAAGGGGCTAAACATAGAGGGGACAAACAAGGACAGATAAAGGGATTAAGTCGATTACATCGAATCCAGTGCGTAACTGGTACTTAATTTATCGACCCCGAAAGGATGAAAGGCAAAGTCGGCCTCGGCGGAATTTGAACTCAGAACGTAACGGCAGACGAAATACGGCTAACGTTTCTGCCAGCTCGCAGCCTTTAATATTTCTTTCAAACTTTTGCTTTTGTTGTTTCTTTAAACCTCAAAGAATCCCTCACAACACACAGCTATGGTATTCTCCCACTACTCCTGCTCATGATCAGGGATGCACATATTGTCAGCCACAAAGGGACATGATCAAGTGGTTGAGGTCAAGCAACTGACAAGTAAACCTGTGCAATTGAGCAGAATATTTGCTATGAAGATATTTCTGCTCCAGCAGCCCCCAGCTGAGTCTGTTTGAAACGTAATGGAAAATAGGTGAGTTTCAAAACATTGATGTCCAGGTCACAAAAGCAAAGTTTGAAGAAGGGAATTATAGTAATTTCGGCAAGACTTCTGCTCGTCCCCCGCAAAAAAAAAAACACCGTTTAAAAAAATTTTTTTCGACACAACCCCACCCCTTTTCGGGGAATACGAATCTGCAAAAAAATTGGCAAAAATTGACATTTTTAAATTACCACTCCCCCTCACCCCATTTCCTTCATTTTATACATTTTTCAGAAACATTTTTGTTTTTGCAAAATATACAGAAAAATATGGAGATTATGATTCTGAAAAAAATTTCCAAAAATTTTGGTAAAATTTTTTTAAAGATTGTTTTTTCTAAATATGCAGTAAAATACGGACATTATTATTCTGACAAAACACTCAAAACATTTCTGTAGTTACGGTTAGGGTCAGGGTTAGGATTTTAGGATTACGGTTAGGGTTACGGTTACGGTTACTGTTGGAGAAAAAAAGTCAAAATTGAAGAATTTGGGAGGGAAAGAGGAGGAAAATTTTAACAATAGACGCAGGAGTGGCTGTGTGGTAAGTAGCTTGCTAACCAACCACATGGTTCCGGGTTCAGTCCCACTGCCTGGCATCTTGGGCAAGTGTCTTCTGCTATAGCCCCAGGCCGACCAAAGCCTTGTGAGTGGATTTGGTAGACGGAAACTGAAGGAAGCCTGTCGTATATATATATATATATAATATATATATATATAATATATATATATATATGTATGTGTGTGTGTTGTGTGTCTGTGTTTTTCCCCCCAACATCGCTTGACAACCAATGCTGGTGTGTTATGTCCCGTCACTTAGCGGTTCGGCAAAAGAGACCGATAGAATAAGTACTGGGCTTACATAGAATAAGTCCCGGGGTCGAGTTGCTCGACTAAAGTCGGTGCTCCAGCATGGCCGCAGTCAAATGACTGAAACAAAAGAGTAATGCCAATTTTTGGCAATTTTCCGGAATCTCCGTATCCGAAAACGGGGATGGGGGGGGGGGCAAAAAAAAAATTTTTTAATAAACAAATTTGGGAGAAAATGCAGTGAGGACGTGCGGAAGTCTTTCCGTAATTTCCTTTGGTTTCTAGCTAGAAGCAAAGAAGGAATAACAATTATTGACCAAAGACAAAAAAAAAAGAAGAAAAGAAAAAGAATTAATTTTGCTAGTGTTATGAATACTCTTTACTCTTTTACTTGTTTCAGTCATTTGACTGCGGCCATGCTGGAGCACCACCTTTAATCGAGCAACTCGACACCAGGACTTATTCTTTTGTAAGCCCAGTACTTATTCTATCGGTCTCTTTTGCCGAACCGCTAAGTAACGGGGACATAAACACACCAGCATCGGTTGTCAAGCAACGCTAGGGGGACAAACACAGACACACAAACACACACACACGCATATATATACATATATACGACGGGCTTCTTTCAGTTTCCGTCTACCAAATCCACTCACAAGGCTTTGGTCGGCCCGAGGCTATAGTAGAAGACACTTGCCCAAGGTGCCACGCAGTGGGAATGAACCCGGAACCATGTGGTTGGTAAACAAGCTACTTACCACACAGCCACTCCTGCGCTAAAAAAAAACAAATTGGTGAATGTCTTTCGCCAGCAACGTAATATAATGTCCAATCATTTTTTTTTTTTTTGTAGACATTATGGTGTTGTTAAAGGAAAATTTGGCCGTTATTTCCAGGAGGTCGAGAGAGCGCGTAAAGGTTTCGTCTTCGTTGTGTATGCTGATCTCCATGACAACATCAGCAGTGGAAGTGTTTGATTGGTTAAAAATGACATAACATTAAACACTTGTAACTCCTTTGTTATTCTAGAATAAAAATATGCATTTTTCGTTATCAGCACGCAAAAGTACATTAGAACTACAAAAAAAAAAAAAATATTTTTAAATAAACATGCTGGTGAAAATTTGAAATACTTCAAGTGGTTGAAAGAGATGTAACAAGATCTACAACACCACCGTCACTTTCCTCCTTCTCCTCTCCTCCGACTTCTCCTCATCATCATCATCATTACCACTATCATTATCCTCATCACCACCATCATCACCATCATCATCATCATCATCATCATCACCACCATCATCACCATCATCATCATCATCATCATCATCATCATCATCATCATTATTATTACCATCTCTACTCCAACAGCTACCACTACAACCGACACAGCCACCACTACTACTCAACAATGAACACGACGACGACCACCACCACCACCACCATCATCACAACCAGCAGGAGCCCCCCCCTACCTCCTGCTCCTACACCCCCATTACTCAAATATCAACGTCGCCGCCATTTCCACTTCTCCACCATCGTTACCTCTACCACCACCACCACCACCACCACCACCACTTTCACTTTCACGGGGATTATCAATAATCAGAACCTAATGCTCAACCCTAACAACACATCCGCCGTCCCTCTACTCAAACACTTAAGCATCGATGCCGCGATCATCGTCTTCGAAACCTGCCACCACCACCGCTACTCCGCACCAACACCGCCACCATCACCCTCACCACCACCACTGTCATCGCTACCATCATCCAGTGCCACCATTGTCCCACCTTACTAATCATTCTTTTTCGATCGCGCACTACCACCGCTACCACCATCGTCATCATCATCATCAACATCACCACTACCACCATCATCAATACCATCACTAGTATTCCATCACCCATCACCACCAATTACCACAGCCACCATCACATCCATCAACACCACCGCTACTACTACCAACACCATCGCCGTTCAGCGCATCCTAGCAACTTCAAGTTCACCGACAGCAACCACCATCACAATCGTCCCTCGTAGAGACATCAAGGCCACCATCAACCAGCTGTCAGTCAACCACTCTCAACCAATTCAAATTCAAACTGTCATCTTCATCATCTACATCATCATCATCATCATCATCATCTTCATCATCCTCTTCATCATCATCATCATCATCATCATCATTATCATCATCATCATCATCTACATCATCTTCATCAGCATCACCACTGCCGCCATCCACCACTTCCTTCTCCTCCTCCTCCTCCTCCTCCTCCTCATCATCATCATCATCTATATCATCTTTATCATCATCAACATTGCCATTCTTCATCTCTCATCATCATCACATTGCCGTCATCCTATCCTCCTCCACCTCCTCCATCTCCTCCTCCTTCCTTCCTCATCATACATCATCATCATCATCATCATCATCTATATCATCTTTATCATCATCACCATTGCCATCTTCATCCTCCTCATCATCATCACCATTGCCGTCATCCTCATCCTCCTCCACCTCCTCCTCCTCTTCCTTCTCCTCCTCCTCCTCCTCCTCATCATCATCATCATCTATATCATCTTTATCCTCATCACCATCGCCATCTTCATCCTCCTCATCATCATCACCATTGCCGTCATCCTCCTCCTCCTCCTCCTCATCATCATCATCATCATCATCTAATCATCTTTATCATCACCATTGCCGTCATCCTCCTCCTCCTCCTCCTCATCATCATCACCATTGCCGTCATCCTCCTCCTCCTCATCATCATCATCATCATCATCATCTAATCATCTTTATCATCACCATTGCCGTCATCCTCCTCCTCCTCATCATCATCATCATCATCATCATCATCTAATCATCTTTATCATCACCATTGCCGTCATCCTCCTCCTCCTCCTCCTCTCATCATCATCATCATCATCATCATCTAATCATCTTTATCATCACCATTGCCGTCATCCTCCTCCTCCTCCTCATCATCATCATCATCATCATCATCTAATCATCTTTATCATCACCATTGCCGTCATCCTCCTCCTCCTCTCCTCCTCATCATCATCATCATCATCTAATCATCTTTATCATCACCATTGCCGTCATCCTCCTCCTCCTCATCATCATCATCATCATCATCATCTAATCATCTTTATCATCACCATTGCCGTCATCCTCCTCCTCATCATCATCATATCATCATCATCTAATCATCTTTATCATCACCATTGCCGTCATCCTCTCTCCTCATCATCATCATCATCATCATATATCTAATCATCTTTATCATCACCATTGCCGTCATCCTCCTCCTCCTCCTCATCAACATCATCATCATCATCATCTAATCATCTTTATCATCACCATTGCCGTCATCACTCCTCCTCAATCATCATCATATCATCATCATCATCTAATCATCTTTATCATCACCATTGCCGTCATCCTCCTCCTCCTCCTCATCATCATCATCATCATCTAATCATCTTTATCATCACCATTGCCGTCATCCTCCTCCTCTCCTCATCAATCATCATCATCATCTAATCATCTTTATCATCACCATTGCCGTCATCCTCCTCCTCCTCCTCCTCATCATCATCATCATCTAATCATCTTTATCATCACCATTGCCGTCATCCTCCTCCTCCTCATCATCATCATCATCATCATCAACATCTAATCATCTTTATCATCACCATTGCCGTCATCCTCCTCCTCCTCCTCCTCATCATCATCATCATCATCATCTAATCATCTTTATCATCACCATTGCCGTCATCCTCCACCTCCTCCTCATCCTCATCCTCTCATCATCATCATCATCATCATCATCTCGTCGTCGTCGTCGTCGTCGGCAACAGCAAACAGTAACACTACGACTTCAAAACCAAACAATCAGACGATCGGCCATTTTGATTTTGTTGCCTTTTCTTCTCGTTCTTTTCAACTGTAACTTTTTTTCTCCTTAATTTTATTCTTTAAATTCTGATCAAAATTAGGAAACAAATGCTGAGAGCAGCAGCAACAGTAACAGGAGCAGGTGTGGTAGTCGTCGTCGTCGTAGTAGTAGTAGAAGTAGTAGTAGTAGTAGTAGTAGTAGTAGTAGTTTAGTAGTAGTAGTAGTAGTAGTAGTAGTAGTAGTAGTAGTAGTGGTAGTAGCGACAGCAGCAGCAATCTCATATGTGCTCTTTTGTTTTTATTCATTGTGTTCACAATACTTTTAAAGCTCACTGGAAACTTTTCTGTCCCCCTCTCTCTCCCTCACCTTTTCACACACTCCATATTTATATATATATATATATACTTTATTTTAAGCAGCAGAAAATTCAACAAAATCTGTTACTCTGAGTTTCTCGTTGCCGTTCATCAGACAGTTTTTGCTAGAATGGAACCGATATATCAATTCAATCTAGACTCTAGAGTCTAGATTGAATTGATATATCGGTTCCATTCTAGCAAAAACTGTCTGATGAACGGCAACGAGAAACTCAGAGTAACAGATTTTGTTGAATTTTCTGCTGCTTAAAATAAAGCATATTACTCTACCACTGGTATTTGAGTCTAGATTGAATTGATATATCGGTTCCATTCTAGCAAAAACTGTCTGATGAACGGCAACGAGAAACTCAGAGTAACAGATTTTGTTGAATTTTCTGCTGCTTAAAATAAAGCATATTACTCTACCACTGGTATTTGAGTCTAGATTGAATTGATATATCGGTTCCATTCTAGCAAAAACTGTCTGATGAACGGCAACGAGAAACTCAGAGTAACAGATTTTGTTGAATTTTCTGCTGCTTAAAATAAAGCATATTACTCTACCACTGGTATTTGAGTACTCTTTTTTCCACCTTGTTTCACATTTATGCGTTTACTCCGGTATATATATATATATATATATATATATATATATATATATATATATATATATATATATATATATATATATATATATGACCGTGGGATTGCACCTAGAAAGTTACCCTCCCAGGCACAAGCAGTCGCCCATGCAAACCGGCCTCTCCTCTCCACACCACGCCACCAGTCTTATTCAAGGCAAAGGGGCCGATACAGCTTGGCACCTGTGACGTCGCAACTCATTTCTACCGCTGGAGCAACGTGAAATAAAGTGTCTTACTCAAGAACACAACAGATCGTAAGCTCGACGCCCTAACCACTGATCCATGCGCCTTCAAAATATATATATATATATATATATATATATATATATATATATATATATATATATATATATAATATATATATATATATATATATATATATATATATATATATATATATCGAGAGAATATAAAATATTACCGGTTTGAAGTAAAAAATAGTTTGTGCCTATCTTCTTTTTGGTAGCCCGAAAATGTCTGGAGTTTTCCGGTAAAGTCTGCTTCAAATATACTTAGTAAATAATTTGGCACAGAGTTCAAGGTGTTAGAGAGAAAGAGAGGGAGAGAAGAGGTGTAGTAGTCTAAAAAGAAATTTCTGTGAGTTCCTGCCAAGGGAGTGGCTTCATTCATTCATTGTTCGACCGTGGTCGAGACAATGGAATTTACAATGGGAGTGGCTTAAATCATTAATTGTATGGATTTTATGTCCAGCTGTGTGTGTGTGTGTTAATGGGTGTGTATGTTGAGATTAATATTTTGTTCAGTGTTCTGTTAAGAAATTAAGGTTTTCCTTCTTGTTGGGGTGTGTGGGTCTGAACTGCGATGTTTTCTTTTGAGTGTCTCCAGCTTTGTATATGCGTGTGTGTTATTGAGATATTTTCTGTTTTTTTTAAGTCATTGTCTTAGATTTACTTCTCTGCCGGTAAACATTCCAGAATGTCTATTTATTCCAATGTATTAGATGAATACATACTCAATTCTTTTCCGACTCTATTTTAAAAACACACTGTAGCTATTATTAACTGATTTTTATATATGTTAGCCCTCGCAACCATTTCGACGCTGAAGCCTAGAGGCACACTCATTATTCAAGCCTTACTTGCTCATTTCCTACATAACACTGAAGAGATGGCGATAACCTAGAAGATTTCGTTGCCTCGGGGCAGAAACGGCCGTAAGGAACTAGCACCTACACACCCATTCAGTTTTACTGACAATCTGTTCATTTATTCATTTGATCATTTGCTCATTTATTCAATCACCTGTTCCTATATGATTTTATGCTTCCACGCACTTGTTTTTACAATTACCAACTCTTTCTATTTGATAATCTGTACCACTGATACATGTGTATATATTCATCTAATACATTGGAATAAATAGACACACTGGAATGTTTACCGGCTGAATTCTGTCGATTTTGTATCCTCTCCACTTTCTTATTTGCCGTATAAATCAAGGGTAAACGAGTCTTTACTCCTGCCCATATATAACACTCAATTGCGAGATTGCTACGCATAACTAGCACTTGGGTATGAATAGTTGGGTACACTACCAACAGTATACTGGATAGGTACTATCCCTTAGTTGGTTTCTCAACCTCTAACTCACACAGAAATAGATAGATAGATAGATAGATAGATAGATAGATAGATAGATAGATAGATAGATAGATAGATAGATAGATAGATAGATAGATAGATAGATATTACTAGTGGTTAGGGTAGCGGACTCGCGGTCATAGGATCGCGGTTTCGATTCCCAGACCGGGCGTTGTGAGTGTTTATTGAGCGAAAACACCTAAAGCTCCACGAGGTTCCGGCAGGGGATGGTGGTGATCCCTGCTGTACTCTTTCACCACAACTTTCTCTCACTCTTACTTCCTGTTTCTGTTGTACCTGTATTTCAAAGGGCCGGCCTTGTCACTCTCTGCGTCACGCTGAATATCCCCGAGAACTACGTTAAGGGTACACGTGTCTGTGGAGTGCTCAGCCACTTACACGTTAATTTCACGAGCAGGCTGTTCCGTTGATTCGGATCAACCGGAACCCTCGTCGTCGTAACCGACGGAGTGCTTCCACATGGAAAAATGCGAGCATGAAAAGTCATATTCTTAAGATTATAAATCTGGAAATGTACAGGACAAGTTATTACACTTGTAAAAGTATAGGACAAACTATTACTTCTAGTAATGTGAAGAATAAGAAGCAGTTTACTTAATATATTGCAACAAAGAATGCGAGTTCTTCTAATTTATCACTCTTTACAGTTCTCATCATTTAAATTTATTGTACAAAACTGTTCAGCTAATTTGTAAGTTTGTCTAATTAGTTACTTTTTTCTGTATTTAAGGTAGTAAATTAGCCAAATTCTACTTAAACAAGTATAGTGATATTTGTAAAACTATAATAAAATAATTTTTGATATTCAAATTTTAATTTTAGCTGGAATATTTTAAGTAAAAAGTTTCTTATTCTTTATTAGAAGTAATAGCTTGTCCTATACTTTTACAGGTGTAATAACTTTTCCTGTACTTTTACAGGTTTATGATCTTAAGAATATGACTTTTCATGCTCGCATTTTTCCATGTAATCCATTATTTTTCCAGGCATTGCTGTTATAAGATAATTAATAATGTGTCGATTAATAATTTAACATTTTACCTTATAAAATACTGAATAATAATATTTCAATTTTTCCGTGTAAGTAATGATAATATTTCAGGGATTTTTTTTTCATGTTTAATCTAAATATATGTTGTGATTTAATCATTTGATATTACCCATCCACACCAAATTAATGGTAGAGAGTTTTACCATGTTGTTGATTGCACCATGGCTCACCAAAAGTTACAAACAACAAGACCCCAAAACCAACAGTTACCAGGCTCACCTTAAGTAACCTAATTTTGCAATGTTAGGAGGTCACAGGAATTCATTCAACGAAAAAAATTTCCAATGTTACTGGGAGTGGGGGAAAACCCCTCCCCTAACTTTTTCCGAACTAAAATAAGGGATTTGCAGCATATTAGGAGGTCAGAGTATTTGATTCTACGCAAAAAATCAATTTTTTTGTTTTTTCTTAGTGAAAATCGTGCGGTATCAATATAGAAATTTACCAAAATGTTGTTATTTAACCTCAAATAAACCCTGAAACTGCAAACGTATCATCAAAGACATTCCAGCCTTCAGCAAACCGTCTTTTAGGACATTACATACAATGAGCGTGTGATTTAGGTAGGGGGATACTTTGGCTGCTATTTTTAGCGTGTCGAGCGACCAGGTGGAGGCTTTTTCATTGGTTCGATTGCATGATGAGATTTTTTTACACATATGTATAATATGCATATATATCATTGGCAGAAGTTAGAGAGTAAGTCAAAAACTGAGAGTTTCGTGTATTAGCACTTATCAAACACGAATTTGTCCATTGTCATTCTGTAACTTCTGACGAAATAAGTTCTAAAATACAAAATTTTGTCAAAAACGTTAAGAGTAAACCCTGTTCTATGTGACTCATTCTACCAGTATCGGAAGTTTGGAAGTGTTTAGTTTTAAAAAAATAATTAAATAATCTGTATGTCTAATTAAATAGATCCGAAATGGATGAAAGACAAGGTCGACCTCGGCAGAATTTGAACTCAGGATGTAAAGACAGACGAAATACCGCTTCTAAATTAAAAGAAATTGTCAAAAACGTTAAGAATAAACCCTGTTCTATGTGATATATTCTACCAGTATCGGAAGTTTGAAAGTGTTTAGTTAAAAAAAAATTAAATAAATAATCTGTACGTCAAAGTCGACGAAGTTGGAACTCAAAATACGCGAAGACAGAAGAAATACCGCAAAGCATTTCACTCGGCTTGATAACGTGTCTACCAACTCGCCACCTTAGAAATTAGATATTGATTTTAGAAATATATTCTTTATTCTTATAGCTGAAGCGTTACTCCTTTACTCTCTTACTTACTGACATGGAATTTCATAACATTTTACCTCATAATTCTTCTTCCACTAAATTTTGTACAATGCGACCAGTGATTCTGAATTCCGCGTGCATTTTTCTATTATTTAAGCCTAAGAAAGGTATGCTTTTGATTTAAAATTTAAAAGTTTATGTTAATTGAAGGTGAATAGGTGCTTTACTGCCTCCCCTTGAGGTCGCAGATATCTTGATGTAACTTTTTTTTCTACTTAACCAAATCTCAAACTATTTATGCCAAAGTGTAGCTGAGGAGGTGTCCTTCTTAAAACTGTTAACAGTTTGCAATTTAGTTGAGAACTAAATTAGTGGTGAAGCTTGGAAGTTGCTGCGAATGACGAAAGAATATATTAAAGAATATATATTAAAGAATATATTCAACCACTACCGTGGTTGAATGATAGATACGTGTATATATGTAAGATATATATGTGAGATAACAGTTTCACTTTAATAGTTTCAGTGTTGATAGTGAAACTATGGAACTGAAAGTATCTTGCATTACAATATAGATGTTATTGTTTCACTTTTGACACGTAATACTGAAATAGTGTAAGAGATAAGAAATTGCTCCGGGCTGACATTAGGCAAGAAGTTGAAGCTTTTTTTGGCCCGGGACACTGCATGGACCCTAAGTAAGGCATGTGTAAAAGCTGAATGAAGTCGATTGTGTTTTAGTGATGCGCACATACAGACAGACACACATTCTCATATTTTTATATTATAGATGTATGATTGTTTAGGAAAAATTCAGTAACAGCTGTGTTGAGGTTGACAAATTTTCTCGGCTAGTTGGGTGAGTGGTTATTCATCGAATATTTTTTTATTGATTCTACATACTTTATAGTCACATGAGTGCAGGAGTGGCTGTATGGTAAGTAGGCTGCTTACCAAAAACATGGTACCGGGTTCAGTCCCACTGCGTGGAACCTTGGAAAAGTGCCTTCTCCTATAGCCTCGGGCCGACCAAAGCCTTGTGAGTGGATTTGGCAGACGGAAACTGAATGAAGCCCGTTGTATATATGTATGTGTGTGTTTGTCCCACCACCATCGCTTGACAACCGATGCTGGTGGGCTTAAGTCCACGTACTTTAGCTGTTCGGCAAAAGAGACCGATAGAATAAGTACCAGGCCTACAAAGAATGAGTCCTGGGTCGTTTTGTTCGACTAAAGGCGGTGATCCATCATGACCACAGTCAAATGACTGAAACAAATAAAAGAGTAAAAGATTATATATATATATACGAGCAAACCGCCCCCTTCCAAGGGATGGTGCTGAGTTGTCAAACATTTAAACCAAATTTTCTCAAAACAACTTGTCCGACCGTCCCACAAGGCCTCCCTTTTGAGAAACACTGATTTAACCTAAATTTGAGACACCAGCAAAACAAAAAATAAAGATAGACTTTTTTCTACATCAAAGAAAAACGATTTTATTCACACAAATATGCAACCGAAGAGTTTAAAGTACAAGTAATGATAAGGCTGTTGACTGGGAGAACACAAACATGGTTTAAATAGTAAGCTTGGCAGGAAAGAAACGTGCCTTCAAGCAGTACAAAAACAACAAAAAATGGAAGGTGCAGTTATGTACAGGTTGACGGAAGAAAAGGTCAAAATCGACTTTATCGATCGCATTCTCACCTGGAATCGATTTTTGTAATTTTTTTCAAGACTTATACACGCCCTGATACCGTCGGTATTTACATATCAAATTTGAGGACAATAGGATGGAGGATGCCCGAGATCCTAGAACACACACACACACACACACACACATACACACACACACACAGACAGAACGGATTTTATATAATATGTATATATATATATATATATATACATATATATATATATATATATATATACATATATATATATGTGTGTGTGGTGTGTGTATGTATGTATGTATATATTTGTATATATATATATATATATATATATATATATGTATGTGTGTGTATGGGATTAAAGAATACATACACCACCCGTTTTCGACGTAACAAAAACCCTAACCCTAAATCTAACCCTAACCCTAAACCCTAACCCTAACCCTAAACCCTAACCCTAACCCTAAACCCTAATCCTAACCCTAACCCTAAACACCGCGTGTATGCAATCGTTACTTTCGAATACATACATACATACATACATACATACATACATACATACATACATACATACATACATGCACACGTACGTACGTACGTACGTACATACATACATATGGCGGCGTCTTGATAGCTTTGAATCGCGTCTACGCGCATCCTGCAGCGAGAAGGCGTAACAAGTGGACAGCCTTCCACCAGTCGTGTTTGGTGGTTTACAAATACAGGCGGAACAGTTTTCGTGGACTTTGATCATAACTTGAAATTTCTATAGAATCAGGTTAAACACCTCCCGTTGAATGTCGTTACAAGACAAGAGAAGATATATATATTTACAGAAGCTCTTGATCAGTGTGTACTTAGTAGGTATATCTTAACAATATATGTCAGTTTTGGAACAGCAGATGCGAGATTTAGGACAGTAGTTTTCTCGGTTTCTTATCTATCAACTCTAGATCTCTTAACTTGTAATTTACTGTTGTATTACAAAGGTTACTCTGATTACTGTGGATAAAAGGCAACAATTTTGTTTTCAATCCCAGTATTAAAACTACGCATAGTATTGTTGTGGTGCACATGCTGCGCACATTCCTACAAGAACGTTTTCTATACGAGCAATAAAACCAGAAGTAAATCTACCTACAACTCAGTCGCGCGCCTGTTTCGCTTTTTCTTTTTTTGGCGTGATTTTCTACATAAACATCACCAACAGCCTACCCTGAGTAATTACTCACGGCACGTACTTGATACATACATACATATATATATATATATATATATATATATATATATATAGGTTATGAGAGGTAATGTCAGTGAGACCCAAAGGTGTCAGGCAATGCTGAATAAGTGTTATGGATAGACCATAGTTAACTTCCAGGTTCGGTGATTATGCGAATAAGGAGTCCAACTTAGGTCATATATCAGCGTGTGTATATAAAACATTTTTTTCGTAATGAGATAACAAACCAAGACTGTGTAGATTTTATAACATTTATAAATAGGTCTTACAGCTGTTTCTAGGATATTTATTATATCCCTTCATCGGAGACGGTGCGAGAAGATGGTTAAATAACAGTTAATTTAGATAAGATACGAAATATATATATTTCGTATCTTATAAATATATATGTACTAGCAGTATCGCCCGGCGTTGCTCAGGTTTGTAAGGGAAATAACTATAAAGCATTTTTAGAGAGTTATAGCCAAAAAATAGCAAAAAAATGGGAAAAAATGATGTTAAAATTTTTTTGAGAGTGAAAAAAGGTGGAGTTGCGTCCCCTAGACAGTTTGCGGTTTGTGTTTCTGATTCTCGACCCCATGTCGAATTTATCGATTTTTTTCAGAACTGGGGGAACTTTTCAAAATTTTCGCTGCGTTAGTTTTGAATTATGACATTGGGCTATGTGTGTGTCAAGTTTCATCAGAATCGGTTGAAAGCCGTGGTCAGGGTGAGGGTACAAGCAAACAGACACGCAGAAACACGCACAGACAAACTGCCGTTTATATATAGAGAGATGTACATATGTATGTATGTATGTATGTATGTATGTATACGGATCAAATAATTCACGAAAACATAATTTGCGAAGATACTATTGACTCTGATATTATCTAGTTTAACAATTTGAAAATGATAATAACAGAATCAATAATATAGGCGATTGCAGCCCCACCCACCCACATACCAAAAGCATCAAGTAGCTGAAGGATTAAAAGGACATACTAAGTACGTATATCTATCTTCTGGAAATAACATTTTGGCAATTTCAATAAGAGTTTGTCCTTTGATCAATTCTAATATTATTAAAGACTCCGCCGGTTACGACGACGAGGGTCCCAGCTGATACGATCAACGGAACAGCTTGCTCGTGAAATTAACGTGCAAATGGCTGAGCATTCCACAGACACGTGTACCCTTAACGTAGTTCTCGGGGATAATCAGCGTGACACAGAGAGTGACAAGGCTGACCCTTTGAAATACAGGTACAACTCATTTTTGCCAGCTGAGTGGACTGGAGCAACGTGAAATAAAGTGTCTTGCTCAAGGACACAACGCGTCGCCGGGAATCGAACTCACAACCTTACGATCATGAGCCGAATGCCCTAACCACTAAGCCACGCGCCCTCAATTTTAATATGTGTGTGTGTGTGTACAGTAATCCCACGACTATCGCGAGTGTTACGTTCCAACATCACTACCCCGCGCGATACGCTTTTACTTGTTTCAGTCATTTGACTGTGGCCATGCTGGAGCACCACCTTTTTAGTCGAGCAAATCGACCCCAGGACTTATTCTTGGTAAGCCCGGTACTTATTCTATCGGTCTCTTTTGCCGAACCGCTAAGTTACGGGGACGTAAACACACCAGCATCGGTTGTCAAGCGATGTTGTGGGGGACAAACCCAGACACACGAACATATACACATACACACACACATATATACATACATACATATATATATATATATATATATATATATATATATATATTATATATATATATATATATATAAAATGGCGGTTCCCCAGCATGGCCACAGCTCTTGAGCTGAAACTAGATAAAAAAAAAAAAATATATATATATATATATATATATATATACATATATACGACAGGCTTTTTTCAGTTTCCGTCTACCAAATCCACTCACAAGGCATTGGTCGGCCCGGGGCTATAGCAGAAGACACTTGCCCAAGGTGCCACGCAGTGGGACTGAACCCGGAACCATGTGGTTGGTTAGCAAGCTACTTACCACACAGCCACTCCTACGCGATAGGTGAAAATCCACGAAGTAGAAACAGTACTGTATATTTTTATTATTTTTATAAATTTTTATATATTTATTTTATTATAAATGCAAAACAACACCGCAGAGGAATCGACGTAAGCTTGAATAATAAACCGCGATAGATGAACCGCGATAGGTGAATCGCGATGTGGCGAAGGATTACTGTGTGTGTATAGTTCAGCAAAATTTAGATTCACATGAATATGGTACCAGAATTTTGTATGGTATTATCCATATAAATCCATGGGGTGATTACAATCAAAATAAGCAACAAGTATATCCGAGGTAATGTGGTACGATCGTTTCATGCTACTTCATTTTATTAAACACTAAGCATTACATCAGTTTTAAAATGTCGAGCAATCTTCAGCCACCTTTAGGAATTTTCCAATCAAACGGACAATGCACATTCTTATCCTTATTTCGTTTTCCAACATTATAAAGAGGGTAGATATACAGGCAGAGAGGTTGATTTCATTCTTAAAAACATGAGAGTATTAAATATACTCTCTGATAAGAATGTGCATTGTCTGTTTGATTGGAAAATTCCTAAAGGTGGCTGAAGATTGCTCGACATTTTAAAACTGATGTAATGCTTACAGCTTACAGTGTTCAATAAAATGAAGTAGCATGAAACGATCGTACCACATTACCTCAGATATATTTGTTGCTTATTTTGATTTTATATATATATATATATATATATATATATATACATATATAGTTATTGTATGTGTGTTTGTGTATGTATATGGGTTCGCTTACTAAGCTGCTTGTATTCGTAGCCTTATACAGTTTTTTTTACTGTATAAGGGGCACGAATACAAACAACACACACATAAATATTCTGTTATTTTCTTCAGTCATTTGACTGCGGCCATGCTGGAGCACCGCCTTTAGTCGAGCAAATCGACCCCGGGACTTATTCTTTGTAAGCCCAGTACTTATTCTATCGGTCTCTTTTGCCGAACCGCTAAGTAACAGGGACGTAAACACACCAGCATCGGTTGTCAAGCAATGCTAGGGGGACAAGCAGACACACAAACATATACACACACATACATATATATATATATATACATATATACGACAGGCTTCTTTCAGTTTCCGTCAACCAAATCCACTCACAAGGCATTGGTCGGCCCGAAGCTATAGCAGAAGACAGTTGCCCAAGATGCCACGCAGTGGGACTGAACCCGGAACCATGTGGTTGGTAAGCAAGCTACTTACCATACAGCCACTCCTGCACACACACATATATATATATATATATGTGTGTGTGTGTGTGTGTGTGTGTGTGTATGTATGTATGTATGTATGTATATGCGTGTGAATAGGCGTCTGTCCGAGCTTGGTCTCACTATGTCTTGTAACATAGCGGTTCGTCAGATAGCATACGATAAAATAATATGCAATATCGAAATAAATACTTGAGTCAATATTTGAGAGACATTTGACTCATTTTTTAAAAGATCGAACAATATGGTGACGCTGGTCCGGCAGGAATGGTACCTAATGCAAAGTCAACCTCGGCGGAATTTGAACTCAGAACGTAAAGACAGACGAAATACCGCTAAGCATTTCACCCGTCGTGCTAACGTCTCTGCCAGCTCGCCGGTACCATGCAATATTACCATGACGACCGAGCCGCCATCGCTGTCGCCGCAGTTATGAACATAACCAATAACGGAGCCTCAGCGTTGGTCTGCAAGAAATAATGGCCAAATCTCGCTCAAATCACCGATGTATTGTTTTAAAAAAATATATTTGAGATATGGATAATGTAGTCTTATTATATACACTGAGTATAAAAGAAAAAAAAATCGAGAAGGTCATAGCCGGAGCGCCTTTGCTCATAGATCTACTTGATCATAGGTATCCGGATAACAACAACAACAGCAAATAAAATAATAATAATAATAATAATAATAATAATAATAATAATAATAATAATGATGATGATGATGATGATGATGATGATGATGATGATGATGATGATACTTTCTACTAAAAGCACAAGGCCCGAATTTGTAGAGAGGGGACTAGTCGATTATATCGACCCCAGTGCGTAACTGGTACTTAATTTATCGACTACCGACAGGATGAAAGGCAAAGTCGACTCGGCGGATTTGAACCTTGAAGGTGAAGACAGACAAAACGCCGCTGAGCAATTCGCCCGGCGTGCTAACGATTCTTATTTGTTTATTACCCACAAGGGGCTAAACACAGAGGGGACAAACAAGGACAGACAAACGGATTAAGTCGATTATATCGACCCCAGAGCGTAACTAGTGCTTAATTTATCGACCCCGAAAGGATGAAAGGCAAAGTCGACCTCGGCGGAATTTGAACTCAGAACATAAAGACAGACGAAATACCTATTTCTTTACTACACACAAGGGGTTAAACACAGAGGGGACAAACAAGGACAAACGGATTAAGTCGATTATATCGACCCCAGTGCGTGATTAGTGCTTATTTAATCGACCCCGAAAGGATAAAAGGCAAAGTCGACCTCGGCGGATTTTGCACTCAGAACGTAGCGGCAGACGAAATACCTATTTCTTTATTACCCACAAGGGGCTAAAGACAGAGGGGACAAACAAGGACAGACAAACGGATTAAGTCGATTATATCGACCCCAGAGCGTAACTAGTGCTTATTTATCGACCCCGAAAGGATGAAAGGCAAAGTCGACCTCGGCTCGGCGGAATTTGAACTCAGAACGTAACGACAGACAAAATACGGCTACGCATTTCGCCCGTCGTGCTAACGTCTCTGCCAGCTCGCCGGTACCATGCAATATTACCATGACGACCGAGCCGCCATCGCTGTCGCCGCAGTTATGAACATAACCAATAACGGAGCCTCAGCGTTGGTCTGCAAGAAATAATGGCCAAATCTCGCTCAAATCACCGATGTATTGTTTTAAAAAAATATATTTGAGATATGGATAATGTAGTCTTATTATATACACTGAGTATAAAAGAAAAAAAAAATCGAGAAGGTCATAGCCGGAGCGCCTTTGCTCATAGATCTACTTGATCATAGGTATCCGGATAACAACAACAACAGCAAATAATAATAATAATAATAATAATAATAATAATAATAATAATAATAATAATAAGATGATGATGATGATGATGATGATGATGATGATGATGATGATGATGATACTTTCTACTAAAAGCACAAGGCCCGAAATTTGTAGAGAGGGGACTAGTCGATTATATCGACCCCAGTGCGTAACTGGTACTTAATTTATCGACTACCGACAGGATGAAAGGCAAAGTCGACTCGGCGGAATTTGAACCTTGAAGGTGAAGACAGACAAAACGCCGCTGAGCAATTCGCCCGGCGTGCTAACGATTCTTATTTGTTTATTACCCACAAGGGGCTAAACACAGAGGGGACAAACAAGGACAGACAAACGGATTAAGTCGATTATATCGACCCCAGAGCGTAACTAGTGCTTAATTTATCGACCCCGAAAGGATGAAAGGCAAAGTCGACCTCGGCGGAATTTGAACTCAGAACATAAAGACAGACGACATACCTATTTCTTTACTACACACAAGGGGTTAAACACAGAGGGGACAAACAAGGACAAACGGATTAAGTCGATTATATCGACCCCAGTGCGTGATTAGTGCTTATTTAATCGACCCCGAAAGGATAAAAGGCAAAGTCGACCTCGGCGGAATTTGCACTCAGAACGTAGCGGCAGACGAAATACCTATTTCTTTATTACCCACAAGGGGCTAAAGACAGAGGGGACAAACAAGGACAGACATAGGTATTAGGTCGATTACATCGACCCCAGTACGTAACTGGTACTTAATTTATCGACCCCGAAAGGATGAAAGGCAAAGTCGACCTCGGCGGAATTTGAACTCAGAACGTAACGACAGACAAGATACGGCTACGCATTTCGCCCGGCGTGCTAACGTTTCTGCCAGCTCGTTGCCTTAATAATAATAATGATGATGATGATAACGAAAACAATAACAACAACAACAACAACAACACACATTACCATGACCATAGCCGTACAACTACTGACAAAGCGCCAGAACCTGTACGTAGTTGCTCGGTCTGCTAGGAAAAGAGTAAACTGTTCCTTCTCTCCAAATCACCTTTCCCCCCGTGTCTTAATGCTTGAATGACACATAAAGGCAAGATAATGAACGGCGTCCTAGATTCTCCCCTTTAAAAAGAAAAGAAGAAGAAGGAGAAGAGAAAAAAATAGGGGTAGCGAGTCATGGCTGGAATGAATATATATATATCTATGTTTGTTTCGATCAGGAGAGCCGACCTGTGTAAAGACAGAGAGACAGAGAGAGAGGGGGGGGGGAAATTGGTGGAGTACAACAGCAAGAACAACAACAACAGCTGCTCTACTGCTGCTATAACGACGCTTACCTTCCTCCATTTCTATTCCCTCTCCTCCTCCTCCCACTCCTCCTCGCTCGACCAATGAACAGCGAGCAGCGATAAACCTAATAATAATAACAATATGGATAATAATAATAATAATAATGATGATGATGATGATGATGATGATGATTATGGTGATGATGAAAATGATAATCATGTATAAATATATGAATGGAAATGAGCCAAATGCTATTTCCAGTATTTGATTATTATTGCTTCTTATAGCAAAAAGGCAGTGTGTTAATCATACGTAAAAAAGGATTTTGGGGGAAAAACAACAACAAAAACAAAAACAAAAACAACAACCTAACCCATTCATGGCTGCTCTTGTGGAAACGGTCGCTGACAGCAAGCGTAAGCATTTACAATAATTCAATAATTATTTTTTAATTTTTGCCTGGGATATTCAACTATTGAGACTCTTGTCTACTAAATGGCTGGCTGGGCGGTTGTAAATTTTGTAATTTATTATACACGGAATACCTAATTTATACGCATAATACGCATACACCAATATACATATATATATATATATATATATATATATATATATATATATATATATATATATATATATATATATATATATATATATTATATATATGTGTGTGTGTGTGTGTGCGTGTGTGTTGTGTGTGTGTGTATATACATTTGTTATATGCATATGTATTGTATGTGTGTGTACACGCGCTTATACATACAAGCATACATATATATATATATACAATATGTAGACAGACAGACAGATTGATAGACATACACAGACATTCATTAACACACGCAGAAATATTTATGCCATATTTATACACACACACACACACACTTATACAAACGCATAATATACAGTATACATGCATCACCACTCATATATATATATATATATATATATATATATATAAATGTATGGTGCTCCAGCATGGCCACAAATGTCTGAAACAAGTAAAAGAGAGTAAAGAGTATAGATACACACACACACACACTCACATACACACATACACATATATAAATATACGCACACATATATGAATATACGTACACACACACACAATCTCTTCGTGAAGAGCTTTGCTTTATCAGAGCTTACTCGGAACTAAGCAACGTTCACTCTCACAAGACGAACAACAACTCCAAAATAAATAAATAAATAAATAAAAAAAAAGGAAAACGCGAAACAGTGAGTGAGTGAGTGAAGGAGGGAGGGAGGGAGAGAGGGAGCGTGTGACTGAGTGTGGTGTGGGAGATTTTTAAAGTGTGAGCGAGAGAGTTGAGTGTAAGTGATGAGGCCAAGAGGAGGGGAAGGAAACGCAGATTTGCTTCTACGACTACAAGTGGAAGGTTTTTGGATATAAATACAGAACATGTAGCAACTGTATCTTCTCTCTCTCTCTCTCCCTTGTAACAAGCGATAAATAGCAAGTAAGCGAACTCTTTTTTCCATTCATTTGTTCAACAATTTCTATCCATTCCTGCTTTCTTCACCACGATTTTCCGTTAGTACCAATTCTCTATTCGTATACCTACCTCACATTATATATATGTATATATACATACTCTTTTACTTGTTTCAGTCATTTGACTGCAGCCATGCTGGAGCACCGCCTTTTTTAGTCGATCGAGCAAATCGACGCCCCCCCCCCCCGGGGACTTATTCTTTTGTAAGCCCAGCCAGTACTTATTCTATCGGTCTCCTTTTGCCGAACCGCTAAGTGACCGCGCTAAATATATTAATATTTTAGCAGAGGTAAGAAAGTGACTCACGCTTCCAGAGTTTCGTGCGTTGCACTAGTATGCATATATATATATATGTGTATGTATGTATATATGTGTGTATATATGTATGTATGTATATTTCCCATTCTCTCTCTCTCTCTCTCTCTCTCTCTCTCCTCTCGCCTCTTTCTCTTTCTCTCCTCTATCCATCTGTCGAGTGATCTTTCTATCTTATTTTTCAATGCCGACGTTAATTATCATCACCTACATTTCGTATTAAACAACAGGAGGCAGTATAGACATAAAGTCACACATATGTACGTACATATATAAACATACATGCTTACATATATATATATATATACATGCTTATATATATATATATGTGTGTGTGTGTGTGTGTGTGTGTGTGTGTGTGTGTGTGTATATACACACACGCACATATGTAAATATATTTACTCGTATATAACATCACGTAACTAATTAACGTATATATAAATAACATACAGATATACATTCCTTCACGGATAATTATATACATACATATTAGGAGAGAATTGTACCAAAAATCGGCTGCGAACCGATCGATATATTTTGCAGTATTTATTTACATCTCACCGGGGTCGAATTTGTCGTTTAATACTTCTGATAGCGATAAAGTAATTACTATTTAATTACTGGGGGGTCGATATATTTCCTTTACCTTCCGCACCCCACCCCGCCGCCACCCTTGTATGAATGCATTAATGTTTGGTTGGTTGGTCGGGTTCCCTTAATGTTCGTTTTATTCATCCAGCATTATTATATGTTTTCATCGGTGTCCCTGGTGGTAATAAAAGCGTCTGGAACGGTGCCAGGCATTCACTTTGCACTCTGCTTTCAGAGAGAACGGTGCGGTCTGTGAAGATTCAACTGTCATAATTCTATAGAAATTTATAAGACAATGTGAGCTGGGAACGATTCCGGACAGTGTGCACTTGCTTTTTTTCTGCAAGGACGGAAATCAAAGGTTATTTCCGAAATTTCTTGACCTGTCAATGGTGCAAGGAGGCGTCAGCAGATGTACCAAACTCAGTCAAGCATTTAATTTTCGAGCTGTGCGCCGACCGTCGAAAATCGTCCTACACACGTACTTGTTCAATGACTGACATTGCCGACTTGGTGGGCTCGTATCGAACAGCTGTTGTCACGTGTAGGGTGGATCCGGCTATCAGCTGAGTCTGTTGTGAAGAATGATTCGCCGCCTTTCATTGGCTCGGAAGGGCGGACAGTTTTCCGCTGTCTGATTTTGTTTTTGTGTTTTGAGGTTTTATTTTTAAGGTATAGGAAAATAGTCGAAAGATTCAAGCACAGGGTTCTTTTCTCTCTGGCCGAGCCCTCATCAGCTTCTTCAGATATCATCTCAAGAGCAGCATGAGGATGGAGTCGGAGAGATACTGTCTTGCAATGTGTTTTACTAAAGAGCTTACTTAGATTATGCAGCTCTGAACAAGAACACTAATAGATAGCGTTTTCGAAGCCTTTGATGCGGCAAAGTAATCCATAACTTTCTAAGGGCTTCTTACGCCCGAATTATCTTAGGTGGTTCCCTACCCTATTTGGGGACAGTTTCTAATTGTTATTTCATTGTTATATTTGTTATTGAGGTGGCGAGCTGGCAGAACCGTCAGCACTCTGGACAAAGCGCTTAGCAGTGTTTTGTCCGTCTTTACGTTCTGAGTTCAAATTCTACCGAGGTTGACTTTACCTTTCGGCGTCGATAAAATGAGTACCAGTTGAGCACTCGGGTCGATGTAATTGGCTACTCCAGCCACAAAAATTTTTGACCTTGTACGTATAGTAGAAAGGATTATTATTATTATTATTATCATTATTATTATTATTATTATTATTATTATTATTACTACTACTACTACTACTACTACTACTCTTGTTTCTAGCTATTGTACTGTCTCCTAACGTTTTGCGCTGTTATGGACAATAAAAGATATCATAATTGACAGACTCGTTCGAGTGTCAGAACATTACTCTCAACATTCGAGCATTCGTTCCGACACTTTGCGTTCAGAATTCAAATCCACCTGAAGTCAATTTCGTCATTCCTCATTCTGAGTTGTTAGAACCATGATTAGCAGAATCGTTAATGTGGGGGAAGGGGAGGATACCTTGCGGTATTTGTCCTGGATCTTCGAGGTCAACTTTACTTCTCATCTCTTCAGAGTCGATAAGATAAAGTACCACTCAAGTACTAGGGTGAAGGCAGTCGATTAACTCCCCTCAAAACTGCTGGCCTTGTGCCTAAATTATATACCATTATTGATAACACTTTTGATACCTTTGGATATGGCAGAGATGTCCGAGGTTTTGTGTGAGATTCCCCTCAAAATTTTCTCCTATTGGAGAATTTTTCTCGTTGAAATTTTGTTAAATTTTATTGTTAAACCTTTTGCTATACCTTTTATTTCTGACGACTCCATTTTGCCTTCTTTTATGTGTCGTCTTTCGTCCAATGCATTGGTCTTAACTTCTAGGGGACTTATGGTCATCCTCCGTTATATATTAACGCCTGACCGTCGTCTCTGGCCCCGGCTCACGTCTGACCGGATTGGAACGTCTACTCTTCCGCTTTTTTTGTGAAAGAGACACGTTCCTCTGGTCAGGTGCTCCGTTTGCTATCAATCACCTGCTGCGTGGACTGAGCTTGCTGTAGGTGACAGTACGCAGATATGCACTGAGACTGCCACGTATCTAGCAGTTCTTTGATGATAAATAAATGTAGTCACAGTTTGTAAGGCGGATTTCTCCATAGTTCATCTCTTCGACAGAGCTGTCGTCCTGGGTCAAGACAGAGTGCTTGACCTAGAGCAGTTGGTGGAATTCTTCCCATGACTTTATATAGAGGGTTAGTGGTGAGCAAGTGCAACGACGTTCTCGAAGAAACTGTAGTTGTCGACGAAAATTTAACTAACATTCCGGAAGACTTTTGGGTCGGGGCCCATGTATAACTTCCAGAAATCTATGGACTGGCATTGCCGGTGCGAAATCATCACTACAGGCACGAAAATTCCGTCAGGCGGGTCTGTTCGACATGCGCGCTGAACGACGAAACTGTTGTACATGCTGTCACGTGTGGGACGGATACGGCAATCGGTTGAGTCCATTGTGAAGATCGACCCGCTGCCTTGTTTTGGCTGGGAAAAATAGGCAATATATTTTATATGCCTGGCGGCCTTAGCGGAAGAGGTTATGCAGTGTACCAGACTGAAAAGGCTGAAGACAGACTCCGCCCTCTCTGGCCAAGCCCTCATCAACGTTTTTACATTTCACTTGAAAAGAAACTGTTGTTGAAGAGGGAAGTGCTGCCCCCTGGCAAATTTATTGAGAGGTGGATGAGGGTGGCGAGAATGGTCCGAGTGAATGGGCCTGTAGATTAAAGGAGAAGGACGACACAAGTTTTAGTGGTCAGCGTAACCATGGTTTTGTGGGATTTCCACGAGTAACCCTAGCAAGCCTCCTTCTTTTGGGGGAATTGTGGAAGCACAATTCCGATCAACGGAACAGCCTGCCCGTGAAATTAACGTGTAAGTGGCTGAGCACTCCACAGACACGTGTACCCTTAACGTAGTTCTCGGGGATATTCAGCATGACACAGAGAGTGACAAGGCCGGCCCTTTGAAATACAGGTACAACAGAAACAGGAAGTAAGAGTGAGAGAAAGTTGTGGTGAAAGAGTACAGCAGGGATCACCACCACCCTCTGCCGGAGCCTCGTGGAGCTTTTTAGGTGTTTTCGCTCAATAAACACTCACAACGCCCGGTCTGGGAATGGAAACCGCGATCCTACGACCGCGAGTCCGCTGCCCTAACCACTGGGCCATTGCGCCTCCTTTTGGGGGAATTATTGATTGTTGGAATCTATTGTTGCTGCTATTCTTCTGTTTGTTCGCTCTTTCATATAAACACCACATTGCCTCGTCCCCTACCGTTCTCGATCATTGTAAACCCCTAATGGTTAATAAAAAATCATTGTAAACCCCTAATGGTTAATAAAAAATCATCATCGTCGTCGTCCGTTATCATCATCATCATCATCATCATCATCCACGCCGAGCAAATGTTTAGCGGCATTTCGCCCGTCCTTACGATCTGTGTTCAAATTCCGCTGAGGTTGACTTCCCTTTCATCCTTTCGGGGTCGATGAAATAAGTACCTACCAGTTATGCACTGAGTCGATGTAATCGACTAACCCCATTCCCCAAAAATTTCGGGCCTTGTACCTATAGTAGAAAGGATTGTTATTATTATTATTATTATCATTATTATTATTATTATTACTATTATTATTATTATCATTATTATTATTATTATTACTATTATTATTATTATTATTATTATTATTATATTATTATTATTATTATTATTATTATTCTATGTTTGACTTTTGCTTTATATTTGTACAAGTTGGCTCCAAGTCTCACCCAGAGACCTCAAGAGACAACAGGGTTGGAAGTTCATGTTGTTGTTATGCCTAGTGTGCCATATATTTGGGGGGTGGGGATGTTGTACTAATGAATGTCTAAAAAAAAAAAGTTTTTTATTATTTTTTTTTATTATTATTATTATTATTATTATTATATTATTACTATTATTATTATTATTATTATTATTATCATTATTATTATTATTATTACTATTATTATTATTATTATCATTATTATTATTATTATTACTATTATTATTATTATTATTATTATCATTATTATTATTATTATTACTATTATTATTATTATTACTATTATTATTATTATTATTATTATTATTATTATTATTATTATTATTATTTTTATTATTATTCCGCCCTTTTGACCAGGCTCCCGTGGCTTTTATGGGTTTTTCTACGAATAAATTTTGAAGTGCTTCCTCCTATTGGGAATTTCAATTATTATATTTTCGTTGTTATCTCTGGAATTTTTACACGGTTTTTTTTTCAAATGGACAAAACCCTTTGTAACTTTCGTCCTGTGTTTTGTCCCTTTATGTTTTAATTAAATTTTTGTCAGCCCTTGTGGCCAATAAACGAATTAATTATTATTAGTATTAGTATTAGTAGTATCATTATTATCTTTATTATTATTATTGTTGTTGTTGTTGTTGTTATGGCCACTATACTGTGAAGTAACGGAAATTTGGTGCTCCGTAAGTTGAAAAAGTATTTGCAATCTTTTCGGCCTTCGGTCTTTTCATTTCTGTTGTTACCATTACATTTCGGATATTGTCTGGATTGTGCAGATAGTAATTTTGTGCAGAAACACCCCCCCCCCTCCTCCACTCTGTTTTTGCAAGGAGTGCGCATAAATAGTTTTTGAATTTTAATTGCTTTCGGAAAAAACAGATATTTCGCAATTTTCTGCAGTTTTTTTTTTTTCTTTTTTTGAAGATGGCTGATAAAGAAGCCATCATAATGTTCGATAAATGAACGCGCTCCTTGAGAAATTTTGAGAACAAGGAAAGAGATGAGAACGGCGAATGGTCTAAGCTTAATGACGTCACCGTGGCGGAAAATGTTTCGTCTCTAAGCAACGTCAAAACTTTAGGTGTCAACAAAGAGAACAACAGCAGCAGCAGTGACAGCAGCAGCAACCACAGTGGAGGCGCATTGGCCCAGTGGTAAGGGCAGCGGACTCGCAGTCGGAGGATCGCGGTTTCGATTCCCAGACCGGGCGTTGTGTGTGTTTATTGAGCGAAAACACCCAAAGCTCCACGATACACCGGCAGGGGGTGGTGGCGATCCCCTGTTGTACTCTATCGCTCCAACTTTCTCTCACTCTTTCTTCCTGTTTCTTGTCCCCGACTTCCTATGCAACCGCTGACTCTGGGTGCGCATTCATCCATCTGTCGATGCTCTCGGTGTCGGGGGTTGACCTGCTTTCTTTTCTGCGGGTCTTACGAATAGCAAAGGACCACGTTTCGGACTTCTCCCACTGGGACGAAGACCGCTTCGCTCAACAAACAAACAAGCAAACATCAACTGCAATGACATGGAGAAGGAAGAGCTGAACGATCAATGGATCACAGTAACAAAAGCGGGTCGGCGAAAGAGGAGGAGAGTAGGTAGCCCTACTCCAAGAAATAAAAACTTTTTCTGAAACCATAACTGCAACACAATCCACAACCACTCCAACAAAAACAACAAGAACAAGATCAACAACTTCAAAAACAGCAACATCATCATCAACATCATCATCATCATCATCATCGTTTAACGTCTGCTTTCCATGCTAGCATGGGTTGGACGATTTGACTGAGGGCCGGCGAACCAGATGGCTGCACCAGGCTTCAATCTTGATCTGGCAGAGTTTCTGCAGCTGGATGCCCTTCCTAATGCCAACCACTCCGAGAGTGTAGTGGGTGCTTTTACGTACAACCGGCACGGGGGCCAAACAGCATGAAATTAAAGAAATAGAGAAACATCCGATTACAGAATATTCATCGGACTGTAGACAAACTGTATCCATCAATTTCATTATTGTGAAACAGTGAAGCGATGGATTTTGTAAATCAAAATAAAAACAGTATAGAGACAGAGAGGACAAAACAAACATCCTGCTGGTACGGAAACTGCAAAACCAAAACTGGTTGAGGCAAGGCTTGGAGTTGTGGGTGAAAGTAGATCGCAAATTTCTGGAAACAATCTCAGACCTTATAAATTTCCCAGATGGCAGCAACCTCCACGTGGCCGTTGAGGGTAGAAAGCCGAGGTGTCATCTGCGTGGAAACACAAATCATCTGAAGACCTTTTGCCCAAAATAAAAGAGAGAAGCGAGACTCCCCACCACCATCATCACAACAACAACAACAGCAACGGCAGAGGCAGATGACCACTACAGCTGCAAAAACAACAATGACGATAGCAGCAACTGCAATTACAGTAGCACCTACAGCAGTAACAACAACGACAACAATAACAGTAGAAGCAACAGCAACAATTTTGGTTAAGTTGTTAGCAAAAAGGTTGGCGCTTGTCGTCGAAGAACTGATTGAGGATGCGCAATTCCAAGCAGATTCATCCACAACCTTCATCGCATACGATAAGTCATAGACAAAGTGGGTAAAGAAGCTGGCATGGGTGGGGCCCTGATCAATTTGGATCAATTTAAACCCTTCGATGGGATTGACCACCAATACTTGGCGGCTAATTTCGATCCCGTTTTCTGTGGCTGGATCGCTGCAATGTACAGTGACATCTCCTTGGTAGTTCGGGTGAATGTTTACCTATCAGAGCCTTTAGCATCATGCGCTCGGTCCGGCAAGGGTGTCTGCTCTTTTCTCTTCTGTATGCACTGGCTCTTGAGACACTACTACGGAAATTAGGCGTTGAGAGAATGCGGCATCTCCAGCGCTTCCTTGAGGGTGAGCAGGTGTGTTCGCTGTTTATCAGACAGGATTTTCCACAGCTCGTCTCTTTGACTGAGCTGCAATCCTGGTTCAAGCGTAGACCGCTGCAGGACGCCTGACATCTAAAGTGTTGTAAGGCGCTCGCAGCCCTCTGTCAGTCGGGCAAAGAGGTCGGTGGAAGTTCCACTCAGGCGTTCTATAGAGGGTTGGTGGCAGACAAGCATGACGATGTTTTCGGTGAGATTCTGGGCGTCGACAAGAATCAGTTGGCTGGTCTGTTCCGGAGGACTTTCGGGCGAGGGCCTATGGTAATTTTCAGAAATCCTTGGCCTTGCAGTATTACTTGTTCGTGATAAATTCTACAGGCACGGAAGTGCCGTCAGCCGTCCCTGTGCAGATTCGCGCAGAACGACGAAACAGTTCTGCACGCTCCCGTCCAGTACCCGAGCATTGCTGACTTGTGGGTTTATGTCGAGTACTTGCTGTCACGTGTAGGACGGATTTGGCTATCGGCTGAGTCCACCGTGAAGATCGTCCCTCACCCTTCCTTCAGCCGGGAAAGGCAGGCTGTGTTTCTTTGTCTAGTGGCCTTAGCGAAAGTGGCTGTGTGATAGACATGATTTAAGGGGCTTCATCTCTTTGGAAAGGAAAATGAAGGTAGAGAGGGAAGTGTTAAAAGGTGAGTAGATGTTGTAATAATGGTCTAAGCCTGCACCAGAAGGTTGAAGGAAAACGGTGTAGAGATTGCACTTACTCTAGTAGTCGAAACGACTGTGGTTTTGTGGGGTCTCCTCAAGCAGCCCTCGGAAGTTTCCCTGTTTTGGGGAATTATTCAATATTACAATTTTATTACTATTTTTTACCACTCCTTTTATGTAACCCCACATTGTATTCTTTTGTACCGTCCCCAAAGTATTTTGTGAACCATTAGTTGTTAAAGAAAACATTATTATTATTATTCGTCCGTCGCTACATTAGTTTATTGTTTAATAGGGAGTTGTGCTACCATCGGCGAACAATTTTTGTCCTTAAGATGGACATGAACAGCCAAAATCCTATGCTCGGATAATCCTTGGCATTATTTCAGCCATGTAGAACATTTAAAGCGCCGAGAAAATTCCGTGTTATGGCTGCCCAAATTCATCACAGAACCACTCTCATGCTTCACAGTTGGGACCAAGTAGTTAGGGTTGAAGGTTTCTTTGGGCTGTGTCCAGACATATTCTCACTCCGAGGGTCAGTGGTGATTCATCTGAGGTTTCATTGTTCCATTGAGCATTTGACCACTTCTTATAGTCTAGATATTTTCTCATCAATGTTGATGTGGTACATTAGAAGGTTTAGCAATGGCAGTCTCGGGGTATCCAGCTTTATTAAGCTTATGAGGAATGGTTTTGTTTGGAACAGGATTGGTGTGATGGTAGTTTAGCTCTGCTTTCACTTCTGCTGCCGTATTTCGATGGTTTTTAGACACAATACCTTTCACTTTTCTGTGGTCCCTCTCTGTGAGCTTTACTTTATGTCCAGAATCAAACTCGTCAGAGGCGCAGGAGTGTGGTAAGTAGCTTGCTAACCAACAACATGGTTCCGGGTTCAGTCCCACTGCGTGGCATCTTGGGCAAGTGTCTTCTGCTATAGCCCCGGGCCGACCAATGCCTTGTGAGTGGATTTGGTAGACGGAAACTGAAAGAAGCCTGTCGTATATATGTATATATATATATGTACGTATGTGTGTGTTTGTGTGTCTGTGTTTGTCCCCCCTAGCATTGCTTGACAACCGATGCTGGTGTGTTTACGTCCCCGTCACTTAGCGGTTCGGCAAAAGAGACCGATAGAATAAGTACTGGGTTTACAATGAATAAGTCCCGGGGTTGATTTGCTCGACTAAAGGCGGTGCTCCAGCATGGCCGCAGTCAAACGACTGAAACAAGTAAAAGAGTAAAAGAGAGAGGTGATTCTAATTTGGTTTTTGAAATGCCAACATGATTTTAGAGAGTGCACCTCTCAAAATATTTAAACAGTTCACTAGTTTTAGTGACTGAAGATCCGGCCATCCACGCTCCAATAATTTGTTCTCGTTATTAAATCAGATAGGTCATGCATTTTAACTTATTTGAACATGAATGTCCGCTAAAAAAGAAAAAGAAAACAGGGGGTTATATTATGAAGTATAAGGCATACATGATACATATGAACACATATGTACAGACTTGAATAGTTATTTGTTATATTGACAATGTCTAAAGACTCTGCCGGTTACGACGTCGAGGGTCCCAGCTGATACGATCAACGGAACAGCTTGCTCGTGAAATTAACGTGCAAATGGCTGAGCATTCCACAGAGAGTGACAAGGCTGATCCTTTGAAATACAAGTACAACTCATTTTTGCCAGCTGAGTGGACTGGAGCAACGTGAAATAAAGTGTCTTGCTCAAGGACACAACGCGTCGCCGGGAATCGAACTCACAACCTTACGATCATGAGCCGAATGCCCTAACCACTAAGCCACGCGCCCTCACTATTGACAATGTAATAAGTAGTTAAATATAAAAAAAATTAAAAATAAAAATTGGTGTTTCCATTACTTTGTCCGAACACTATATATATATATATTTAAATAATGAGGGAGATAAATTAATATTAATTTTAATATCAATTTAAAACCAGTAGTCCAGCATACAAAAAAATCTGAGAAGTCAGAGAAAATTCTAATATATGTGTATATTGGCAGGGCAAGACTGCTAGGGAGTCGGCCGTATGCTAGAAATAGATCATCAACGATCAAACTACAAGGAAATTCTCTAGAGGAAAAATACAGCGAACACCAGAACCAAATTTGGCGGGCAGGACAGATGAAAATTTATATAAAAAACAGAATTAAATGCTACCTCGGTTTCGGCCTTTAATATATATATATATATATATATATATCTATATATATATATATATATATATTGGTAAAAATGGTAAGATAACAAAAGAAGAAAGAGACCTCATATTATGTAAATAGAGGACATTTATCTGTAAAATAATATGTGACAATTATTCGGTACCCAAGATAAAACTCTGAGTTTCGGATGCCGAGGTGGAAATCCACACCACCATCTCTTCGGTTATACACTAATAACTCATTTTACGAGGACCCGCTTTACGAGACCCCGGGTTTCAGCTCACCTTTGAATGGTGAGCTGAAATTTTTCGAGCACAAAATTCAAATTTTGAACAAAGTGTAAAAGTTTCTACTGCCATATCAAATGCTTCTGTGTGTTACCGAGAAATTTATAGAGAGCGAAAAAAAGCTTATTCTAAGCAAACAACTCTAGACTTGTTTTTTTTTTTTTAAAGAAATCTACAAGTCCGTCTACGAGTGCTTGTGAATCGGCGATCGCGTCTACAAGTGATGGTGTGCGCGAATCTAGTGCGAGGAAAAGTAATTCAGAAAACGATTATAATAGTATTTTTTATTATAAACTTGCAGTATCGCCCGGCGTTGCTCGGGTTTGTAAGGGAAATAACTATATAAGCATTTTTAGAGATGTAAAGTATAATAGCCATCTCAATATGGCTAACCACAAAGGGGGGTGTTACTGTAGCTTTTTACGTTCTGAGATTTAATACTAAATTTTTAGAGAGTTACTTCCCTTATATATGCCAAAAATGCATTAAAAATGGGAAAAATTGGTGGTAAATTTTTTTTTAAATCGTAGACTCATCGTAGACGCGCGCTAATACCCAGAAGGGCTCGATATGAATCACGACTATAAGATACCCGGTTTTGGTTAAACTGCACCGCAAAATGTGGGAGTAGCTAGGAATCTAATTCGTAGGAGACAGACAGCACACAACCTCTCTTTTATATATAAAGATGAGCTTGACATTCTTTTTACTTTATGTAAAATATTCTTTTTATTCTGCTGTTGTTTTATTGCCATTTTTTTACGAGTATTATAAATTTTATGGGTAAAATATTTTTTGTGGGAACGAATTACGATTTATAACGTTGCTACCATGGGAAATTATTGCTCTGCTTTACGATCGGTTTCCAGAAACCAATCAACTTGTATATCTAGGCACTACTGGATATATATATATGTGTATGTGTGTGTGTGTGTGTGTATACATACACACACAATAACACACATGCATTAAAGTTCACGGAGTCTTTTTCAGACGAATTCTTTATTGATGAACAAAAGCGTTACATCATACAAAAAGAAAACCGATTTCTTCAGATGAATAAAAAGTAAAATATAACACTTTGAATTTCTCACAAAACAGAACAATGCAAAGTGACCCTCCCAACAAGGTTTATCCGGTACGTGTGCGAGTAAGATCGCCACAAGCCGCTGTATAAAATTATTCTTGAGAAAATCCAACTCACCAATGCATACTTCCAGTATTGCGGTTACAACAGGGTACGGCGTTGCAGAGTAGATCGTCTGCACATATTTTGTGGACGCAATTGTTTGTTAGGATATTTTCGGTTTGAACGGCAGTTTTTTTAAAAATAATTTCCACGTAACTAAACACTTTTAAACTTCGTATACTGGTAGAATGTGTTTATAAAACATCTTTTTCTCTTGACTTTATTGAGAAAATTCTATAGTCTATTAGATATTTGTTGTTTTTTTCTTCAATTTCTGCAATTTCAACCAATCAATGACGTCCATTGAAGTAAAAAAAAAACCATTCTGTGCCGTATGAATACGTCCCTCGTTTAAGAAACAGATTGGGTTTATTTACATTTCTGAAGAAACAAAAGATACCCTTCCCCCACCCCTAACCCTAACCCCAAAACAGACTGAAATGCAATAGATCGATACTAGGGTCATAATTATGGGTGACAATTTCATATGACACCGCTAGGAAAAAAACTGCCGTTCAAACCGAAAAGATCCATTTGTTATAATCAAGAGCTGTGCCGCTGTTAAGTGCAACTCTTCCACACAGAAATGGACGGCGGCCAGTTGCTTAACCCAGGAATAAAGAAACAAAACCAGAGTTCTGAAAGGAAGACTGGCGATCTTTCGGTACAAATACCATAACTGCCAATTATAAACCCACGTGGGTTTATTTACATTTCTGAAGAAAAAAGAAACCCTTTTCCCCCACCCCTAACCCAAACCCTAGCCCCACATATATAAAAAAAAAACTTTACGGAAAGTGACGATCTTCTTCTTCAAATGTAAACAAGCAGACTTGGCAGTTATGGTACTTGTACCGAAAGATCGCCTACTTAGATTAATTTGTAGGAAATCTTGTCTAATCTCTTTGGTCACGTTTTTTTCTTCTGGTTTGTGCAAAAATATTCTTACCTATCATCATTGTTCATATCTTACCTTCTTTCTTGATTAACAATTCTATTTTTTCTCTATTAGCCTCACCTTCATCGTTAGTCCCACGATGGTTCCTCTCTTTTACTTGTTTCAGTCATTTGATTGTGGCCATGCTGTAGCATCGCCTTTAGTCGATCGAGCAAATCTACCCCGGGACTTATTCTTTGTAAGCCTAGTACTTATTCTATCAGTCTCTTTTGCCGAACCGCTAAGTTACGGGGACGTAAACACAACAGCATCGGTTGTCAAGCGATGTATATATACATATATACGACGGGCTTCTTTCAGTTTCCATCTACCAAATCCACTCACAAGGCTTTGGTCGGCCTGAGGCTATAGTAGAAGACACTTACACAAGGTGCCACGCAGTCGGACTGAACCCGGAACCATGTGGTTGGTAAGCAAGCTACTTACCACGCAACCGCTCCTACGCCTATAAAAAAAAATAGGTTGCTCTTAAGTAGAGAGCAATGCCCATATGTGTTAGAAAGATCGATTGATCTCTTCCGTCCTTGTCAAGGGGAGTGCTAACCATCTCTTTTTACTTTCCACACAGTGACAATTTTTTTTTTTTTTTACTCTACAGGAATTTTACTACAGTAGATCAAATTTCTGCTTTTGCAGTTCATATCTGCATTTGCGAAAATCTGTCCCTTCTTTGTTCTGACGGAGTACACGTATGCATGTATTGGCACGTTCAACATCTGTTATCATTACACTTTGATACAGTGAATGTTTTATCCTGCTTGTTCATGATGAATTTTGCCTTTGTTAATAGTTTCTTTAATGTAATAGATGGCTTGTTAACTTCGATACATCTTCGGTATAACCCCTTTGTCTTTAAAAATATATATTTCGTCTTCATATCTCACAAATTTCGGAAATTCATTCTTCAAACGCTCGTTTTGTAAAATAAATATAAAGCAATTGCATTTAAAAAATGAAAGATAATAAAAACAAAATGGCGCAATTTCGTTTTGACTCAAACTTTGTCAACAAATTTCTCGGTATTTTCTGTGAACACGTGTTAACTTGTCAACTGTCAGTTAACGTATCGAAGCGGACAGTGGAAGCTAATGGGTTGCATGCGCGTGCGTGCTTGTTCCTCTGTCTGTGTGTGTGTGTGTGTTGTGTGTGTGTGCGAACGTGCGTGCTTGTTCTTCTGTCTGTGTGTACGTGCTTGTTCTTTTTGTGTGTGTGTGCGTGCTTGATCCTCTGTCTGTGTGTACGTGCTTGTTCTTCGCGCGTGTGTGTGTGTGTATGTGTGTGTGTGCTTGTTCCTCTAAAAACAGAACAGGTATACACACACACACACACACAAAGAACAAGCACGTACACACAGACAGAAGAACAAGCACGCTCGCACACACACACACACACACACACACACATACACACAGACAAACAAACAAGAACAAGCATGTACACACGTACACACAGACAGAGGAACAAGTACGCATGCACGTACAACCCATTAGCTTCCACTGTCCGCTTCGATACGTTAACTGACAGTTGACAAGTTAACACGTGTTCACAGAAATTACCGAGAAATTTGTTGACGAAATTCGAGTCAAAACGAAATTACGCCAACAAAATTCACTTTGCTGGAGACCCGGTTGAAAAAACAAACATGAAATAGATGACAAGTGGTTATTATTGCTGTTCTGAAAACATAATTTCATTGCTAGGCAAGTGCGATTTCCGGTATGACGTTAGTGGAGGCTTTGGACTAGCTAATATTTCAAACTTACAAAAGTTTGTAAATTCATTGTCATTAATTTGGGATCTTTTCGGTTTGAACGGCAGTTTTTAAAAATAATTTCCACGTAACTAAACACTTTAAAACTTCGTATACTGGTAGAATGTGTTTATAAAACATCTTTTACTCTTGGCTTTATTGAGAAAATTCTATAGTTTGTAAGATATTTGTTGTTTTTTTTTCTTTGTCCCTCATTTAAGATTGGGTTTATTTACATTTCTGAAGAAAAAAAGATACCCTTCCCCCACCCCTAACCCTAACTAACCCTAACCCTAAAACCGGTTGAAATGCAATAGATCGATACTAGGGTCATAATTATGGGTGACAATTTTATATGACACCGCTAGAAAAAACTGCCGTTCAAACCAAAAAGATCCTTAATTTCGACAAGGAATGAATGTGGTTTTCATTAACATGCAAAACTACATCACTGTAGTAGATGTTTTTTTAAATTCTGATAGTAGTGCGAAGGAAACTGAGAATCTCCGTATGCTAAGTACTCATACGGCAATGTCAAATATATATACTAGTGAGCGGAAAAAGAAACAAACTTGTATTATCGGGAAATATCTATGAAAGCAATGAATAAAAGCTCCCTCCAGGTATGCTGAACATATAAAACAACAAGCAACATATTCGACCGTTGCTTTCACGAATCTACTTAAAGACCAGACTTGCTGGGCAATCTTTCGTCTCTAGTAGACCTTTCCGTCGATTTCCGTAAAAAAAATTTTTTTTTTTACATATGGGCTTGCGGGAACTTTTGAAGTAATGAGAGCGAAAGAGAATAAGAGAAAGCGATTGTATGACGAGGGAAGTTCTTTTGAAGTTACCGTGCATGGGAAGCATTGATGTACATGTGTGTGTGTGTGTTTGATGGGGTGTGGGAGACAGAAAGTATGTTGTGTAAGTGAAGTGCTTCTGTTAGTGTGTGTGAAGAGACAGAGTAATGTGTGAAAGAAAGAGATAACTGGAATTTTTTACTCGGTGTATGTGTATATGTATGTATATTACTTCTTCAAAAGTTCCCGCAAGCCCATATGTAAAAAAAAAAAATTTTTTTTACGGAAATCGACGGAAAGGTCTACTAGAGACGAAAGATCGCCGACTTGCTGAATTCTCAAAATTTGTTTAAAAAAAAGAAAAATCTCCATAATTGGAGTTACATCCCTTGTTTCTTTCTTTCTTTATTTATTTATTTATTTATTTATTTATACTGAGAGTTTTAAACAGATTGCGTGAGTGTTCGTGTCATGCAGTTGTTTAGATAATAATCGCACCCGAAGTTTTTTCCGTTGATTACATTACATATTCGTGTTGATAATTGCTTTAAGGGCGTTAGTCGATGACAGATCAGATGAGAGTAACGGGGGAAAAAATAAAACAAATAATACTCTCCGGGAGATAGTAGTCACGCTTATACCGTCCCCACCACCACCACCACCACCACCACCACCATCCTTCATATTATCAACTCAAATCTCTTGCCTGTTGAGGTGAAGGTTGGGGGTCGCATTCTCATGACAATATAATATAATGCATATGGGTGAAAGTACTTCGCGGTATTTCGCCCGTCGCTACGTTCTGAGTTCAAATTCCGCCGAGGTCGACTTTTGCCTTTCATCCTTTCGGGGTCGATAAATTAAGTACCAGTTACTCACTGGGGTCGATGTAATCGACTTAATCCGTTTGTCTGTCCTTGTTTGTCCCCTCTGTGTTTAGCCCCTTGTGGGTAGTAAAGAAATAGGTATTTCGTCTGCCGCTACGTTCTGAGTTCAAATTCCGCCGAGGTCAACTTTGCCTTTCATCCTTTCGGGGTCGATAAATTAAGTACCAGTTACGCACTGGGGTCGATGTAATCGACTTAATACCTATGTCTGTCCTTGTTTGTCCCCTCTGTGTTTAGCCCCTTGTGGGTAGTAAAGAAATAGGTATTTCATCTCCTGCTGCGTTCTGAGTTCAAATTCCGCCGAGGTCGACTTTGCTTTTCATCCTTTCGTCCCTTCCCCCCAAAATTTCAGGCTTTGTCTTTTCAGTAGAAAGGATTAAAATGTAAGAATAATATTTTATGAATCTTTTTTAAATTCTTTCCAACCACAGATTTTTTTTTTTCATATTTTCCACACTGATGTAGATTTGAATGCTGATGACGAGAATCATGTTCATTATATATATATATATATATATATGTGTGTGTGTGTGTGTGTGTGTATTCCGGATTTGCGTAAATGCGTATAGAATAATATATCAGTTGAATAAAGTTAAAACCTGGTCTGGTTTTCATGCTTTTTATTATTGTATTTTTTTTTTTTATTTTTAGAATGTTGAAGTGTCTTAGA